>NW_024039074.1:550000-1022500 GCF_016077235.1 Cyprinodon tularosa
TATTTTGAAATGACACATCAGATGTTGCTGTCAGTTTGTGGTTGTGTTCTAGAGGTGTCCCTCTGTCAACCAGATGTGCTGGAAGTCATTGGAAACAGAGAGTTTTCCAGCAATGGGCACGGCAACTTAGGTTAAAAAAAAGTCAAAAAGTGCTTTTTTAATTGTGTTTTATTTTGAAATGACACATCAGATGTTGCTGTCAGTTTGTGGTTGTGTTCTAGAGGTGTCCCTCTGTCAACCAGATGTGCTGGAAGTCATTGGAAACAGAGTTTTCCAGCAATGGGCACGGCAACTTAGGTTAAAAAAAGTCAAAAAGTGCTTTTTTAATTGCGTTTTATTTTGAAATGACACATCAGATGTTGCTGTCAGTTTGTGGTTGTGTTCTAGAGGTGTCCCTCTGTCAACCAGATGTGCTGGAAGTCATTGGAAACAGAGAGTTTTCCAGCAATGGGCATGGCAACTTAGGTTAAAAAAAAGTCAAAAAGTGCTTTTTTAATTGCGTTTTATTTTGAAATGTCTTTCAGCATAAATACAAAGTCTAAAACTCGAAGCCGTTGTAAATCTATTTCCAGTAGATTAAACATGGACCGGATGCGCGCTTTTATTGTGAAAGCAGCATGTAAATGGCGGTACCATAATGTCTTGAGCTATCGCGCATGTGAAAATCGAGAGCGGGCTGTTATATTCGAAGAGGGGCTACCTTTACCGCAGTGACGCCTACTTGAAAATGTAAATAATTTTATAATTAACTTTAACTACCTTTTTAAAATGGTGTTTAAAAATTTACCTGATTTTGTAGAACATAATCGTTTTACTGTTATTTTTGTCTATTCTAGCCCATTTTTGATATATTAATAATAATAATAATTGAACTTTATTGATCTCATCTTGGAGAATTATATAAAAAAACAAAAAAATTACATTTATTTTTTGAGAAATTTACCTGCTATCATGGAGCAATTGGGGGTTAACGGTTGCTCAGAGATCCACAGTGGAGGTCTGTGGGAGTGGGGCTCAAACTCGCAACCTCAGAATTCCAAGCTCTATGCCCTAACCTGTAGTTTGCTTTTAAATTTTAAAATAGTTAACACTTGTCAATCCCAAACCGATTTATTCTATGCTGTTTACAGATTCTTTTATTCATGTTAAACTTTACATCCATTTGATAAATTATACCAACTTTCATCTTAAAACAAATAAGCTTTACTTATCTAATATAGGTTATGTTCATATCTCCTACTTTATTTTCTTTTCAAGCTTGCATTGCATTTAGGACAATATTTGCAATCAGAAACATTTGATACCAAGTCCACATACCTTTGACTGTTTAAACTTGTATGCTTTATTCTACTCTGAATAGGTTATTTTTTGATATACAGTATGAAACCTTAGATTTTCTGGGGAATCCATCCTGCTTTGGTTGCCTTGTCAGAACTGGCAACTTGTCAGTTATATTTGGTTGCTCAAACTAACTAATTATACATGTTAACATTTCGATCTATCCTTTAACTGAATAAATTAAGGCTTTATTTTACTGTTTTTAAGCCTCATACTAAAAGAAAAGGTTCTTAGGGTTGAAGCTCTTTGTGAGTTTTCCTGATCCCAGAAGCCTTGGAAAAGTCAGTTGTATATTTTTAGCCAATTCTGGCCATGCTGAATTGTTCCTTTTCATCTTTCATCTCCATTGTTTCAGATTACCGACTCTGGGTGGTGCATCACAGCAGCTCTCATGCCTCCACACAAGCATTTCATTAAATTCCAAACACTGGGAGAAGAACAACCATAAAGTATATCCTCCTCAGCTGCAGGACGAGCCCCGCAGACCTGCAGTAAGTGTCTTCAGTAATTCTTATGAGACCTTGGATGAGTTAAAAAAAAAAAACTTGGCATCTCAACAACATTTTTCTAACTTGCTCTCTCTCTGCAGGAGGTTTATCACAGCAGGAGGCAGATAAAGTACAGCAAGGATAAGATGTGGTACTTGGCCAAAATGGTGAGGCTATCAGCCACGAGTTCAGTCCTTCCCATAAATTTTTTTTCTACTCTCGTTTGGAATCCGTACAAAAACTGCTGAAAACTTACAGGAGCTATAATGGCATATTGCAAAAAGTTACGTTTTTCTTTGTTAAAAGAATAATTTGTACAACTTTTGTATTAAATACTTAAAATTTGCCAAAAAAAATGTATCCATTACAATTTGATTGTTTACATTTATACAAAAATTGAGTAAGAAATATGTTGACTTATCAAAATCATATATAAAGCATGAACAGTTTTACAATTTCACATCAAAGGTGTTAAAGAGTTGAGATTTACAGGTGCTGGTCATAAAATTAGAATATCATGAAAAAGTAGATTGATTTCAGTAATTCCATTTAAAAAGTGAAACTTGTATATTATATTCATACATTACATACAAACTCATATATTTCAGATGTTTATTTTGTTTAATTTTGATGATTACAAATGACAACAAATGAAAATCTCAAATTCATCATATCAGAAAATTAGAATATTACTGAAGACCAATAAAAACAAAGGATTTATAGAAATGTTGGCCAACTGAAGAGTATGAACATGAAAAGTATGAGCATGTACAGCACTCAGTATTTAGTTGGGCCTCCTTTGGCCTGTATTACTGCAGCAATGCGGCGTGGCATGGAGTCGATCAGTCTGTGGCACTGCTCAGGTGTTATGATAGCCCAGGTTGCTCTAATAGTGGCTTTTAGCTCTTCTGAATTGTTGGGTCTGGTGTATTGCATCTTCTTCTTCACAATACCCCATAGATTTTCTATGGGGTTAAGGTCAGGAGAGTTTGCTGGCCAATTAAGAACAGGGATACCATGGTCCTTCAACCAGGTACTGGTAGCTTTGGCACTGTGTGCAGGTGCCAAGTCCTGTTGGAAAATGAAATCTGCATCTCCAAAAAATTGGTCATTTGCAGGAAGCATGAAGTGCTCTAAAACTTCCTGGTATGTGGCTGCGTTGACCCTGGACCTCAGAAAACACAATGGACCAACACCAGCAGATGACATGGCACCCCAAACCATCACTGACTGTGGAAACTTTACACTGGACTTCAAGCAACGTGGATGAAGTGCCTCTCTTCTTTTCCTCCAGACTCTGGGACCTTGATTTCCAAAGGAAATGCAAAATTTACTTTCATCAGAGAACATGACTTTGGACCACTCACCAGCAGTCCAGTCCTGTTTCTCTTTAGCCCAGGCAAGACGCTTCTGACGCTGTCTGTGGTTCAAGAGTGGCTTGACACAAGGAATGCGACAGCAGAAACCCATGTCTTTCATACGTCTGTGTGTGGTGGTTCTTGAAGCACTCACTCCAGCTGCAGTCCACTCTTTGTGAATCTCCCCCACATTTTTGAATGGGTTTTGTTTCACAATCCTCTCCAGGGTGCGGTTATCTCTCTTGCTTGTACACTTTTTTCGACCACATCTTTTCCTTCCCTTCGCCTCTCTATTAATGTGCTTGGACACTGAGCTCTGTGAACAGCCAGCCTCTTTAGCGATGACCTTTTGTGTCTTGCCCTCCTTGTGCAAGGTGTCGATGGTCGTCTTTTGGACAACTGTCAAGTCAGCAGTCTTCCCCATGATTGTGTAGCCTATAGAACTAGACTGAAAGACCATTTAAAGGCTTTTGCAGGTGGTTTGAGTTAATTAGCTGATTAGAGTGGCACCAGGGGCCATCAATTTTGAACCTTTTCACAATATTCTAATTTTCTGTTATGATGAATTTGAGATTTTCATTTGTTGTCATTTGTAATCATCAAAATTAAACAAAATAAACATCTGAAATATATGAGTTTGTATGTAATGTATGAATATAATATACAAGTTTCACTTTTTAAATGGAATTACTGAAATCAATCTACTTTTTCATGATATTCTAATTTTATGACCAGCACCTGTATTTTCCCTTGAGCTCCTTTTTTTAACACTTTTCAGCTTTTAGTTTTTTGCTTCATCTTTTAATAGTATATTGTGTTTATTGTTTGAAAATGTGGATATAGCGACCCATAATTATAAGGAAACATTCACCACCATCTGATGCAGTTTTTTTCTATTATAGATCCGGGGGATGAGCATCGACGAAGCTATTGCACAGCTGGAATTCAATGACAAGAAAGGAGCAAAGATCATGAAAGAGGTTCGCTGCTGCATGATAACTAATCCATATTTTACTTATTGAGTTTTGTTTTTACAGTTTCCCCCTGCCTTAAGTTTTGTCAAACGTGTGCATGAAAGCTGCTGTTTGCTTGTTTCAGGTTCTTCTTGAAGCTCAAGAGATGGCGGTCAAGAACCACAATGTAGAGTATAAATCCAACCTCTATGTAGGTGAGTATCTGCAAACAGTACTGCATCAAAATACTAATTTAGTAAACAACAGCCAACAGAGGTCCAATTGATTTGTGATTGATTCACATATAGACAAATGGTTGAAATGTTAATGGTCAGACTCACTTGCTGCCTTTGTGTCTAGAATAAATTTATGAAGCCTGGATTAGCTATGAGTTTAATCAACATCTGCTTAGATTTCTTCTTTAGTTTTGGATACTTTAGTGGGAAAAGGAATAATTCTGTATTCTTTAATTGTGTTTCTTTTCCTTCAGCTGAGTCATTCTCGGGCAAAGGCAAATACCTAAAGAGGATCCGCTACCATGGCAGAGGCATGTTTGGCATCATGGACAAAGTTTATTGCCACTACTTTGTGAAGCTGGTTGAGGGTGTGCCACCCAAACCAGAGCAGAGTACTAGCTTTGATCAAGCCAAAGAGTATGTCCAAAGCTTGAAGAACCGGACCATCATCCACAGCCTTTAGAACACTGTATTGTTTTTGTGTCG
Organism: Cyprinodon tularosa; assembly: GCF_016077235.1. NCBI lineage: Eukaryota > Metazoa > Chordata > Actinopteri > Cyprinodontiformes > Cyprinodontidae > Cyprinodon > Cyprinodon tularosa. The sequence continues at coordinate 554,860 of NW_024039074.1, forward strand.
TTTGATATTTGTAAATAATTTAAAATAAAACAAAAAGAAAAGTTTTTGCTTGCTTATTTTCCCAGAGTTGAGTTTTTATAGAAAGCATTGCCGTTTATTTGATTATTATTTTTAAAATTATTTTTCAGTCAGACTAGGTGGGTTCTCTCCTGTATCCCTGCACTAGATTTGAGCTTTTAATCTTTGCGAAAAGTCTGTAATGTGTAGCCATTAGATATAATGGAGGATTAATTATACTTGGATCTAATTCTTAATTGCTCATTAAAGGTGCCTGCAGTCAACACCACAGGGTTACTCTGGGCAATTCAAAAGATTAACCAGGGTTAGTCAGGAAAACTATGAGGTTTAAATTGGATTGTTTCCTGGGCTGAAAATCAGATCCATGTCTTGAAATACATTTGCCCCTTTCTGGTGTCAAATCTTGTCTGGGTGAGATCACATGCAGAAAACCAGGAGTGTCATGCTGCCAGATGGGAATGACTACGATCTGCTCCCATTTCAACTTTACATTTTGTTCAGGATCCAGAGGTTACTACAGATAATATTTTGAAACTGTTGGGGAAACTACAGCTGTGTGAAGAAAATCTACAGAAGCATACAATCTTTAACGTCTGTTTCTCTCCCAAAACTGCAAGAACTACAGGAACAAGGCAGCACGAACATCCAGGAAATTGACAGTGAACTGAATATAAACTGGACACTAGTAACAACATTTACAGGATCCATCAGAACAGACTGCCGATGAGGCTGAGATCTTTTTCAATGGAGGGGGTGCTATTAAATACCATTCATGACTGGTGGCATCAGATGTCTTCCATTCTTTAGTCGATTGGAGCGATAGCTTCTATAACACCGGGAGGTGGATCAATCAGGCTTTAGATAATGTGAAGGCTGCTCTGTCATGGGATGCCCGGTCAACTCAGTGCAGCTGGGTGGATATAGTAGAACTCCAACAATTTCTCCTCCTAGCAACTGTTAGACTTTATAACCATCATTGCTCTTGCCCAATTTTAACTTTTATTTTTTACATCTTTGCTGTCAATTGGGGAGTTTTTCTATTATTCTTGTAAAATCATTTTAACCTAGTTAGTTGCATATTTTATGTATACAGTTTTTGATAACCACAATGTATTTTTTCACTTTTTCCCTTGCTACTTAAAAGGCCTGAATTAGCCAACTGTGGTATAAGGATTGTTTTATCCTACCCTAGCTTATTTAAAAAAAAAAGTGGCAATACTCTCCTAGCCATGGGAGTGAGATACTTCTCCATTCTTGTGGAGAGTACATTGGCCTAACACTCGATAAGAATATTCTATACAGTCCGCTTGAAGTGATTTATATTCATATTACTAAAATAACAGAACTCTGGAGACATAATTCTGGAAGACATGGAATTTTTCAGGAAAAAAAATGCTTTTTGTGCCTGTCTTCCAGTGCTTATCTTGGCTTTAGGTATCAGACTAAAACAGAAAAGGAGATTTTTTTTTTTTAAATGATAGATTGTTCTTCGTCAATAGAATCTCAGACATCTCATCAAATAGTTCCAATGGATAAATTTGTAAATAGAAAAATAATTGATCTTATTTGATATCTGTGATCCTCTTACAATGAAGACTTTTAGAAAACCCATACATATATATGCATATATACATATGTTTACATGTTATAAAAATAAACAACATTAATAACAAACTAAAACCACCCAACAGAAGATTTTGTGAACAAATAGGAAGATTTTCAAGAGGGAAAAGGATGAAGCAATACCTTATCCAATCATGTCCTTATATTATTCTACAAGTTCTTAATTTAAACTAGTTAAATTTTAACCCATACATGCATATGTGTATGCATGCACAGTAATATGCATGTGGCCACAATATAGACACATATCAAAATACCAGCAAATACAGATTACTCAATCCTCTCCTCTTCTTCCTTCCTTCCTTCCTTCCTTCCTTCCTTCCTTCCTTCCTTCCTTCCTTCCTTCCTTCCTTCCTTCCTTCCTTCCTTCCTTCCTTCCTTCCTTCCTTCCTTTAGATAGAAAATTTTGAATCAATATGACTGTATGATCTAGTTGAATTGTAAAGTGCCTCGAGATGACGTGTTGTGAATTGGCGCTGTATAAATAAACTGAATTGAATTGAACCTGCCTCGGTCATGTTAGGGTTGAAACGACATAAATAAGACAGACAAAATTGGATCAAGTATACCTATAGATGGAAGCAGATAATCTAAATGTGACCGTAGTAATAATGAAATATCTGGTGAGAAATTTGAAATGTTTTTGTAGTTTAAAATAAAAATGTAAATCAAACTGTGACAGTTATACATCATCAGAAAGGAGAGTATACACAATTATTGTTCTGCCTTCATGGTGTCCCTCCTCCAACTGCAGCACATTTACAGTCATTAAAAAAAAACACAAACATCCCACTGCAGCTCTGTTTTTGGAGCTTGCTTTGATCCGACAGGCGTAAATAGAGTCTGAAGTGTGTGCCAGTTCCTCTGTCACTGTTTCACCCTGATGGGTTTGGTGGTTCTGTCAGTGTGACAGCAGTCAGCACTACTCCTCCTCTGAGTCCAAACCTGTCAGGATCACTGATCGTCAGCCCGTCACTTTAACCAAAGCTCTGTGAGAAACAAGCTCCAGGATGTTCTTTATTAAACACAATGTTTATTAAAACATAAACACAATGTTTAATTAATGGGCATGGTTAGATTTCACAAAAAATTCATTTAAACTGTAAAAAGCTTACTCCATGGTTATAAAAGCAAAATGTAACTTTTTAGACTCCTAATTTTGTTTGCTTGACTTATTTCCTATGGAATTAGCGTGTTAGATGTGCTATCCACCTGCTTTACTTGGCTGATGTAAAATGTAATCACTATCTTGTCAATAAAATATAACTTTATCAAAGACATGAATTTTATCTTTCCAGGGAAATTAAATTTCTTGAATATTTTCTTAGAAATAATATCATAAATAAAAATAATGGTTTCTCTTCCAGTGATATGACAGTAATAAAAAAGGGAAGAATAATATCTGATATTTTACAAGGTAATTATACGCCTGAGTAGCAAAAAAAAAAAAAAAAAAAAATTGTTACAGAAATCTACTCCTAGAACCAAACTATGAGAAGCAGCTTTTCATTGTTATTCTCACCTAATGCGGAATAAAATTTCAAAAAATCTGTAAAATCTTTGAAAACCTAATTTGCTTGAATTTGAGATGGAAAACATATTTGTTTAGAGTGTTTTTTGGCTGTACTCTCCAAACCTGATTATTTATTATTTTTTTCGTCCAACCTTCCTTAATTTTTAATAATTCTTTTAATGTTTTTTTTTTATTATTATCCTGAATTAAGTATTTGTGGGGACGTCAGTGGTGTCAGATGTAGGAGTCTGCCCTGAAATTGAAGTGTTGACAATTCAAGCCGGCTTTTAGTGTCTTTGTGTCCGTTGGCAAGACACTTCACCTGCATTGCCTACTGATGGTGATCAGAGGGCCCGGTGGCACCAGTGTACGGCAGCCTCGATTCTGTCAGTGAGCCCCAGGGCAGCTGTGGCTACAATGTAGCTTGCCACCATCAGTGTGAATGGGTAAATGATTGAATGTAGTGTAAAACACTTTGGTGAAGTCTCCTGACTTAAAAAAGCACTACCGGTATATACGTATAGGACATTTACCATTTTATTCATTTTGCTTTCAAATTATTTGTGTTGCTTTTTTGCCACTGCAATGTTTTCTTCTATTTCTTCTTATATACAGCACTTTGAATTGTCACACTACCGAAATGTACAGTGAACTAAATTTGATTTGTACTGGTTAAAATCATAAAACACTGCAGGCCAACTGAAAAGGAATGGCAAACAATATGTGAGTAAATCATCAGGATTTTAGGATTGGTTCACATTATTGCCCCTCGCTGTGGCATCTCCTGGAGTAACTAAAACAACCCACGCACTTGAATATTTATGAACTTACTGAACACCTGAAGGGGTTGATCTGTGTGGACTGTGTTGCTTGGATTATGTAAAAGAAAGAAAATATCCTATCCAGCATGTCTGTTTTAAATTGATAGAAAAAAATAAAAAATCAGTATTGGTGTAACAATTTATTTAGATACCTAAGTTTAAAGCACACTTATTACTGTTCATCTTTATTTATCTTAATGTAATATGATTTTGGAAAAACGAACCAAGAAACAAAGTAACTTTTTCTGGTATTAACACAATCATATTTAGTTACTTTAACAAATTTTTTTTCATGTTAGCATGGTAGGACATACAACAATTGTGTAACTAAATATGACTAAGTGATACCACGAATGGTTGCATGACTTCTTTCAGTGTATATAATTGGAGCTTATAGCCTGGTTGTAACTGCATGGTAAAAACATCCCAGGAGTTCTAATGGTTTCATTCTCCATACCTTTTAAGGTTACTGTTAATTGCACATACCTTTTGTTTTTCTGTTGCTCCCTGTTGAATTTTAGTTTTTTCATTGTCTGCTCTTCTGTTTATATTCTGTTCACATTTTGTTGTCACCCTGGTTCAGAATCAAACTAGAATCAGAAAATCAGGATCCCTTTATTATGTTTAAAAGCAGATGGAAAGCCACCAATATCAATCAAAAGACAGAATAGAAATATTTTAGATATAAAGCATGTTTAAGAACGATAATACTAATTTAACAATTCCCTCCGTTTTTTTAATCCAATGAGTTTTCAATTGGATAGTGATACTGCATCTGCCAATGTCCTGTATCAGTTTCAGTCTTCTGCCACCAAAAATTGGGACAGTAGGAGCAGACAGAGGGAGCCAGATCGTCAGAATGACCTTGTTCAGCTACCTCGGTCAGCAAGTGGAGAAGGTTTCAGGACCCCTTTTCCACCTTGTTCAGGCAAAGGTTTGCAGCAGCTGTCATGGAGGCATCTCAGAAAAAGAAAACAAATTGCATCAAATACAAACATAGCAGGGTGAATCTCCGGAGATTCTTGAGAAGTTTCAGCAACAGAGCCAGCCTTCCTAATTACCTTGTTAAGCTTTTTTAAGTAATTTCCTCTAATACTGTTAGCCCAGCAGGAAGTGTTGCAGCTCAAAGTCCAAGCAGTTTATTTTTATAACTACATGCACAGGGACTCAGTTTAACGTTTAAATCTCACCCTTCCCTTAAAAAGAGTGACTGTACCACCCACAGACTTATTTGAGAGGTTGTTCACCTTAAATAATGGATAAAATTTAACTCTTCATAAATTAAGCAGTTAATTGATATCTGATTTAACATTAAGATGATGTAATGATCAGAATAGATGGACCTAGAATTCAAACCTGACAACCAGTATGAAAGCTTAACACAGTTTATGGCAACAAAACTACTGCAGGTGGTGTCAGCAACTAGGGCATGAGCCTCTTCTTGTAGTCCTCAGTTGAAGAAGAGCCACAAAGTTAGGTTTGAGTAGGCTGAAAGCACTGAAGTGGCTGTCACTGGTCAGGAGGTCCCAGAGAATAACTCCAGCCGAGCTACGATGATCCTTGGTCAGGTAGAGGGTCAGAACCATGAAGACAATAGTAGGCATGAGGAACAGGAGGAAAAACCAGAATCCATAGTTGGGAAAGAAGTCCATGGTCAGAATAACAATTAAGCACCAGAGGGAAATCCAGGACAAGGTCAAGAAACAGTTCCAGGTTAGGCAACGGGCAGGCAGACAAACAGATCAAGATCAGACAGAACAGGTAGGCAGTCAGGTCAGGCAGGAGTCAAAATAGATCTCATCAATGGCTCAAAATAATCTGGCACTGATGTTTGGTCTGAAGGCTGGTTATATACTGATAGGTGCAGGTGGATCAGATGAGGAGTAATGAGAATGGGGCGGAGCTGAGCAGGTATGTCTTGTGAGGAATTGGACCAGCATTAGTGCTTAGATCATGACAGATGATGTGCAGACTTCCACATTTCTGCTTCCCAAATACTCTAGAATACATTTTAACCTTGTTTCATTTGCAATACTATTTTTTTTTGTGTGTTTATATCTGTCCATCTTAACAATAATGGTTTTCCATTTTATGGGTTTTGTTTAGTGTTATTTCAAGAATGTTGATAATAATATCAAATTTCTTAAGCAGTAAAAGCAATTTGCCACTTCTGATTTTACTGGCATTGAATCTAAATTCATTCAACTCTTGCAAATCTTTTTTGGGATTTTGTTTGTTTAGTAAAAGTTATTACCTTTAAATTTGTCTGCTTCATTTAAATTTTTGCAAGATATCATGCTACTAACAAATCAAATGCAAGGAGAAAAAAACTCAGGACCTTAAAGCATGGCTTCTTTGGAAATGTGTATTTCTAAAAGGCTAGGGTGTCACTTTGTTTTTCTAGGCCCAGAGCTTCACTCTACACTGATTCTAATTGGCCTTTAGGTTTCTGCTCCTGATGTGACCAATCTGGTTTGTGTGTCTTCCAGTCTTCGAATCCCTCCAAAGCTCTTGTCAGCTCTGAGCAGCTTTGAGTGTATTTTCAAATGAAATGCCATCTGCTGGCCCCAATTTCAGCAGACAAGTGCCCCCAATCTCAGGTTGGAGGCCACCTCGGTCCCTCCGCACAAAACACCTCATACTTCGGAAAATAGCAGGCAGCTTCTTATTCTTACTCTCACCCACCTCTTCTATTATCAGCAGAACATTATATACCCAACTGTTTAATGTCTATTTTATTTGCATTTAAACATCAACAAGAGCATATACATTGACCAGTATATGTAATATGTACTATATCTACTTTAGTCTTATACGGAGTAAATGATGGAGAAGAGTTCAATAGATTACATAGATTTTTCTTCAATAATAAGGATTCAAAAGTAATTTTTCAATGTGTATATATTTAGAAAACATACATAATGTAAAGTAAGGCAGGCATTTAATTTGAACTGGAACATGCACATCTGCACCGGAATAAAATGTATTTCAACCTTTAAAAAATGTTTCACTTAGTTTCTCTGCAACAAAGTTGAAACTTTCAAATAAATCTTAGAAAAGGTTCTGAAGTCCAAAGCTCTGTTATATCATCCCAAAAAGTGCTGCCTTTGCACCTTTTATGTACAATAGAGGAATATCTACTTGGCTGACCTCCATTAAAGGAAACAGATGTAGGGTCAGTTCGCTGATTGAAAAAGTTGGAATCTAATGGTAAAGGATTTTAACCATTACAATCTGCCAGTCTAAAAACTTTTTGTTGCATCAGTTTCTACGTGCTGCTTAAAAGCGTAATTAAGCCCAATAAAAAGCTAATGTACACCATCGGAAAAAATGCCGTTTTGAATATAAATGCTGTTATTACAGCTCCAAAAACCAATGACAATGTCATTAATGTCTTATTCAATTTAGATCCTGAGATGTTTTGTTGCTAATTTGGGATGGTGTCGGAGAAATCAAGCTACAAGCCAAAGGAGATCCACCATTTTGCTGGCAGCAGTGTTGCTAAGCAACAAAAGGTAGACTAAGTATGATTTTCGACACTACAATAACTACAAAGTTGGCTCTACAATAACTACAACGATGGCTTGCTGAGTCCAAAGAAACCTTTGCTTACTGTATTTGGGACAGATAAAGGCCTGTTTGTATGTGAGCCTGAACAATCTGAACACCAAGATAATGATGGCAACTTTTATAGACTCTGCTTAAGACAGTTTATCTGCAAAAATAAAAAGAATACATGCAGTTCAGCAACTCTTTAAATAGCCCCACAGTTGCAATGTGCTTTGTTACAAACTCACTTGCTATGCCTGTATGTATAATCATCACAACTGTCATCCCTCTATAAAACCATGAGTCCTTGTCTGCTCTTTACCATCCCTCCATTCATTAAATACTGTGCCAGGCGCGCTGGAAGCTGTTTCAAGCGAGGGGGGCTGATGGCTGGGTTGGAAAACAGGTGACGTCATTATGTTGAGGGCTGTGACTGACGTTTTTAACATAATATTGTAGGCCTACATTTGTCGCCAAAAACTGCCATTTAAAATGCATCGGAACAAAGCATGAACATTTTAAACTTTATTTCTTCTCTTTTAATCATTCAAAACAAACAACAGCTCCCAATCAACAGGATCAGGAATACTTGAATAAAACATGGCCTAAATATAGCCTAAACTGAGCATTGAACGTCTTGAAAGTCCATTCGACTATGGATATGGGGAATGATTTCATATCTGAAACAAAAATAAAACACACACAAAAAAAACAACTAATTTCATATTTTATCACTTAATAGCTTAATACAGACATAATATTTAGTGATATGCAGCCTTATTCTAGCGTAGACTTCTTCAGCCACAGGACTACGATGAATAGGCACAGCATATAGAAATAAATAACAAAATTAATAACGCTAAATAAATGCTCGGCGGCAGTATAGGGGAATTAAAACCATTTCCTACCTCGAAATATTTAGAAATACGTTTCTGCTGCCTATTGCTAGCCATGCCTAAACGAATGTAAGGTGGCGGAAGCTACCGGGGGAGTAGCCTAGTTTTTTATGAAATATTGAAATAATGAATCATTAGTTTATATCTTATACACAGCCCATCATTTTAATCCCATATCAAACACAGTCTTTTAAAAAATAAATACATAAATAATTTCATGTTTTTAAGTACAATATTATGTTACTCCACAGCCCCCCACCATGGGGGGCTGATGCTATGACGAGGGAGGCTGCAGCCCCCGCAGCACCCCCCTTCCCGTGCCACTGTACTGTGCTGGCTAATTAACACCATATTAGGTATCAAATTGTCAGCAAAATTTGTTTGATTTCCGAATTGGTTGTTTGATCTCCTGGAATCACTTTTCTTGTTACCCTTTCAGACTGATTAGGCTTCATTTTGAATACCTTGTTTCTCAAACATACTCAAACTGAACTTGGATATCACTGCATTGCTTTATGGTATCTGTTATAATATATTTTTCCTGAACATTTGTTTTTCCTTTTTTCTTGTATTTTATTCTGTTGAATATTAAAAACCTAGATAAATATAAAATAATAAAGATAAAATTAACTTAAGTACTTTAACCAATATGACCAACTTTGCTAACAATTGCTTTGACACTTTTTAGTAGTTATTTTTAGCCAAACCAAACATTTTGTTGCACAGTACAATCATCTCCATGGCCTCAACATCCCTCCATAGGAAGGCCATGGTGGAGTTCTGTGGTTATATGATGTAAATTATGTATTGTCTCTTTCCAAGCATGAACTCATCCTGTAGTGAAACAAGAAAATGTGCTACGGGCATTGGGAATTAACTGAAAGAACAAGTTAAGTAGTCTTTAGGTTTATATTATTCATGACAAGTGAAATTGAGCATGGAAAATACTCTTTACACAAACCCATAACAGCGCACATACAAACAACCACCTTGATAAAAAAAAAACCTGGATGCTTTCTTTGATTTATCTTTAACGTCAATAATCGGCTAGAGGACTGGTTGACCCAACAAAGGTCAGAATTGAAAAACTGACATCAGAGTGCATCAGTGCCTCGGGCGTTATTCATTTCCCTTTAACTTTTCATTTTTGTCTGCTTTTCTTCCCTTCTCTTTCTTTTTGTCTTTGTTTCCGTGGATGTGATGTCGTGCAAAAAACGTCAGCAACAGAATAAGTGTTTTAACTCCCAAATGAAATCTTTGGCACAAACACAAGTTCCTGCTGCATTCTGGCTGATGGTGGAAACTTTGCCCTTGAGAAACAAATCCAGACACACCATCCTTTGTTGATTCTGTGAACAGACTCATTCTCCAGTTTTTGTCAGAGAATAAAAACACAGTGTTTTATCTCAATGACTTTTGTTATGAAATATTATAGAAGCAATTATTTCCTTTTCTGTCAATTTATGAGCTTTAAATAAAAACATCCTTGAATAATTTGCAGTCAGAGCCAGAAGATGTTTAAATTTTTGCATTTCTCCTATGCTGACTGCAGGAAGGAATATAGTACATTTATATCACTAATGTCATTATTTTATTTGGTTAAATGTTGACTATTTTCTTTCAATAATGTACTATAAATAGTAGGTCAAGTATGAAACTTAAATCAAGTCGAATAATTTGGAGAAAAAAAACACTTCACTCTGGGCCTATCTCACTTCCAAATCCTTCAGGAACCATGTTAGGGCTCATGGCATCACAAACTCTTTGAAAGACTGAAAAAGGAAAGTATGTTTTTTATCTGACCTTTCAATATGAAAAGATCATGTCTATCACTGCACATTGTTTGGATAATGATCCAAAATAACATATCTGTGGATGATCTCAAGAGATGATGCAAAGTGTAATGGTTAAGATGTCCTCTCTCTAAATGCTTCAAGCTTATGAAATGCTGTACAAGAAGAGTGTGCGGTCCTATTGCCAGATGGTAATTACACAAAATGTAAGCAGCCATCATGGTAACACATTATGCAATGTTATCATAAATGTTTCTTTAATTATAAGTTATTTGTAGAATAACCACCTACTTAGTTTTACTTAGTTTACTCATTTCCATTCAATTCAAAAATATTTTATAATTCCCATTAATCACAAATGTTGTTGTCATGATCTTGCTGCTGATGGCTGGCTTAATTGCACATTCCATTCACCTGTCTAATTCTGCCAGGTTGCTCATTACCGCTCATCTGATCCACATGTTCCAGCTCCTATTTATGCTGCCTGTTTTCCAGCCATCAGTGCCAGATTATTCGAGCGTAGTGTGAGAATTATCTAGCGTATGCTGTTGTATTTTTGACTGCCTGATCCTGACCTGTTTCAGCTTTTGTATTAATGACATTTTGCCTGTCCCTGTTCCAGTCTGTTTCTGCCTGTTCCCTGTGTTCAGAATGCTGTTTGTTGTCAGTCTGTTAGCGACCTTCGATCTGTCCCCTAACCCCGGCTTGGATTATCTTATTGGTACCTCTGCGTCTCTCTGATCTTCTGGTCTGGACATCTGCTTCATCACCTGCTCTGGATTCAGCCTCTTGACTCCTCTGCTCTTCTGCGACTGCTGGTTTCGCTCGTCATTCTGCTCTGCCTCACTTCTGGAACTCTTTGGGCGGCTCCCACCGCAGGTGGAGAAGTCATCGCACTGGTTTCCACTCCTTCCTCTGGACAGGGACTGAACTGAGAACCAGGTAGTGATTCACATGCCTGTTGTTGTTCCCCTTGTGATCACTAACCTGAGTGTCTGTCTCTACAAAAAATCCAGCAGGTCGGGCCAAACTGAAGAGTCGGGGTTATCCAGAGCTATCTTTAAACAAACCTGTTCTGTCTGCCTGAATTCTGGGTCCATTTGCATGAACATTGATGGTTGTAGTTACTTTGTTCACTGAGTTGCTGATGATCCTGCTGAGACATTAGTCCTTTAATCCTGGATATGTTCTTCAGGTAACAGAAGGATGTTTTTGTTACTGTCTTTAAATGCCTATTAAAAGTTAAGGTCTGAGTCCATCACTACATCTAAATTTGGGGTTCGGATGGTGTTTTCTAATAACTAAAGCTGCATGCTTACTTTAAACAATCTTCAATTGGTCAATTATTACATCAGTTTTGTTTAGATTCAGCTAAAGAAAATGTTGGCAATCCATGCATTCATTTCTTTTATACATTTACCCATTAATTTGATTGTTCTGCTCTTTTCACATGTTAATGTAAAGCCATATTTCGTCTGCCTAGTTATGGTTACTTGTACTGTTTCTTGTTTTTTGATGATCTGAGTTGGGGAAGCATTGCAATATCCTTATTTTTTCTGTGTTCAGCATTTTGCTACATAAAAATAATTCTCAGGTAAGATTAAGTGGCAGAACTCCATTTGAAAGCACAAGAGTTTATATGATGGAGCATCATTGATATACTTTGGGGAAATTTAACTGTTGCTCCAGCAAAACCATCTGAAATAACAGCATTTGGATGCTGGGACCAGATGGTAGATGGCAACATGGGTTGAAAGTTTGTGAAAAATTCACCCAACTAAATTTTTTTCCCTCTCTGCCTGGCTCATAAGTTGTTATTGAATAATGATGTTCATCAAAAAAATGTAACATTTAGAGCAGAAAGGATTAAAATGTAATTTCCACCATGGAGTAAATATATTTTTTTCCTCTGGATGTCAGTGCTGCATCACTGCTGAATTCTGCAAGCTGTCAGTGACAGCAACTCTCAACAGAAGGCAGGAAACAGCTTTCCTTCACTTTCCTGCAGACCTCTCTGAAGGATCACATCCGACATGTAACCAGAGACAAATCTAACACAATCCTGCTGGGCATGAGCGCCGTGTGGGTTTGAATTCCTCAAGATGAAATTTCAATATTTCAATTTGTCACGCACGCCCCAGCTCTCCTAGCACACAGGGGACTGACGAGCAGCAGACCGAGAGAAGAGGCATCTTCAAAGACTATAACAGTAAAATTAACTTTCAGTAATTCTTATACTGCAGGTTGAATTTCATTACAGCTTTACAATAGGTAATCAAATGTGCAGACGCTCAGCCCTGAATGACAAGCTCGACTGCATCTGCACTGATGCTTGAACCCCTCTTGGTTTCCTCTCAACATAAATCCACCTTAAGCCAAATCAGAGTAAAGGGCATTGTGCAAAGACAGAAAGGCGCTTTACAAGGCAAACAGTTACCCATCTCTTGTTCCACTTCACCTCTGCTTTCACCCAGGAATCAGTCATTCTCTGAAGAAGTGACTCTGAAACCTTTATTCTCATTAACTACCTTTGATGGTATTCAGACCTACTTGGGAGCAAGCAGTAAGTGATAAAGATGTCTCAATGGATTATGGTTTATTTATACTTCATCTAATTCTGTGTGATCATCAACCTTGCATTTTACATCAACCATCAATTAGCTGAAACTAAGATGGTATATCAGACTTTTCTGTAACTGCCTGAAAACCAAAATCTCTTGCACTACAGAAAATGATGGAAATGGTCTTTATATCAGATAAAATAATTGATTCTTGAATTTTGATTTTTAGCAGCTGTTCGGTCTGTTCTTTGCTGCTGAACAGTGAAGAAAATCTGAGCACTCATTGAACTTGCTGAGGGTACAGCATATCAGAATATCCACAATCTGTATCACCAAAAGATGCTCAAATGATCTGTTCACATCTATCCGAGTCAAATTCCACTAAGGCCACCCCTTGCTGCCAATCCTGTTTGTGGTGATTTTTATATACTGGACACCATTATCTCTACAATATTTGTCTCAATGCTAATTTTTTTTACAGAAGGTGATATTTTGTGGTGACCTTTAAGCCATGTCCTTTAGTGCTTTGCAACTTAATGTGCATTTCGTGGAAAAACAATGAACTGAACTGAAAAAAGAGGGACTGTTCCTTTTGGGTTGGAGTAACACCAACATAAAGCACCCTTTACACAGAGTGCTTCATAATGTTTAGTATCTCCAGATCAATTTTTTTTTCCTTTGATAAAGCCTTGCAAACCTAAACTGGCTCAGGTGCCAAAACCTTTTCTCTTTGGAGGACACAGACTTTCTTTTTCAACCCTTCCAAACAAGCAGTACTTGTTTAGAATTGTTCTAAATGTTCTGATGAGTTTAGTTATTTAAAATGAAAACTGAGGCCTGGAGTCTTTTTTACAATTTCTCTGAATATTTTGTGGTATGACTCCACAGATCATTGGCAAATGTCTTACATTTTCCCCCCTATGATCCAGATAATTTGACAAAATTACCCTTCCCAGTTTCCTGGGCAGCAACAGTTTATCCATATGATATTGCAGATGTCTCTTCTTTTTAAACAGCATTTGATCTCTAATCAAAATAAGGCAGATGCAGGAATGTTTGTCAGATTTTAAATGTAAAATAATATCCCAGGTTTGCACCTGAAATTTTTCAGGATCCAAAACATTAACTCTGTGCTGAGCCAATTCGTCGTTATTAACAGAGAACATTGTACCTCTCTCCAGTTAATGAAATATTGATTTGGAAATTGTTTTGAGGACAAAAAGCTTTTAAAGCTCTTATTACCCCAACCCTGATCCAACTTAATTAATTATTATTTTTGATGGTATTATCTGAAAGGAAAAGAAAAGCTCCAGAAGCAGAGAGCTGTTCATTTTATGGATCCTTTGATTGGCTAAATATTTTAATACCAAGGGAACTTAGGACTCTGAATAGCTGAATGTATTTTTTTTTTTTTTTTTAAAGAATGATGTTGACATCAGAAACAGCTTCATTATAATGGTGACAGTGGGGCATTGTTGATTTAACAATGTTTTATTCCTTTCCCAAGCTGTCGAAAGGAAAAAAAAAACTCTGAGATAAATTAGTCCCATTTCATAATATGCCTGTCAACATGCTGGGATTGTGTATGCCTCTTGTGCACAGTGCCCCAATAATCTCCTAAATAAATCGGGTGTCCACATGGTAGAATACATGTGTACGGTCCAGATAACAAAACATGGTTTGGTATCTGTGTTGAGCAGCAGACTTTGGTAAAAATCCAGACTCAGACTCGGAGATAAAGCTCACTGCTCAGTAGAAAATCACCCGCAAAATATTATCCACACACAAATCAGAAGCTAGCAAAAATACGCATGTTGAAAACAGATACACTCCTAAAATAAAATCACATTTAAATGTGTTAGGTTTCTGTTTGTTTATAATGAATTCTAAATGTCATGGTTGTGCTTTTAGTTTTCTTCTTTACACCTGCGCTAATTGACACCACCCGTTCATTAGATGTCCTTTTGATTCTTTGACTCTCTATATATATTTTTTTTCAGATAATTTTGTGAATGTCTTATCGATTTTTTGTGGTGCATTATTAAGCTTGACAGATGTTCTACATCAGGATCATTTTTGGTATTTTAATGGCCTCCATCCAATCGGATGGTTTAGTTTTACATTGTTTTTAAGGATTGTGAGGTGTGTACATATGCAGATCCTAATCAGTAAATTGAAATAGTATTGTATTTTTTAAATATATTTAAAACTTATAGCTCATTTTTTAAAATATCTTCTACACAGAATTACAAATGGTAATTTAATTAATAATGGCCTTAAATTAATAAAATCCAAACAGCATGTCATCAAGTTCTGACCTGCTAGACGAACCATTCATTCAAAATTCTCTAAATGTGCCACCAATTACCATTATTTGTTTCTTTTTAATCAAGTCGACATGAAAGCGTTTAAAGAACTTTTACAACATGACCTAAAAATCATAACTTATTGTTATTATAAAGGTAATTGAAGAGTTTCTTATATGGAGTGTTTTTTTTTATGTTCAGTGTTGATGCTCCCTGAGGCTAAGATTAGTGTAACATTTGTACATGCTATTTGAACATTAGAAAAAATGTTTAACACCAATGTAATCAGCCATTTCCAGTTTTATAAAGTTTGTTTTCACACAAGTTAACTGTACAATTATGATGAAAAAATAGAAACTACCTCCTGGAACTAGTCCTGTTTCTAACTATTCTCACTCAGTAAGCCAACATAATACATTTCTGGGTCTCCTGTGTGATACTGGGGCCAAACACTTGAATAAAAAATGGTAATAAAATTTGAATTTGACTGCATGGAAGAACACGTGTGTGTATGGCACAGATAACAGAGTAATCCAGATTGAATGGAATACACATGGTGCCTGAATTTTTCTATCTGTGTTGAGCAGCAGACTTTGGTGAAAAACCTGTAATGCTAAATAACCCTTTGTGGCACCGAATAGAAATATTTACTATGCAAGTTTTTATATATATATATATATATATATATATATATATATATATATATATATATATATATATATATATATATATATATATTTAGGAAACTAACCAAACCAGACTGATTAAAATAAAGAAAAAAATATATAGTGGGACTTTTTGATGGCAAATGATATAAGCTAGCGGATACTATATATAAATGCCAGTAATCCGACTAATGCAAACTTTTAGTTCAACTGAAGAACGCTTCAGTTCAACTAAAATTGCAATGAATGGAACCATCAGGTGCTAAATGATTTTACACCCAGTCATGGAAAAACTTGAAAAAAATAAAATGAAATAGCAATAACTAAAGGCTCCAGTGGGCTAAATATTAGAGTTAATGAGGGAATTCATGGAAAAAGATTATCAGTAGATTTTGATGCATTTAATTTAACAATAAGCTGCACTATGAACAGCTTATATCAAAGTAGAAATATTTGGCCATGATGCACAGCTCCATGTTACTATATCACAACAAAGACCTGAAACTAAAGGCTATGCATGACAGTGTGGTGGGGGTGAGGGGATGGGATGAGCATGAGTATGTAGGTTTATTTCACATCTGAACAATACCAGATGCTGCAATTTGATACAAAACCATCTCATACCTTCCATTTTCCTTGTTGTACCTGTAAAAATAAACCTCTTCTTACCCATGTACTTATCCCTCTGACAACAGTGGTCACCACAGCAGGCAGCTGTTTTTGTTACCGTCTATCCTTCAAATAATTCAAGCCTCTAAATTATAGGATTTATTTACATTTTCACCATGTTTTCTTGCCTTCACATTTTTTTAATCATTAAGTTCTTTCTTCCATTTTCTTTCATCTTTTAATAAATAAAAAAAGCCCTTTTTGCTTCTTTTAAAACTTTCAATGGATAAATCATTTCAAAAACTGGTAAACAACAGGGCTCTTTTGTTATTTCCTCGATCAGAAGATATAGAATCAAAGGATGTCTTACTTTATTTAAACACAGATTGACAAAATTTTCGGTCATTTTCAAGTAAAATAAGATATGTTAATTTTATTTAGGCTTCATTTGCTGGTAATGATAAGGAAACAATGTAATCTAACGGACAATCGTGAAGCCATATAAACCTTTTTCGTACCTTATTATTTGTATCTGAGCTGTAAGTTTGGATAAGAGTACATTTTAAAGTAAGATGTTTATATAAAGAGGGTCCAAAAAAGGAAATATATGCATCCCTTACTATCCTAAGGAAGTTGCAAGCTGAGTAACCATATATGGAGGGGTGTACGTGTGTTCTCTATGATGCTGTATAAGAGAGGTGTAAATTATTATTCCTTGAGAATTCTTCCATCAGCTTTGCTTCTCCCAAACTGGTGCACTGATCTGTACTGATATAGGCCTGATTGTGTTAAAGTATTTATTTGTTAAATTAAGCCTGTATTGATCATTGTGTTTTCTGAGCATGTCCTACATTGCTGGGTGATTTTATCAAAAATATACTTACTTTCTTCAATGCAAAACTGAGCCAAGCAGTCAGGAACAGCTTTATTGTGGCACAATTGTCACCTTTAGTATATTGATAGAAGAGGTCTTATGTTATTGTTTCATGCAGAGGGAGAAAGAAAGCATGAACTCGTGGTAAAATGCAGGTAGAGAGCAGGCTGATGGTTTTTGTGCCCGAGTTGTGCTCAGAAGAGCTGCAGAGTGTCAATTAGCAGGGCCACATCACACTTTATTACATGCAGTCCATCAGTGCCGCCTTCCTTCAGTACACCTGCAACGTAAATTAAGACTAATCTTTGCCACGGACCGCTGCACTCTGGCCCCCTACAAGTCTGAAATGCACAACAGTTTTGCCACTACTGTGATCTCACTCCTGCCCTTTGTTTTTACCTTGTGGTCTCTCATTTATTAAGCATTGCAAAGGAGGCTGTAATCAAACCTAGGTTGTCTTTTTAAAATGGGATGCAACATCTTAATTTAAGCAAAGATTCCCTTTGATGTATTGTTGATTTATCTGCTCATTGTCATGCAAACTTTCCTTCCAATGAATGCAAACAGTAGCAGTGCATCTGGCCGTCTTGAAGTGTCAGAGGTAATGTTTCTTTACATCAGGAGGAAAATTACATATTGTCCCTGTCTCACAGCTTATGCTATTTCATGAACAGCATGATGAGCTCCATCTGGTTTGGGTAACAAACTACACAGGCCACGACAAATGTAGAGAGAGAGACATTATGCAAGAGGGGATTATTTACACCACATTTTTCAGAATTAACATTTTTTTCTAGGTTTGGTGGACGTCCCATACATAGTATCAACCATCAGTATTTACATTTATGTGCTTACAGTTGACATTTTTTTCTACTTTAAAAACAAAAAAGACATGTGATGCTTATTTATTTCCCAGCAGAATAGATGACTACTTATGAGATGTCCATCTGCAGTGCTGACCTAAAGGCATAGACAGTTCTTGACACGTACCAACAGGGGCCAATACCCTGGTAGAACCGGTCCTTGCCCATGTTATGGTCCCTGTACTGACAAGATATTCCAAAATCAAAGCTCATGATAATGTTTGCTAAATTGTAAATGATTGGTCCGTTGGACAAATCCAATTTTTGACCTTTATAGGCATTTTATATCATGGTGTAACCCTTAATCCCATACTGCGATAGCATGTAATTGTCTAATGCTAGATCAGGAGCCTGCAACCTGCAGCATTCGGAAATAAAACTTTGGCTATGATATTAAATGATCAACTTATGCCCTGTATTTTAGTTCCATTGTTTGTTCTATGAATAAACACTACACCCCCCCCCCCCCCCCCACACACACACGGTAAATCTGGTCAAGAACCACCTGAGATGATGTTAACTTCGACCTTTCAACATGGCGGAGAGCACATAAACTATTCTGTATGATAAGTACTTTATTGTTAAATGTTCTCTTGTCATCTATTTAGCCTACACTATGCGGTTACCAACATTTCTTTTTACAGTATCGCCATCTCAGGTTGTGTTGGTTTTAAAATATTTATGCTTTATTTCATCAGATGCTACCTAGCAGCCAGTAGGGTGCTGTGCGAATTTTTCTCTGATGTAGAACCTTTTCTCATTTGATCTGTAGTGTACGCCAGTGAGCGCATGATTTACTTGAACCAGGAGATGACCCTATAACTGTCTTGCCCAAGTAGAAGGTCAGCATAAATTGCATCAACCATGTTTCTCTTCTCTAGCACAACAAAAGCACTTGCGTGCAATGTGCTGGTAATTTCCACTTTACAAGTGGGAAGGATAATCTTTACCATACCACATGGAGGCATTATTGATTGTCCTGTTGCTCACACATAAAGTATGTAAAAAGGGTTGGCTCAACAGTGAAAGATGCTGATAGCTCTCTCCAATTTGTATGCAAGAAATGTAAAAAATTGTGTTGCAATCAAGAGAACATTTTTGGCATGGTTTCTCCTTTTTAAAACTGGTTAATGAAGCTTAAACTGTCGCTGAAACCTCCACAGTCAGAATAAATAAAAATTTCCTGCTGACAAAACAATCAAGTCTCTTCTAATATCCAAGTTGGCTTCTTGTTTATTTATGCTGTTGTATTTCCTATCAGCACAGCAGAAGACATTTCTCACTGATAAGCAGAATCAGAGGTGTAGAATCTGATTAGTTTCTCTGTTGCTTTGCTGCCTTAATCACCACTGAAGGATTCCATGAAATAGGCACAATTTTTTTTTAAACTTTCCAAAACTTTGTTGTATTGTTTGTTAGCTCATCCAAAGGATCACCACCAAACTGCTAGATCTACACAAGGATATAGAACCAGATGTTGCAAAGTCACTCAAATGTTCATTAATCATAATCTTAATGCCTTTTGTCTTAAACTGTGCAGCATACGGTCTGCCTTGTTTCCCACGGTGAGTCTGCCATCATCCCAAATGATAAAACAGCCTCTAATTTAATGATAAGTATCACCTGTCCTCCTCACTCGACACCACACTCTAGATGGTTTGTGAGTAATTGGTCTGTGCCTTTTGCTTGATTAACTTGATTGCCACATTTTTCACCGTCCCCTCTCTGGTGACTGCTGTGGCGCAGCCAGTGCTGGGTTTCATTAATTATAGCCTTAATTGGGTTGGAAATGTTTTCATGCAAGGTTTTGTGGTTTTCTTTTTTTCTTTTGGGGGGGAGGATACAAAACCATGCTGAACGATTTATGTGTTTCACCTGCTTGAAAAAGATAAACGATCTAATCTTTTTAACAGTTTGTGGTAAAAGCTGCAAGAGGCAATCAAATTCAGGAAGCAAGCTAAAAGGAGTGTTAGAGGAGTAAAAACCCACCCACATATTCTCTGAGATGTGTTTGAAAGACAAAGTAAAGGCTTTAATTTCACAAGAGGGAGGTGAAATTTTAAAAAAGTTTACTGATAGCTTTAGTAAAGAGAGGCAAAATGGAGTTACCATGTCTCCATAATAACTTCTAGTAATCCAGACCATGTTTTGATAGGCTGGGCAGGAACAAAAAACCCTGTTTTAGCATTAAAAATAAACTTGTAAAGCTAGCCAAACAGCATTAATACTGTATCCTATACCCCCAGTTAAACATGTAAAATGACCTGCAAGGCTGTAGACCTAAAAAGGTGCTGGGAACCTTGTTATAATAAACACTTCATTAACTATTTTAATATCATTTGGTTTAAGCCTAAAAGGCCAGTCCTCTTTGCTAGAAACACTGAAAATTGACAACAAATGCTTCAGTGTGATGATTCATCTACAACTGCCCAATTAGCACAATTCCATTGACATTATTCTAATTCAAAACCTCTAGAGCAGTGGTCTTCAACTTTAGGGTCACAGAGGTATAAGGCTGGGGGCAAAACAAATCTTCTGCAGCCCACCCTCCTGTTGGGCATGTGGCTTATTAATAAGCACTTAATCTGGATTTCCCATATTTTTTTTTGAGAAACATCCGACTGGGAGTGCACACAGGAAAGAAAAAAATCATATTCGCTCCAAACTGGGTTGTGAGTCTCACTGTGAGGTTGTTGTCTGGGCAGACCATAAGATGGAATCCTTACAACCTGATCAGATAAGTGAAGTTAACCCATGTATGAATCTTTCTCCATAGAAGATTTAGACATTGTATAAAACTTTGAAATTAGAAATAGTACTGTAGGATTTTCAACAATTAGCATTTCCTGACTGAAAAATGTTAATCGTCCAGAAGTACTTTAGTATGTAGAACAGAAAGGAAACTGAAGGACAACAGTTTTTACAGCGCAGGAGAAGCATTAATGTTATTCAAGAGACTACAGAGTACCAACGGTTAGCCAAAAATAATAAAGAGTACAACAAAGTATGAAGTACTCTGCATGGATGGCCTTACTTTGTACCTATAGACCTCATAGATACAACTGGCCAGCCCCTTGAAATCCCAACATTAGACTTCTATCAAAGTCCTCAAGTAAAACATTCTAATAGGATCCCAAGAACTCTTGCACACCTGGTGACCTTTATTTAGTCTTGACTGACTCTTCCTTCCTACAGCAATGGAATCCCTTTGTTTCGTAATGATAAAACCAAAACCGTTTTGGTGTTTAGCATGTTTTTAAAAATGTGGCTAATGTATATTGATTTCTAAGTCAAAACAAGGCTTTGCTTTTGGTCCACTTTATAAAGCCTAATTTTGAATTGAAAAAGCTTCCTGGATGGGAAGCAAAACGTCTTCAAACTTGGAAACAAAGTCCAGTGGATTGTTTTTTTTTTGTTTTTGTTTTTTGGATTGGCTAATATATAGTTATCTTTTTCACAGAACTCAGGTCAGGAGTTATGTGGATAAGCTAAAGCAGTAATACAGTGAAAAGTAAGAGCTAGGTAATTTATACAGAAAGGGAGTAGTTTCCTGCATGGCTGAGTGGGAAGCATACTGAATAAACTCCTGAGGATAACAGTAAAAGCTAAGTTAACAAGGAGCAAGAACAAGAAAGATGCCATTTGGACAAGACAGGAAGCATTGCCAGGGATGTCATACTGCCAAACCAAATAAAGTGATGCACTTTAGATCCTAAAGCTTGGCCTGATATATTCGGGGAAACCCCAGGCCAAGACAGAACCTCTGTTTTACAATGATTTCTAGAAAATGAAGGGATGTTTGGAAGCATAAAAAAAGAAAATATGTAAAAATATTAACCCATTTGTATAAAGAATAATTTCAGGAGCCATTATTGTTTGTTGCCCATATGTTAAACAATTTAACATAAAAAAAACTCTCTCAAAATAGCACAGACTAAATTTAACAACTAAAATTAGTAGCATTAGACATTTTTCCATTAAATGCAGAATTTGGTCTTTTTCTTAAGGGTGTCTTCCATTTTTAAGACCTAAAGTTCCTCGCTGATGTTTTCCACATGCTAAAATATTTCCCCACAAGGAGGTCTGTAAGGTTAGGGTGACTTCAGGACACAGATTGATTTTCCTGATACACTCCTGATATAAAAGGTCCGTCTGTTACATTCCCGTAAAACACAGAGCCTCGCCAATATTGCCTATATAGCAGAGTGTTTACTCTCAGGTGTTTTTAATGTCAGATCTTGAGAGTGATAAAAGTTTATAAGAGGTTATATAGCCACAAAGTGTTTTGCTCTGTCATTACTAGAGTCTGTATGTGCCGCATTCCAACTAGGGAGTTCATATCATCTTCCTCTCCTCTGTTGGTCATTTCTCTGCTTTAAGCTCCTCCTTAATCCCCTTCTGCCAGAATCTCCACATATCCATTAAGAAAAATCTTTGATTTGGAGATGTGCAACATAAAAAGGCTCTTAACAGCGATCTGCACCTGGACTGCTAGAGCAATCTCATAAACATATCAGGTATTTAACTTGACATCAAAAACTGGGTATTCTCATTTTGATGTAAAAGTTTGGGACATCTTGAATTTTAAAGCGTGTGCTAGACATTGGTTGGTTATGACTTTTTGTGTTTTAAAAAGATTTCAGAATGAGTTTTTTCTTTTGTTTTTCAGGAAAACGTCATAGAATTAAGGGCAAATTGTAATAGTCTTAAATGCTTTGTATGTTTTTCCTTTTGTTAAATTTTTTTATATTCAGTCCACTGTCTTTTATTCATTCTAATATGATTTACAGTTTGGAATGACATTTTACCATTAGTTGGATATTAAACTTCCTTTAGGTGTTTTCTAATACATTTGTTAACCACAGTATATAAAACACCCCACACAGATGGAGCCTAGGTGGAAGTTCAACTGAAGAAACTCATTGCTCTCCTACATCCACCTGTGACACAGCCATCAGCTTTGAAACACATCTCCATGAAAGCCAATCAGGTGTGCTCCTATATTATTCTTGGCAATTAAAACTTTTCTTCTTATTTGTGCTTCAAGTGGAAAAAAATAAGTGCCACTGTGCCATGCTATAAAAAATTGCAACTGAAGCATGGTTAATATTTTTTTTAGAGAACTATCTGTCATGTATGGCTGAACGTTTCGGACCAACATGCAGAGTCAGGCACGGACACAAACTGAAGGTAGAAGTTTAATTGTAAATCTCTGCCAAGCTGGATGGGGAAGGACTGTGAGTCCCTGGGGAAGCACAGCCATAGGCTGTGCAGGTGGCTGGAGGTGCACGCTGGAGGAGGAGGCAATCGTCTGAGAGCTGTCACAGAGGCTGTGGAGAGCAGGCACTGGCAGGCAAAGTGAACATAAGCTAGAGCTAGGAGCAGGTAGTGGCGGTTGACGCTGAAGGATCAGTCTGGGATTGCTTCGTTCTAACCATAATATGGGACCATCAGGTAATGAAGAGATGGACGCAGCTCCTTAAATCCCCGACAGGTGGATGGGCAGATAGATCTCAGGTGTTCAGACAGCCAGCCACGCCCACCTGCAGTGCTCAAGAAGAAAAGGAAAAACTCTCCCCACAAGGGTTCTGACACTATCATTCGATGTTTAAAGTAGAGGAATTACTGTACAGAAAATTTAAAAGAACAAAATAACAAAGTAAGCTCCAAATCAAATCTATATGAGCCTGATTTAAAGTGTCATGAAACTGCTTTTATAAATGTCAAGGCTCAGCGTGTTAATATGTAAAAACAAAGAAAATAAAAGATCTTTAAAACATAACAAATTATAACTCCTGCATAAGATTTCATTAAGCTCTTTACGGTTTCCAATTGCAAAATATATTTCTTCTTTGGCCTGGCCTCAACCAACTCATTTTAGTTAGCCATTTCATTTTCCCCTGTGCTACTGCCCACATGTCCTGGACAATACTAAGGGCACAAGGTACTGGAGGAGGCAAAACTTGGGCAAAATATCTCAAATAAAAATGTTTAATGCATATTATCAGATATAAGTAATCCAAAAATATTTGCCTAATATGCATTTACTCAGAGAAAAGAAACTAGGCTACATGGGATACTTTAACAGGTCATGATTTGATAAATTGAAAAACAAATACCTTGCAATTGTCCAAATAACAGGTTGATGTACATTAACATTTTTTAAGTACAACCAACTCATATGCTTCTTCACATTTTGGACTATCTGCGCTGTAGTTTGGGTTTTAATATGTTGTCTGCTTCAGCTCTCTCTAGTGTTTTTAAAACAGTCAGGAGACAGATCCACTCTGTAACACCTCCTGTCCACCTCTCTTCGGTGAGCTCAGAGACAGGGAGAGAAACACAAAAAAATTTTGGACTTAGTTTTACGAATGCATACAAACAAAACAAACAAATTAAGAAAAACAAAGAAAAAAAAAACAGCAAAGCATGATTTCACATATTGTTATCTACAATTAAAGAAGGACTATATTTCTTTGAATAAATGATGAGCATGAAAAATGATACATGCAATAGCAACAAAGACATGATAAATTATCCCATGTTCAGCCTTCAAAAGCAAAAGGCTTAAGAGAAGGAACAATATCAGATGCAAATGGTGGATCATATCCTGCTTGATACGTCCTTTAAGTAAGCAAATCTATGTTCTTATAGCTGCCATATTCCTCCGCACAGAATCCATGTGACCCTTTTAGAAATTTTTTTATTTACATGGAAAACTCAACTTGGAAAACCATGGAGAATGACCGACAGCTCCTTCAGGGGATAATTGAAAATATAAACAAGTATAGACTGTCATGATGGGTGTCACAGAGTAAGCCCAAGATGTAGAACACACACGGAGGCACTGGTAAAAGTCCAAAGAGTTTATTAAAGAATACTAATATGAAAATGACATGGGAACTGGTTCAGTCCGGGGGGCTGGTTCACTGGGGTCCGAGTAGGGAAAGGGAGATGGCTGGATTTGAGCTTCCAGCTCACTGCAGGGAAACAACAGGGGAAATTCACATGGGAACCTCTTGGGGAAACTCCACAGGGGAGTCGACAGGTAGCATCCACGTAGACTTCAAGGGTTGGCTCACCAGGGCAGATTAGCAGGTTAGCTTTCCTAGAGCGTCAGGCTTGGGACTGGCTTCCTATGATGCAACTCTCCCAGAGCTGCAGGCCAGAGACAGGTTGCCAGAGAGACAGTTCTTCCAGAGCTTCACAGGGAAACAGGAGGTTAAGTTCATCCAGAGCTTACGAGGAGACAGGTGGTTAAGCTCATCCAGAGCTTTCACGAGGAGACAGGTGGTTAAGCTCATCCAGAGCTTTCACGAGGAGACAGGTGGTTAAGCTCATCCAGAGCTTTCACGAGGAGACAGGTGGTTAAGCTCATCCAGAGCTTTCACGAGGAGACAGGGGGTTAAGCTCATCCAGAGCTTTCACGAGGAGACAGGGGGTTAAGCTCATCCAGAGCTTTCACGAGGAGACAGGGGGTTAAGCTCATCCAGAGCTTTAACGAGGAGACACGGGGTTAAGCTCATCCAGAGCTTTCACGAAGAGACAGGATTCCTGTGAGGCAGAGACAAGGAAGAATTAGAATCTGATCTCACACGAGAGATAACAAAGATTCATCTGTAACTGAGGTTCAGGAAGCTAACCAACTAAGATCAACACTGCGGCGTGGGATCAAGGTCAGGCAGGAGCTTATAAGGGAGAGGTCTTCTAATGAGAGGATTAGGAACAGGTGTGCAGGAAAGTTCCAGCTCCAGAAGACCCACAGCGCATCCTGCTGGAGACAGAGGGTAATCTCCAGATCCCCACAGTAACTCCAAACCTAAGGGAAAAAACAAAAAGAGCAGAAGAGGATCCTCGGCGCCCTCTGGTGGGCAAGCCTGAGGATCCCAACATAGACATCTTATGAATTAGCCTATGAATATCATTATGATCAATATATTGTGAAAAAAAATCTTGGAAAGAGGTTACAGTTACATCCTTGGATTACACGAAGATGCTTTAAGAATGTTGGAAACAGCTTTTTTTTTTAACTTCTGTATGTTGTTTCCTTGGGTGCTCAGTGAGGCAGTAGGTAGCATGGCTGCCTTGCAGCAAGAAGGTTCTGGGTTCGATTCATGGCCCACGGTCTTTCTGCATGGAGTTTGCATGTTTTCTTCCTGAGAATGCTCGTGTTCTCTGGGTAGTCCGGCTTCCTCCCACAGTCAAAAAACATGACTGCTTCTCTAAATTCTCCTTAGATGAGTGTATGCATGAATGGTTGTTTCTCTTGTTTGTCTCTGTGTTGGTCTGCGATGGACTGGTGACCTGTCCAGGTTGTACCCTGTCTCTTGCCCATTGACAGCTGGAGGCACCAGCAACCCTCATGACCCTGCTTGGGATAAGTGTGATGGAAAATGGATGTTGTTTGCTCCTATAGCTGTTTTAAGCACTCACATAAATGATTAAATCTGAAAATACAACAAAAGAGCGTTGACTAATATCTAGAGATAAAATTCTTTTTTTTAAAATCAACAAACAGATTAATTTCAAACTTAGTTTGTCCCCAGACCTTTTTTGTGCCATGGACCCTTTAATGTCAGACAATATTTTTACAGACCGGTCTGGAGCTTAGTACTCTCTGGTTGATATCGTAATGTGAAACATACCTTTAAAATACGTCCCAAAAACAAAATGCATGAAAACAGCCAACTAGCAACTCACAATAGCAGTGGAGCCTTAGCCTGTTTTGCTACGAGACGGTGGGGGTTTAAAAAGGGTGAGGTATCAAATGGCTTAGGGTGTCATGGCCAACATACTCAACAGTGAGTCATAGATGGATGTGATGGAGAGAATCCGCTCATTTTTCAAAATAAAACAGCACTCAGACTTGGAAAATAAATCATTCAGAAATAATGGGAGTTATTTACTATTTTGTTGCGGTTGGGTACCAAGGGAGACTAATTCTAGGACTGCAAAAGCTGTGGATCTATTGGAAAAATGTCAAAGTAGAGAAACAACCCTATAATTTGCAAATTGGTTTTTATGACCTGTTTTCTATAATTGTATGATTTTTGCTGTTTTCGCTTTGCTTACCAGTTTTTTACCAGTTTGGAATGAAAGGTTACAGATTTGATCAGTGATTTAACAATTATTTTCTCTCTATACCATCCTATACTTTAAGAATTCTCTGTATTACAAGCTATTTTTTTCTACCGATATGTTGCATTCATTTTTTGACTAAGTGAAGAATATTTACCTTTTCTGTATATTTTTGCATTTAACAGTGTTTATCAGATCTATCTTTAAAAAAGTTTAGGAAAGTTTAGTAATCTTATTCTATGTTTTTCTTTTGTTTGTTTGTTGTCTGATTGGTGACGTATTTCCGCCCTTAAAAGTTGTACATGTGTAGTAGCTCCTGTGCAATGCAAATTAATAGACTTTGCCACACTAATCAGAAAGAAGAAAAAGAGCTGCTTTCCTTAACTTACCCACCTGTAAAATCACAGCATGACCATTAGGGTTGAATGAAGACCAAGTACTGTAAGGAGAGCAACACAGATTGAAAATCTTCAACTGTTCACTTTGGAAACTAAAGGAATGAAGGGCATCAGTAGGTCTGAAAAAAATATTTGTTTAGAAAGGCTTTGCTAAGTCTCTGTTTGAAAACATCCTCGCTCTGAATTAAAAAGGCCCTCTGACTTTTAGACAGGTTTAAAATACAGTTAGTTCAATGATAAACATAAATTATGCTTATTATCTAAACATTAAATTATCAAATAATAAACATTAATTACATTTATCATTTGATAATCTGCAAAATGACAATTTTTTTTAACTGTAGACTAGTTGAAAAATATTTAAAAGACTAAAGTAGTTTAGCCTAACAGCTTGTTCAGTTTGAAACATCTATATTTCCCTTTTATCCATGTTCATATATAGTGCAATCTTTTGTACTTATTTTAGCTGATAGCCAGCTGTTGCAACCCACCTTCTCTTAAAAATAGCATCTTATCCATTTTTTCATGTGTGCTTGTCAGAAGTAAAAATCAAGACAGATTTGCAAGACTACAAGTTTTTGGTAATATATGTGAAATAAGTTGCAGTGATTGTTAGTTTTCTTTGCCACCCTCGCTGCTTTTTCTCAAAGTGTCATCGCCTGTTGAAACCCAGAGCTCGGATCGATGCGCCCTTTCCCAGCAGTCTAAATTGGATGACCGGGGATTGATTCATCTGAGAGCTCAAAGAGAGCACTGTGCAGTTCTAGAAGCCTTTACACCTCATCTCCACTACCCCCCCATACACACATACACTTAGTCAGTGCACCATCTTAACGAGCCGCCTTAATCATATAATGCTTTTTGTGTCCAGACACCTGGATCTCTACTGGCTTGATCTTGATAATGGATAAGTTGCACGGTAACACTCAACCTTAGGTCACTATCTGTATGTGTGTGCAAATGGTGATTTGTCTGGGGCTAAACTACTAACTTGCCCATTCTCAGGTGATATGAGTGCAGGCCATTTGCTCTCATGAACCAAGTCGTTGTTGAGCTGCAGTCACATTTAAAGGAGAAGATACATCATATTTATCTGAGACACAACTGCATAAAAAGGTTGTTCTTCCCTCTCCCACTGGAGGCAGCAAGTTGGAAACATGCCTAGAGTTTATAGAAAATGCTACATTTAATAATGCCTTTGTCTTGGTTGGAAAGTCAGAATCAGAAAGTTGGGCTGTGTTTTGCGACAGAAGATAAAGAACTAATTGAACCAGGATACCTGTTACAAAAAAAAGAAGACACAAGAGTAGACTGTCAGAGGTTGCATTGAGTCTGGAACTTTTCTATGCAGTATTTGGTAGATTATGGTTTTAGAGGTGGTTTACTTTCAGTATAGTCAATATTGATCTCGAACATCAGATATTGTCAAAACAGATTTAAATTAAATACACCTATTGCATTTAGTAGGTTCTAAAAAGGACAATGTGCAATGAGCTCAAGAGGACATTAGACAATGTCATTGTGGGAGTGAATCCAGAAGTACTGTTGCTCAGATCGGTCAGGAAAGATTTGAGGCAAATCTCGGTTATAGATTCATCCAACAGGTTGTAATTATCTATTTGAATGATCACAACACTGAGCCCAAACGCCTCTGGTTCGATTTAAGCAATTTGGCAATCTTTCCTCTGCTTTATCCCTCTCTCTCTCTTTACCTTAAAAAGTTTATAAGGATAATCAAGGAAACCGTACAACTCTCAGGGCCTGTCAACGGTAAAGGAGACATACGACTTATGGTGCATTCAGATGGAACATTTTAAAATATATTTAATGTAATTCATATGCAGCTGCTTGTTAATCATTTTGCCCAGACTCTGCAGGATCCATGGGAACAATGCTACAGTGTATCACCAAAGAAGATGAACTTCTATCTGGTGGCTGGTTTAGACTCAACAAAGGGCACCGGTATTTGATGTGGAAAACTGAACTCTGGCTGCTCTGGGTGCACCATGTCCTCCAGAGATGCTTCTAGTTCAAGGAGTCTAGGAATTAACTAAGATGTAAAACTGTTATTCAGCTTCAGGACAGGATCCCCTGGACAACAAATCTAAGGCAAGGAGGTGCCCTTTAGCTAAGGCAGGAGCAGCAGGTTTGCAGAGCAAATTAATGGGCAGAGAGCACCAAAGCCGTCCACAGAGACTGCTGGTCGGGACCAGCTCTGAAACTAATGGAGGAAGATGAATGATGAATCATTTTATGGTTATTTTAGAGGTGCGTTCACAATCAAACAAACAACAGCATTTTCCCAGTTTTGCATGCCTTTAAATTCGTTTGACCAGTGAATGCAATTTGCACAGCAGACAAAAGGCTCCTACATCATCCAGTTCATTGGTTGTTGATTTCACCTTAACATGGCGAACAGGAATTTACAAAGTCACTAGTGGTGCTTTTCTTTTTACTTTTGAAAGCCAAGGAAAGCTGTTGCCATCCCTGGATTCTCAATCAACTCCTCCAGAAGCAACGTCTGGATGATGTTGTTTTCAGCTGTAATTCTGCTGATCTGTGACCCGTTTGGGTCCATGCTTTCTGAAATTTGGGAATTAAATAAAGAAATAAGGTGAGACAGTGCAAGAACACCAGCAGAGAGAGAGCAACAACTGGGAGGAGGTGGCCAGCCGTGCCCCCCTCTGGAGCTAAGGAACCACAGTGGGAGATTGGAATAGCCCTGCTTGGAAGATAGCAAACCAGAGTGGGGAGGGGTGGCGACTAGCCTCTAGATGCTGATGGAATATGAAAGGAGGACAGGGATGGATCCAAGAAGCCTGCTGGGCAGACAGAGCACCACAGCAGGGGATAGGCAGCTGGTTGGTGTCTGCTCAAGAGTTAGGAGGATAAGCCATCCCCAGGGCAAAATTAAAATATATACAGTACAGACCAAAAGTTTGGACACACCTTCTCATTCAAAGAGATATCCTTATTTTCATGACTATGAAAATTAAAGATTCACACTCAAGGCATCAAAACTATGAATTAACACATGTGGAATGATATACTTAACAAAAAAGAAATATGAAAATATGTCTCATATTGTAGGTTCTTCAAAGTAGCCACCTTTTTCTTTGCTTCGGGCGCTCTTGCCATTCTCTAGATGAGCTTCAAGTGGTAGTCACCTGAAATGGTTTTCCAACAGTTTTGAAGGAGTGGAGGCGGTAGATGGGAAGGTGTTGACGAAAAAATGCTGGAGCTGAAAATTGTTCCAAGTCTGAGCCTGGGTCCACCTTACCCCAAACCATCTTGATTGGGTTCACTTCCATGATTGTGGATGCGCAGCACCCTATCACTCTCCTACTTTGTCAAATAGCCCTTACACAGCCTGGAGGTGTGTTTGGGGTCATTGTCCTGTTGAAAAATAAATGATGGTCCAACAAAAGGCAACCCGGATGGAATAACATGCCGCTGCAAGATGCTGTGGTAGCCATGCTCGTTCAGTATGCCTTCAGTTTTGAATAAATCCCCATCAGTGTTACCAGCAAAGCCCCCCCACACCATCACACCTCCATCTCCATGCTTCACAGTGGGAACCAGGCATATATGTCCATCTGTTCACCTTTTCTGCGTCACACAAAAACACAATGGTTGGAACCAAAAATCGCAAATTTGGACTCATCAGACCAAAGCCAGATTTCCACTTGTGTAATGTCTCGAGCCCAAGCAACTCTCTTCTGCTTGTTGCCTGTCCTTAGCAGTGGTTTCCTAGCAGCTATTTTACCATGCAGGGCTGATTCACACAGTCTCCTCTTAACAGTTGCACTGGAGATTTGTCTGCTGGTAGAACAGTGTGTGGCATTGACTTTGTCTCTAATCTGAGCTGCAGTTAACCTGAGATTTCTGATGACGGTGACTCGGATGAACTTATCCTCTGCAGCAGAGGTGATTCTTGGTCTTCTTTTCCTGGGGCGGTCCTCATGTGAGCCAGTTTCTTTGTAGCGCTTGATGGTTTTTGTGACTGCACTTGGGGACACTGACAAAGTTTTGCCAATTTTTCGGGCTGACTGACCTTCATTTCTGAAAGTAATGATGGCCACACGTTTGTATTAAAATGCTGCTTTTTTATTGCCATAATACAAATTCTAACAGTCTATTCAGTAGGACTATGTGTATCCACCTGACTTCTGCACAACAAATTGGTTTAACAAATTAGTGAACAAATTGGTTTAATTTGATTGGCTAAAAGTCGATTTACTTTTAGCCAATCAAATCTTATCTAGGGCCAACTGGTTTGGCCTGAGTTATCGAAAGGTGAACACATTTTGGTATCTGAATTTTAGCTGCTGAATTTTGCATTTGTACTTTTGCATCTAAATTTTTGCATTTTAGTTTCTGCTGTGCCAGAGAGTAAAAAAACAAATAATTAAAAAACATGATTGCAAGGTTAAAAATTCAGTGTTATAAATTCAATATCTAAAAAGGTCTGTTTCCAGTGAGCCAGGTTTTCAAAAACACCTTTTTGAAAAGCCACTCACAAACCTCTCATGAACATCCTTTAGTTTATTCTATGTCAATATAATTTTCTGTGTCCTTTTTAAAAAAAAAGAATAAAAGAAGCAATATTAATATTAATCCCCTAATTCGTTGATGCAGCAGGAATTTACAGAAAAATTCAGATTTTTCAACTCCAGTAAAAGTTGTAAAAAGTTAAGGGTTTTAGATATCTGCCTCTAGGACAATACAGAGAAAATACTGGGTACCAAGTTATGGAAAAGCATTTCAGTTTGTGAGTCACAATAAACAACAACAAAAAAAAATAAGCTATATAAATATAGCTATTACACGATTATCAACCCCAAAAATCAGTATGCAATCTCCTCATATCTTTAAAAAGGGTCTGCTAAAAGAAACCAAGAGTACTCATCATGATCTTCTGGGGCTTTCAGGACTCAGTGTAGTCCTATTCAAACGACTACAAGAATACAAACACCAAATGCTTATTCCTAGAATTGACAAGCATAAAGAGGTTGGTTAAAGTAAAAGGTTGTTTTATTAGTTGTTTTTTTAGGCTTTTCTGACACACCAGGCAGACAATAAGGGCATGGAGAGAAAGCGGGAGGACATCAATCAAAGATCTCTGGATTGTGAATAGAATCTGGGATGACATCAATATATGGGTTGCGTGATCTACCTCTCCGCCATAAATGTTTATTCATGTGTGATGTCGTTTCCGTGGAAAAGCATATATTTTTTAATTTCTTTATGAGTAGTATGTATCACCTTGCTTTCTTAAGAGAGGGGCTTTGTGTTGCACCAACGAGGTCATTACATGGCCACCTAGCTTTGTGCTTACTGCTGCATACAGTAAAGCCATTAGATTTGAATGGTTGTGTCTCTTCCTTTCAAAGACGGTTACACTCCTCAATGGTTGAAAGAGGACGTTCTGGGTAGCTGGTATTTATGCCTGATTCTCTTGATTCAAGCCACCAACATTCAAAGCAGCTGTCAGACAGCAACACAGAAGCTCCTATTGATTTCTAGTTTTTTTTTTTACCCATCTTTTTGTAAAACTGCTTCTGTCACACACAGTCTAAGTAGCAATGGCACTTCCAGTCTCTGCTTGACTGCTGCAGGAGCCTCTGTGGAGCCTGACGGCTTTCTGCCTGTCAGAAGCTGTTGGAGACGAGGCGGACAGCAACCGTCTTTAATTAGCTTTAGGGTCTCCATTTCGTTGTTCTCAGGCGCTGAAATGCTCATACAGACAATCCAATCACTCACAATGCCCATCAACAGACAGAGTGTCTGTGCCAGTGCAGAGTTCTTGCATTTTTTGTTGCATGCGTTGAGGCTAAAGCCATTAAAACAACAGAATGAACGAAAATTGTAGGCAAAATGGTTTTCGTTTCCTTTCTTACAGCCACTGTGTGGTCTATTTTAAAGCCTCACTTAAGATATGTCAATAAGGGGTTAAGCCATTTAATGCATTTGTGGAGTAAGACAGACACAGCAAGGCTGAAATAAAAGAGAATATAATCTTTCTGCACATCTTGAAAAAAAAAACATAACATATTAAATTAGTTTAAAGTCTACTTTTCACACATTGAGCCTCAAATCATCCCTTTGTGTACAACAATTTTCTTAAAGTCTATTTAATAAATAGATTTTCATTTAGAGCCTTTTTAACCATCTGGAAGCGACAATAAAATGTTGCATTTGTATGCAATGGTTTAGAGTTCAATTTGGTCCAAATGGATTTCAAACTAATTAAAGTCATAATTGAATTAAGTATTGTAGTCAGATCCAATCTTAATACATCACCTCCAATTTTAAATAAAAATAAATGTAATAAATAACTAAAAATAATTTGAAGTCTTAAACATTACCCAAACAAGCTAAGCTGATTGTGTCTAGTCACTCACTGTACACCAGAGCTACCATATAAAGATAGAGAATACCTGTAGACAGTGGCGTCGCCTGAAGGACTTTGCCCTGCAATTGGAGGGTTGTTGGTTCAAGATTCAAGTGGTTTCAGTGGTTTCAGTGCTGTTGTGTCCTTGGGCAAGACACTTCACAGCATTGCTTAGTGATGGTGGTCGGAGGGAGTGGTTGCCAGTGTACGGCAGCCTTGCTTCCATCAGTGAGCCCCAGGACAGCTGTGGCTACAATGTAGCTTGCCACCATCAGGGTGTGAGTATGTGTGAATGGGTGGATGTAGTGTCGAGTGCCTTTCGCAAGTCCTCCAACTTGAAAAAGCCCTATATATTTACCATTTAAAAGCTCAATAAGAGCAACCATCACTCATAGGAGGATGTTAGTTAAAGATGTGAAAAGGAGAAATAATGTATAGTATGACAGGTTGCTGATTTTTGGGGACATTTAATTGACTTGTATTCATTTTATATGACCTAACCCAGACGCTTACTCTGACCATAACCTAAACACCTAAGCAGTGAGCTTTTCACAGTTATTTTTGAATTTATACCCAATATTGAAGCGTGGTCTGTGCTATGTTATTCCACGCCACAATGCAAAAGGGACAATCAGGAACTAGCTGTCGGTATAGATACGGCCAAGGCGTATCTACCTCACCCTTCTACCTTCTAGCTTTTCCAACTTCACAAGTCGTTTTTCACAATGGCGGTCATACGAACAAAACGAGCTGGTAATGTACCAAACAGGAAATACGCATAGTGTAGAGGGGATGTAGATTTCACCAAACAGAGCCCTCCTGTCTGTGGCACTGTCTGCGGTCACCTACAATTTTGGAGAGGTGCACCAAAGTGTCTGCCGAAAGGTTGTCATGAACTGAACAGGTGGACCCAGTATTCAAGGTGAGACAGTCAGTAGGAAAGTTTAAAATGTTTATTAAAATAAAGAGACAGAAACAGAACTGAAGCAGGCTGCTGAGGAGCTGCTGATCTGCAGCGACTGCAGGAGGGGGGCGGGGCACAGCCCTATCACTGACACTCTAGAGGGAGAAACACAGGTAAATGACCACAATCATCTGACAAGAGATGATGATCTCAGTGAGTTACTTACCTAGTTTAACATTTCAGTCCATCCTTTCAATTATAGGCAGGATCAGCCAATCCACTGCCAACTAGATGCGGCCGTGAGGCGTCCACTGTGTCCCCAATGCTGCAGCCCCAGAGAACATGCAGGAAGCTGATTCATGTCAGGGGAGAACAGATCAGGCAGTAAGAGTTCAGAGATCAAGGAGTTCTCCACATCAGAGGTTCCGACCCAAACAGGAAACAGAGGGATCCAGGCTTCCAGGGATCCTCAGAGCGTGAAGGCAGGTAAAGAGCCCTATGGGTTCAGCAACAAGCTCAGAGAGGGAACAGAATCAGGAAAACAGAATGACTAGGAAACACTGAAACACCCTACCACTGTTTAAGGAATAAAATTGCCTGAGGACACTGGCTTGAGAATAATCTCCTAACTGCAATGGGGACATGAACCTTGAAATAAACCAAACTAACGTAACCGACAGACAAGAGAAACAGAAATCAGACAGACAATGATCTGGACCCGATAGCTAGAACTGAGCCCAATATAAAGGAGAAACAGCAGGTGGATGAGATCAGTGATGATTAGGAAACCGGGCAGAGTTAGGCAGGTGAGTGAAACAATTAAGGTGCACTATCAGGGAAGATCATGACAGTAGCTGAATATTTGCGTTCACTGCAACACACGCAAATGACTTGGTTTCTGAAAAAAACCAGTCCCCACAATGTAGAATATTCTAAAAAAAACACCAACAATGTGGGTGTTTTGTGCATGTCCAAACAAGAACATTTACATAGAAGATTAGTGGCAGCAACAATTTGGTTAGAGGTGAACACAAAAATAAAAATATTCTTTTTCATTAGTACCTTTCTACATATCTTTTCTTGGGTTAGCCTGATTCCACACAATATATTCTGGTTATTATAATTTGTTTGATGGGATTTTCTTGACACCACATCCTAACTAATCTGTGATGATAGTTGTCTGACATATTGCTTTCTGTTTTTTTTTTTTTTTTGTGTGTGTTTTCACAGTTACTAATAGAGAAGCCTAAAATAAATGCATGCTATCCCGCTACAGTATGTAATGACTAGTGAAAAAAAACAGCCAATCTTTAATTGCTCTTTGAACAAAAGAGAAACAACTGAACCCAGGAAAAGGCAGGGTGAGGAGTACTCTCTATAGCAAATAATAAATGGAGCTTTAATAAGGTTATTGAAAGTAATATTTGTGTAAATTCTCCTCCGCAAAATGGAGATAGATTAGATCAGAAATAGTTGGCAAAGAATTCATTCAAAAAGAGTATAGTGATGGTTATGTTGTCTGATGGGTCTCTGAGGCCCTATTGGAGATCCCTATGTGTGCAACATTAGGTTCAAATCAGGGAACATAACTTGATGCTTAAGTGTTTGACAGTGTGCAAAATATTAGAGTAATAAAAGCTCATTTGGTATCACGTAATTCCAACACGATTTAATTAAAAAGTAAGATTGATAATTTATTTTTGGTCTTTCTCTAGGTTTTTATACAAAGCCAGATTTACTCAACACCTCATGGGCTCAAGGTTAAAGTAGCCTAGGCCTGTTGTTTCATAAATCAGGGGGATAATGTAATTGGTTGAGATCGAGTCAGGGAGGCGATTAATTCACTCAACTCCTCCAGCAGCACTTAAGGTGGCATTACCAACACTCCAAATGTATTATTTCAATCAGCGACCCCTCTTTTCTCACTAAAAGGCAGGTGAAATAATAGTCTCTGCGGCACCTTACTTCCTCCTCCTGTTTTCCAGCTATTTCTTTCATTCTGTTCATTTTATTAATTGTATTAAGGTAACATTTCCTGTTATTAATGTATCCTCCTCTACATTATAATTCCCCACAGTGCTTTTTAAAGAGCTTATATTTTTTTATTTTTATCAGTAAAACTTCATCTCTTAATGTTATGTCTTAGCGAAACACAAATCTTATTAAGATTTTTAGGTTTTGATATCTCATTATTTATGTTAAATGCTCCATTCAATATACCCCTGAATGTTTCATGTTGTTAATAAACAGACTCAAAGTATTGAATACTTAATTATTTGACAGTGGCTTAATACATTGATTCATCTGCTTAAAACAAGGAAAAACATCATATCCAGATTTAATTAATTGCCCAGACTGATGTAAACATAGTTAGAGGTGTTTAGGATAAAATAAATAAATCCCCGCCCCTTTCGCCCCCCACGCCTCTTTGCAAATTGCAGCTCCCCATGGCTCTCTGCTTGAATTAGGCAATTTAACTGATTGCAATTACACACTGTCAAGGGCTCTTATATCACTTTGAGTAACCATTTTAATTCATTTCCAGTCCTTAACACATTTCCTTCCTTTTACTGGAAATGGCAGGAGTCAGGTGCATTTTTCCAAATCTGACTTTCATGTTCATTATTTCCTCTTTTTTTGGCAGGGATTGCTATCTCCTAATTTAGCCATGGCAGACTGTAATAAAAATGACAATGATCCATCAGAAAAGGCCGACATTCCCCTGCAGGATATCATATTATTTGAGAGACGTTTGCTCCCATTTTGCTTTCAGTTACCAACTCTCAAACTTAATTAACTTTATCGTAAGACTGAATGTCAGAGGGAAGGGAGATTTAATTTAACACCTGCTAAATGCCTTTTGTTACTGTGGAATCCAATGCTATTTCAAGTAACTTCACAACAGAGTTGTTTCTTGGATAATTCCCAGGATGTTAGTTGTGGTGATATAGAAACAGATAAGATGTAAAGAGTTATAACAAAAAACTTTAGGAGGCACATAACTTTTATAAATTGTTTCCCTTACATTTTGTTTTCCAAGTCAGAAAGTAGTGAACCAAACTTATACCCTCAAAAAGAGACAAATGAGCAAATCGGCAGTAAACATCTGGTTTGTGGGACCTGAAGAGGCCATAATATTGTATCGTTTTGACCTAGGAATATGTTAGTGGCGACATTACAAGTTCCACTATTTACATATGGATGCATTAGGAAGAGAAACTTTAAACCTTTAGGTTTGAAACTATCCTCTACCTTTAAGTTTTAGCACGCAATGGAAAGTACTTGACAGCTTGAATTGGTGTCTGCTAGGGTGACCAAACGTCTGTATTTTCCTTCAAAGTGTTCAGTTATCTTGCAGTCGTGTTCAAGAACGAAAGCAGAAACAAGGGGAAGTTGGTTTTTCTCATTAATACAGATCTGGTCTTTCCAAATCTCTTGTCTTACTGATTGATCCACACATAGCGTACTAGAATCTGTTTGGTCCCCCTGTAGCCTTCAGAGTTGTTCTAACTACCTTTGGCAGCGATTTCACAAGATGTGAGGAGTATTCACCAGATATTTTATCCATATCGACATGATGAGTTGCATTTGCTGTAGATTTGTTCACTGCACATTTATTATGCAAATATCTAGTTCCAACAATGCACAGCTTAACTGAGATCAGAGGTACAGTGGACTTCTTAGCACATTTGAGAAAGAAGTTCTGAACCAGTTAAGATTTATGGCACAATAGACTCTATCCTGCTAGAAGAAACCATGAAAACACTGTATAAAGATTTGCTTATGGTCAGCAAAATGTATTTAAGAGAGGCAGGGAAATTTAAGATGTTTTACTGTAGGACCTAAATAAAGCATCCCCCCATCATTATCCCATCTTGACTTACCTGAATTGTTTGGACAAAGTTGGACTGATCCTTATTTTATTGTTTATGCCAAATTTGGCCTTTGAGTGTTGCAAATACAATTGGGACTCATTGAAATGGGCAAATTTTCCCACCCATTAGGCAGTTTAATTATGGACTTCTGCGAACCGTAGCCTCAGTTTCCTGTGTTTGGCTCGCAGAAGGGGAACCCTAAGAGGTTCTTTGCTACTGTAGCTTATCTGATTCAAGGTTCAACACTGCTGAACTCTATGGGTGTGTTTGCCCCAGCTCTCCATTGATGGCATTATTTGTGATTGAGACACCACAACATAACACAAAAAAGGGTTAAAAGTTGAATATTTAGCAATATGGATGCAAAAATTTACATAAAACAGCAGTTGTTTTGAGCACCCATAGTTGTGCGCATAAAAAAACCCCCTGAGTAACCAAATTTGTTCTTATATCTTTTCAGTTGCTTAGATCTTTGTAACCTCAAGACATATTTAGTTAAAAACATGAGAATTTAAATTAGACAGATGCACAAAGCTGCAGCTAGAATTTACAGAAGAGTTGCAGTTTAACTTTGTTGGCGAGTCATTGAGCTGTTCTGGCTGCAAGCCCTTGTCCTTAGTTTGAACTTGACATTCGTTTCATGAATCAATCTGAACTGCAGGGTTATCTGGCAGTCCTGTGGGCATTAATCTGTGTGTGAGTGTGCGTTAAAGAGGCGGGGTTAAGACCAGGCAGGAAGGTATTTACTCCTGATTGATTCATTTGGATTTAATCCACCCTGAAGCATAAAGTTGCAGCATTGGCTTCATCTCTCTTTTCCACATAACTTTACCTGAATAACTACAATTCTTCTGTAGTTTTATTTATTTATTTGTCAATCTATACTTTTTACCTTGAAATCTAAACCTAACACGTAAGAACAACCCTTTTAGATATTTTTTTTTATGTAAAAGATCCTCTAAGAATAAAATTGCTGCTTATTGCAGAGTCAGTTTAATGAGGCTTAAAATGCAGATTGTACTTTACTCATCTTTTCCTGCTCATGCTGGGAGCAATTAGTGAGCAGAAGAGGATGATAAAAAGAAAAACAAGAATGTCAATTAAGATTCTGTAGAATTTACTTATGAAAGTTATTTCCAATGCCCTATAAAAAAGGAGATGGTTTAAAAATGACTTTTGTTTTGCAATTATATATTTCTGTAAAGAATTAATATTTCCTGTGCTGTTATTTCTTTTTTTAATTTCCTCTAGGAAAATTATTTCTCAGTAAAATATTAATTTTATACATTTTGCCGAACACAGGCCTAAAATTGTGATGTTATGATCTTTAAGTCAACTAGGGAAAAAATGCTTTTGATATTTTTACACTAATGACAACAAAGTGTCCTCCCGAAGATCATTTATTGTTTTAGAAAAATTCAAAAATTAGATGTATGCCGCCCAATCTAAAAAAGCTTTCAATCTTCTTACTATAATTATATGTGGATATTCCGTAAAAATTCAAAAAATCAGCATATATGTGGATATTAACTAATAGCATCCCCTCTAACATTGACCATGCACTAAACATGACTGAAGAGTTACTCAAAAACTAGCTGCAGTGTTAAAGTAACACTTTAAGAGTTAAATTTAACACCAATCCGAGTGCAATGGGTCCCACTCTGAATTGGTGTTAAATTAAATCTTCACATACTGTAGTGTATATCTTTCTCCCGTTGTTGTTGTAATACCTCTAATAGAGTTAATGTTCTTTGACACTACATATTTAACACATTAGAATTTCATGGATAGTTTCACATTTCAATAAGTTTTAACTGAGAATTGGCCTACGTTAGCTAATCCTTGAAACATTTCAGTTCAAACACAGTGAAAGGCCATTGTATGCCCGTCCTGTAATAAATAATTTGGTTCTGTTTCCGTCTGTTTATGCTTATATATGCAAACAATAGGGTACTACTTACTAAGTGTAAGACATTAGACTTGTGACAATACAGGCATCTTATGTTGTATGAAATTAAATTCTACAGCCCTGGAGCTTCCTAGACTCTATTGTAGGAGATAAATTCTTCTTCACTTCTTGATAGCCATTTTTATTTCAGCTACCATTTTGTTATTTTTATTGGTGTACAAATTAAGCTTTTGTTATGAAACATGCTTATAATCTCTTTACTTTCCTACTCCTGCTGACTTTCAATTCTTTATGCATCAGTCCTTAATATTTTCATGAGCACGGGTGAGTTTTAAAAGAAAAATATTTTATCCTTTTTATTGATACTGGAAGTAAAATTATTCTTAGCCATGAATTTTTAATGTTAGGACAGATTTAATTTCTATTTGTCATTTATACGACTCTTTCCGTGATTAAAAGTGATGTAACTAAAATATAATATCTTTTGTTTTTCTCTTTTAGATGGAAACAATTCATTACCCTCCTAATAAGTGTTCCTGAACATCCTTTTCCCTCCTATCTTCCTGCAGTATTTTATGAAACGTTCTCAAGTCATTGCTCGCCAGGATGTGAGGCAATTAAAGAACAGTATTTCTCCCCCTGGTAAAGTAGGTCGTGGCTAATTGCGTTTCACGACAAAATGCAGGAACATAGTGAGGCGGAAATTACATGCAAGGATTGTCACAACAGCTGGAGTATAAACATGAAGACTAATGCCTGCAGAGTTTGTCTTTGGGTTTCCTTTGACAGCAGCAAGAGCATGTTTGTTTTGGATGCTTATGAATTAAAACTACATATGGTAAAACGGCTGCATCATGGGCGCTTTTTAAAAAAATACAAGCTACAAGAGAAAAATTGTGTACAGTCAAACCTTAGTCAAAATTTAGCTTAATTATTGTCAGTTATTAAGTCTGCCAGAAAGTTATGTTTTTGGTGAAGTTTGTGTGTTTTTTTTTGCCCAGCTGTGTAAT
Source organism: Cyprinodon tularosa (assembly GCF_016077235.1). Classification (NCBI taxonomy): domain Eukaryota; kingdom Metazoa; phylum Chordata; class Actinopteri; order Cyprinodontiformes; family Cyprinodontidae; genus Cyprinodon; species Cyprinodon tularosa. Next base: position 596,519 of record NW_024039074.1, read on the forward strand.
GGATAACTTGAAAAGTTATGTACAGATTGAATGAAATTTTTACCAAATATACATCCCGAATTTAATTAATCAATCATAATCCAGATACATGTATACATATATTTTTATTTAGCAGATAATAGTAATTCACTGCATGTTTTAGTTTTAGTGCACTGATTAGGCATTTCTTGAAATCGAACAATTCCGGTTCTGGTTCCTCGCTCCGTCACCAGTTGCTATTAATTCTAGATTCTCATTCTTTCTTCAAGAATCACAATGAGCTGGTTACCCATAATTCAGTGTGGATGGAACAGTCTGAACTTAAGATTATATTTTTAGAACATTTAAATTTGTTAAAATATTACTATAAAATATTACATTGTAATTCTCAACCAGTAAATAAATATCCAACTTATGCACTCTAATATAGTTTTAAATCATTTTCTATTCAAAGGATAACACTTTCACAAGAAGCTTTCTATGAGAAAACCACAGAAAAAGCAATTACATATATTCCAAGTCTAATGCAGCATATACTTATGTCGTAAAAGCCAAATGGCATTATCCTATTTACCTGATTCTGAATATAATGTGAGTGTCAGAGCTGAAGAAAAAATGGCATGTTGTGCAAAGGAAGTTATTCCAGAAGTTATATCTGTCAGGGTGTGATTGTAGGTAGTGATGTTACGAGCCAAAGCTTTGAGGCATGTGTCGAGAAGTTCAGAGGGTGTACAGTATCTTCAAAGCACATGTCGAGGCTTGCTTCTCTTAGGGCACGAGTCGACAATGTTGTGCCAGCTCATAGTTAAAAAGAACTAGCTCAAATTTCAGTTCACATAGAGAAAAATGAACTAGCTCACGTTCATAGTTCACTTTTTCAAAAATGAACTAAGTTCACCAACCTATAAATTAACTAGTTCAAGTTAATTTGGTAAAGAAGCCACAATCCTACAAAATATAACCCCATATTTAACCCTTTAAATGTGTGATCATAATATCTATAAAGAAATAGCAAACACTCTACGCAGTCAAGGTATACTGTAAGTGCAGTGAAGCCTGTATGTAGCCAAACTACCAGAATTTTAGAAACATACATATACATTCAGGTTCTGCTGAAAAAAATCTGTATCAAAAATGATTTCTTAGGTATTTTTTCTGTCCAAGACTTCCTTTGTTAATTAAAAAACTCTGCCAAGCGATCTACAAAATTTGCATCAGAAATACCAGTATATGAATCTGCATTGTGCAGAATAGCACTAGCAGTAGATATGCTTGACTGTCATGTCATAAGTGCCATAAAACTTGACATTATCCAATAAAAAGTGTCGTTATTAACTGAACGTGAGCTGTGTCAATATTCAGAGCAAATTTCACTCTTGTTCACATTAAATACTTTAAAACTGATCTGTTCGGTTCACAGTTTACTGAAAATATGACGTATTCAGTGAACGCAGTTCACTGAAAGCGTTCATGTATAACACTGCTAGCCGAGGCCTCGCTGCTCAGCTGTACCATGTGACTACTTTGGGAAATGATTCAGATACCCTGTGAGTTTTTAAAGGCATGGGTGTTTGCTGTCAGATTAGGTTTTGCATAGAGTGATAGTTTAAAAAATTGTTTTGAAAGTTTAGGTGAGTAAAGGAAAGATAGGAGATTAAATAGCAGATAGCAGATAAAGCCAGCTAAGAAGAGGAGGATTTCACGTATGAGGAATTGGTTTATTTTTTCCACTAAGAGGCACTGGCGTCTGGCCAATAGGGGACGCTAGGCTACTGCTCCACCAGCCCAATGACCTTGACATAAAAAAAGCAAATTAATTAAAAAAATTAAAATATTTAAAAATATATTGATATATATTTCTTAGATGTGCAAGATAAATATTTAATCTTTAATCACGATTAAAGCATCATTTCATTTTTCTTCAGATTGGTGACATATTTCCGCCCTAAGGCACAAAACTGTTTGCCCATTGACTCTCGTTAAAAGTTGTACATCCGCAGTAGCTCCCCTGCTATACAAAGATATAGGAGAGGTCTGGGTGCACCAAAGCTTCGTCCTGAGGTGACAGGAACTGTCGATACAGTTGTTGTGTGGGTGATTGACAGGCCGAGTCGAGGGATGGAAGCAGACATACCAAGAGCAGCTGGAGGGGTAACCATTTGGAGCTGATGAGCTGAACATCAAAATTAATCAGCAGTCAAAAGACAGATGGAAACGGTACACTCTGTCTTTTTCCAGGACCTGGTTTAGCTACAAGGCTAACTGAATACAGCAAGGCTAATGGTTTATTCCACTGCCTTGACTGCCTGCCTCCTTTTGCAAGCATCAGGATCTGACCCAGCATGGATAAAGACAGGTACAGGCTCGGACGGGTAATCTGTGTGTCCATAAGTGGGCCAGGGCCAAAAATCGTTCCCAGTCCGAGCCTGGATAGGTAGGAGTTTTTAAAAAAGGCAAAGAAGCATGTACAATCTGGCATTAACATGGAAAATAATATAATATAGTGTCAGGATTTGGTTGATGTTTGAGGACCCACATGCAGAGGCAGAGAGGCTGAGGTGATATCTTGCAGTTTAATTGGTGAAAACAGTAAACACAGGCAGGAATTAAAAAATCCAACTGAAAATGTAAAACAAACCAGAACCATGGAGACATCAGGGGAAAACAATCAGCAACAGCAACGAGGAACCAGCGACGACAAGGAACCAGCAAAGAATGACAGCAGAGGAGAATATTTATGGCTGACTGAACAAAGGCAGGGCTAACGAGCAGATAAGGAGCAGGTGTGAGTGGAGACAATGAGGAAGCCAAGGGAAAACACACACACACACACACACACACACACACACACACACACACACACACACACACACACACACACACACACACACACACACACACACACACACACAAGAGGGCAACAGAGGAAAACAAAGAACAACCTGAGAACTAAAATATATCCAGAAAATACAACAAAATAACAATTAAACCAACAAAATTAGAAAACATGGAGCAAGGTAAAACATTACAGAATCAAGACCGTGACATATAGCAGTGGCGGCTGGCCAATAGAGGGTGCTAGGGTGCCGCCCGAACAACCAATGACCCTGATTAAGACATAAAATTTTTTATTTTTTTCAAGTTTTCATTTAATTAAAATTCAGAATATTTTGAAATATCAGGGCTGTCAACTCTCACCCATTGGGTATGAGACTCCCGCATCTCAGTGTCTGCTACTGTATTTAAAAATACCATGGTGGTAAAAAATCAGTCCGCGTTTTTAATACAACCTTAGTGCTAACAAGCGAGGACATGTCAAGTTAATTGCAGTCCTTACTTTTGCACCAGCCCACCTATTCAATGTCAGAAAGACCTGTGCCAGATATTAAAAAAGATGAGGATTTCTGAGCAATTATTTTGAGGTATGTCATTAGAATTTTATCTTATCTTATCTGGACAAAAATATTTCAATTTGTAAATTAATGAAGATTTTAAGCAATCTAGCACTTGAGTAAATATGAATAAAATACAGCAGCTAGCTTATATCATCAATATGGAGACTGAAGTGTAGGATCACATCAAATGGACATCAATTGTTTTTTTTTTCTCTATACCTAGTTTTTTTTCATTGTTTGTAATTTCTAATTTAGCCACCTGATTTAGTCCCAGTTTTAGTCCATTTTTTGCTCACAAGTTAAATAATTTTGCTCAATCTAATTGAATAATTTCCAGTTGGATTTTTGGCTTAATTAAACAACACAAATATCTAAATTCTTAAAGCTTTCAGGTATGCCTCAGAAACCCATAGGAGGTCCACAAAAGAATTAACCATTGCATTTTATTTGTCAAAAGATCAGCCACCCGAGAAAAGACCTACCACATACAGAGAGGATGTGCAGAACAGCTCAGTTATCTAGGATTCATAGAGGAGCAATCCGAGGGATGTTCTCATTTTATTATTACTTATCTTATTCATTGATTTTTATTTTGGTCCACTGAATATGTTTAAAAACTTAATTTACATCACATTTTCCAAAATTAAACATCCAGATAATTGGTAAGTTTTTATTGATTGTACAGCCTCCTAGAGGGTCTGAATTGTTTGATAAATAGTAAAAAAACAACAACAATGAGTGAAGACTTTTAATCCTTAGCCTATTACCAAATATTCATACACAGTGTAGTTTGCATGGGATTAGATTGGACCAGTTCCTGTATTAGTACCAGTAAACCAGTAATACTTTATTTCCCATTTTTTTAATTTACTTGAATTGCATAGAATAATTAATAAACACAGTTGTGAGAGTGTCCCCAATGCTGCAGTCCCGGAGAACTAGGAAGCCGATCCAGGTCAGGGGAAGACAGAGCAGGTAGGAACAGTTCAGGAATCCAGGAGACCTCCGCTCGATCAGAGGTTCCGACCCAAACAGGAACAGAGGGATTCAGGTGTCCAGGAATCCTCAGGGCATGCAGGCAGGTTTTTAGAGTCCCATGCGTCGAGCAACAAGCCCAGACAGAAACGCACAGACAGGCAGAATTCAGTAGGAGTCCAAAGGATGGTTCAGGTGAACAGATCAGATTGGTACAGACATGGCCAGTGGGTGTGAGAGAACGGAATCAGGTAATCAGAACCACTAGGGAAATGATGAAATGCTCTCACCACTGGTTAGGACATAAACTCGACACTGGATCCAGAATAGTCTCCTCACTGGTACGGGGACATAAAAATTGAACTAACGAAATCATAACCTAAAGACAGGGTCATCAAACAGGGAACTAACAGAAAGCAAAACAAACACTGATCTGGCCCCGGTGGCTGGAACTGAGCCCAGTATAAAGTAACAGACGCAGGTGGAGAAGATCAGTGATAATAGAGACTGGGCAGAGTAAGGCAGATGAGTGAAATTAACAATTTTAATATACAATGAACACTATACCTTTAACATAAGGGTTTTGTTTTATGTTTAAGTAAATAATTTAATTAAAATAAAATTTTTGCCGGGGCACTGCTCGATCTCAGACAATCTGGTTCAACAGTCCAGTCCATCTCGCTGGAAAGGGCCGTAATCCAGCCTGAAGACAGACACGGCATGCATCTCCCAGAGTAACAGAACAGGCAAGATCCAGGCTTCCAGGCATCCTAGAGCTCCCAGGCAGTTTCAGAATCCAGAAGAGTGACCAGGCGGAAATGCACAGGAGCAGACAGGATCAGGTGCAGACGTGCAGGCTCAGTGAAAGAGGGTAGCAGAGATAGGGCGTGGAACCAGAACTTGAGCAGGACCTTTAAACTGGTCTCCACCTTGGAGTCAGGCTTACTGGAATAAAAACTGAACCTCCATGCGTAAAAAGCCAAAAACTCAGAGGACTCAGCAGGGGAGGAACAGTGAGATGAGACAGACACAAAATCCTCTCTCCTCTGGCTGCCAGGATCCAGGACCTGAACCTTAGAATAAACAGAACTGAACAGAAAACAACATCTAATGATCTGGCCATGATAGCTGGGCCCAATATAAGGGAAACTGGCAGGTGGATGAGATGAGTGATAATTAGGAGCTGGAAAGAGTGAAGCAGGTGAAAGGCATGAGTAATTAAGGCCAGCTACCACAGCAGATCATGAAAATTTTACCAGATATTGTTTTATTTACCTTTTTAGATTTCAATTATAAATCTGTTTGAACACATTCCAATTGCTCTAAATTAGTTTTAAAGGTATACTATGCAACCGGTGTTGATTTTCCAGCGAGGCTCCCCCCAGAGGACGAAAGTAAAAGTGCACTGTCGTAAATATGCACAGCTGTTCTCCTGGTTTCTCCGTCAAGCCAGGCGCGGTTGTTTTGAGCTTAGCAGACAGGTGAACGCAACGAATGACTAACACAGTAAAAGTATGAACATGCACACAGAGAGAGAGAAACCATTCCAATGTTACTTACAATCGCATCAGCAGAAACGCGAGGTCCGCGTTAGCCTTGCAGCCTTCTTTTTATTTTAGCTCTCGCCATTCGGAAAAAGCTTGCCCGATGTTCACCCGTGTACGACTCCTCTCTCTATCCGGAGCCCTTTTCCTCTTTCTTGCCTGCTCCGACATGGGCTTTCGCTGTTTTCACGCTGGTTCTGCCATGATAACTGCACAAAGATCGCCACTGTGCTAGCAACGAGCATGCTTTTAACTGGGGGCGTGTAGCAGTTCTCGCCGTAAAGCAAGACTGACTCTCGCGAGACTTCTGAGCCTGTGGGTGTGGGCCGAGGGCTCCTGCAATTGCAAGTGCAGTATTTCCCCCACAGACCACCAGGGCGGCCCGAGAATACCTTTGTTCAACCTGAAATGACTCATTTAATCATCCAAAACGTTATGGAACACATTAACTGAAAAATGTTGCATAGTGTGCCTTTAAAGCTGATTTGATCTCTTCACAAACTCTTAAGATAAACTTTGGATCTCAAGCATAGAACATATGTCAAACTGTAATATAGTCTTACAAATTTATCTATTATGATTTTTAACCAGTTTTCATTTCTTTTTCTTTGGGTACATAGTAGCTTAGTATAGACTTACTTTCCCTTGTTTAGTCAAGAGTTTCTAACAAAAATATATTTGATTTGGCGTTGAATGATTTTAGTCAATAAATTCTAATATTATTAAAATTAATTGCTGTGAATGTATTCCATACTGTATATGTACAGAGCTATCTGTTTTACAACGATTTAAGCTTGGTTCAGCCTTTCATTTGTTGTCCTAACACACAGCTAGTTGGTCACAGGACAATATACGACAGTCCAAAACATATTATTATTAGTTATCATAAACCACCAGGAAAATATTGTCTCTGTCTAATTAAGTTGTTAACTCAAAAGAAGTCATTTATGGTTATTTACTTTCCAACTATCACTTCTTACCAGAAACTGTTCTGAACAAAGATAACCATGCTTATGATCATCACATTTTATTTCATTGGTATGGTAATCTTAATGAGCTTTAAAAGCTTCAAAAGCTTCTTTGAGATACAATGTCTTTGGGATTGTCACACGGTAGCAGTACAAATGCTCAAAGGCAAAAACAATATCTACGTTGGATGAGCTTACAGTAACTGATGGTCAGAAAAGCAAAATAACTTTGGTCTTTTGTAAAGCGAGAGAGTGGTTGTTTGCCTGGCCATCAGTCATTTCCTGTCCTTCGCCAAGGAGACATCCACAAAGGGAATCTCTCGCTTTCTATTATTAAATTTTTTTTTCATGTATTTTCCAAATCTTTTTCAGAAGGGTGATTTGAATATGAAACTTGTCTTTCTACAGTGACAGGAATACCTTCACATTTGCTTTATAATTTCAACTTATAAGTCCAATGCATTCAAATTACCCTGAAAATTAAATAAACCTATATAAAATCTAATAATTTTACTCACCTTTAAAATATTCATTTGGAGTTTTTATTTATAAAATAGGCTGTTTATCAGAAAATCTCACTTGTTTGACATTTACATCAAATTTGACAGTTCTTAAAAGATAATAATCTTAACACTTAAATTGCTTAATTAAAATGCATTATTCAAACCTCCGATTGTCTCCTCCTGGTTTCCACCACTGCTCTTGGCCACAGCTCCACTTTTCTCACCAGCTTCTTCTAGATTCTGGCTGTCACCTAGCAAAACAGCAGCGGGCAGCAGATTAATTTTGTTTGATTCTCAACCAAAATGCAGATTTTGACTGTCCAGCAATACCTTTAGACTCTAAACTAATTCTCATTGTCATGACAACTTTCAAGAACAAAAGATTTTTGCGCTTCAAAACTAGTTTACATAGTTTTGCATGCTGTCATTATGTCCAGATATTAGGACTTCTACATGTTTGTTGACACAATGGTAAGCTTATAAAAGGTAATGTCTTCTGACTGAATTCTCTCTGACTCTGAATTATCTGAAGTGTTAGTTTTTGCCTTTTTAAAAATGAACTCTAATCGCATTGTCTTTGCCACTTGGCTGTGAAGCTGTTCAGAACACTGTCACCTGTTCCACTGGTTGCGCCATTGAGGTTGAAAATTAAATCGCATGTGCCCTCTCGGCCACTTTAATTTGGTACTCGTACGAACACGGCCTGCCTAGCATAGTTAAAATTTGTAAAAGGAAAATTTGGCGAACACAAGGAAACCCTGGTACCAGGATGACATTGACCAAAGAATCGGGACAGAAGGCTGGGACCCCCAGCAGCCAGAAACCTATGAAAGAGACACCTTAACCCCATTATTGAGAACTATGGAACTGCAGCACAAGGCATTTTCTCCTGATACCATCGTTGGACACCTCAGATACTAAACCATCAGAAAATTCCACCTGAAAACCCTTGTCGGAGAACCTGGAGTGGATCACCACACTGGTTCACTGGCTTAAAACAATGCTTTTGTGTGATTATTTGAAATTAGCTGCAGATAAATGTGAATAGCAGTTGATGCAGAGACCTTAAATATAATGAAGACAGTGTAGTCTCTTTAGGTTTTATAGTCAATATGACTATGATTAAGAAATGCATTATAAAGTGAAGCCAACTGCTTTAGACCAGATAACAGACCCACCAACAAGGCAGGACTCAGCTAAGACAAAAGAGTCTATAACACCACAAAATGGCCCTCTCCATGTGCATGTGACCAGAATGAGGTAGCCTAGCACTAACAATGCCAGGGTAGAACAATGGGTCATAAACTCACAAAATGGCAAACTCTTTGCAAACGTGACTGAAGTGAGATAGTCTGGAGCTAACACTACTAGTCAAAATGGGGCACCCAGAAGCTAATAATGCCAGCCGCTCAAGCTTATCACACTAATTCTCAGGACAAAATGGGGGAAAGAGAAAACCAATACATACACAGCCACAAACAAGCTCATTCCCACACACACACACTTCACGAAGTCATTGTTCGACTCAGAACCCTTTTGATATAAAATAATCCACTTTCCAAGTCAAGAGGTTCTTTGAATAACAATGCATGCAATCTACCTAAGTTCCTTAATGAGCATCAGATAAAAAGAAAATCAAAAAGTTTTTACTATGTGTTGATTCGGTGGATGGGAGAGTGGTGGACGGAAGCAGCGACCATCAATCCTTCGATTTCAGGGCAACCTCCTACATCCGCCGCCACGGTCGCCCATTTAGCTTTTAGTAACAACCTTTTGTCTCGTTTCTTTAGGTTCTCCTCTGAGAACTTCTCAGATGGAGCTAAAGCTGAACTACCAAGACAATTCTAATACTCACTGAGTGTTCCCTCTTGGATTCACCGTCAGCACCCATCTCAATAAAAATCTTCACCAACAAATTATACTGGCTTTTTAATTCCACCCACTTAAAAGTTACTCATTCAGTAAAAGGGCTTTTACCTCCATCCCTCCCTCATCTGACACCTTTACTTGCTCATAATTTGTGTCCAGATAAAAACACAGAGGCTGTCATCATTTTGTTTCTATGTGTGTGTGCCTTTATTTTAGCTTCTCTCATCCCTTCAATCCAACCTCTCTCCCACACTGCATTTGGGGCATACCGATCCTAACCCGGCTGCTCCAATAGTGCTGTGCAGATTCCCAGTTCTCTGTGGTAGCCTTAAACACAGAGAGCACCCACAAGACTGGCAGGTCTGAGGAACAGAACGTGTATGTCAAGCTTTTCAGTGGAAACAGACCTTGGAAGATGAGCATAAGAATAACACAAAAGAGAAGGTTAAGTTGCTGAAATTACTGTCAATTTTAGTAAACATAAATTACTGCTTTTCAAGGACTTTTTACAAAACAAAGTTTATATATTTTTATAGATTTTAAAGTCAATAAGAACATAATCCACTTGGCAGTCAACAGATGTGACAGGTGCTGCTCGCCAGGTGCTGCTCTCCTTAGGTGTTATTTGATCTCACATCTAAAGGAATTTTTTTCAGTTAAATAGCAGGGGACATGCAGATTTGTGTGTCAATTTTGAATGTGTGAAACTTAATAGATCTATTAAAGATATTATACTAAAACAAATGACGTAGGACACATAATATTTCCAGACACTTTACAGAATTAATTCAATACAATAACACTGACAGAGTCCAAGTCAGTACATTCAAATAATTTTTTTTATTAAAGATAATGCAACACTTCTAACTTGCAGCATTCAGTCCTCCTGGATTAGCATGTAATAACACTGTGAAAGTGGAAAGAAAAACTTCCCTATAACAGGACGTAACCTGAAGGTGTCTGAACATAAAAAACTCCTAATATATATAGGAAAGTAGTGCGGTAAGCTAGGGCTTATGTAAATAGTCCAGTCTAGGGGTGTCACTGTTCTGGTTCTGTTATATTTTCTTTTGAGTTTTCAGTTTTTCTTTACTCCATGTTTTCTAGTTTTAGTGGTTTAATTCTTATTTTGTTGTGTTCTCTGGTTATTTTTCAGTTTTCAGGTTTTTATTTGTTGCCCTCTGCTGCCCTTTTGTGTTCTCCTTTTCCCTAGCTCCTTTCCTGTTCTGCTCTGTTCACACCTGCTCCCCCCAATCTGCTCGTTAGTCCTCTCTTTATTTCAGTCTCCCATAAATACACTCCTTATGCAGCTCCTCAGTGCTGGTTCCTCATCTAACTTCCTCCAACTCTGTCTCTCGGAGTCTTCCTCCTCGTGATAGCTTTCCCCCCTGACGTCTCCACGGTTTCTGGTTTGTTTGACTTTGTTTTCATGTTTAATTTTTGGGGAGTTTGAATTCCTGCCTCAGTTGTTTGTTTACTCTTCATTAAATCATCAAGAACCTCACCTCTTCCTCCCTGTCTCTACATTTGGGTCATCACCACAACCAAATCCTGACAAGGGGTAATAAAAGCAAGGGTCACTCTTTATGTGCCACCATGAGGGGAACAGGATTGTTGAGAATTCACAATTAAATCACTGAGTTCACATGTTTTTATAAATTCAAACTTAGATAAAGTGATTGGTAAAATGAACTATTGAACTATTACCAAATATGAACTATTAAAAGCCCCAGAATTTGTTAAAATTCTAATCATAACTGTTTACTTGAAGGTTTTTCCTACTTTTTAATTTTTTGACAACTTTATCTTGAAATTCAGTCAATCTTAGCATAAGGTCTGGCTTCATTTAAAACACTGACAGTGTCTTGAAAGCCAGTATGGGATTATTTCAACTATATTTCTCTCAAAATATGAATGAAAATCAACAAATAAAATGAAAACCTAAACCTTAAAATATTAGAGGTTTTCTGATGAAGGTTGATATTGCGAAGCAGTGCACCCCAGATGATTATTTACAGTAAAATACTGTCCGCCTGATCACATTCAATGCCTCGACTGCAATTTCTTCTCCCCGAGGCCTGTTTTCATTTTTTCTACGCTGTCAGAAGAGCAGCGGAGATGAAGGTGGATCAGGGCAGCAAAGAGCACAGCAGAGGCCAACTGTGGGGCTTCTTACAGACAGATCCCTCATTCGTCCTGACAAGCCTGGCAGTCTGAGCAGCAGCGCAAGCAGCTTGTTCACACACCTCATACATTGCACACTTCTGCAGCTCCAACAAACACGTACACACACAAACGGAGGCACAAACACTTATTGTCAAGGACACGCTAAATATATTATTTATTTTCTAGCTTCTGATTATAGCAACCTGCTTCACCCCCAAAGGACTTCCTTTTTCAAAGTTAACTTTGGTTGCTCTGGTTTCCCCTGACCAGCTTTATTTCCAGCATTGTGGTTAAACGGATTGCCCTTGGCTATCAAATCTTAGTGGAGACTGTGAGTTACCCCCATTTTCTTTAACACCAGTGATGCAGGAAAAAAAAAATCTTATTCCATTGTTTTAAAAGGTCTGTAAAAGTACTATAAAAACTAGAATATGGCAACATTATCCAAATATTAGACTTAAGTAAAAAGAAAAAATGTATTTTCTGTTACAGATTTACTAAATTCCTCCTATCCAAGAAACGAAGACTTAACAAACTGGTACTAAATCTAAGGTCTAAAGCACCCTTTTGTGAATCTTCCTGTGATTCACCACAAGTGGTCCATGACTGTGTTTGACAGGAAACTACAAAACAGAATTAGATTAGATTCTGTCATTTTTGGTTAATGTTCTGGACATTGTCTAGAGGTAATTTCTGCACAGCAACATCTGATTTGACACAGAAAAGTCTCACCAGAGAAACTTAAAACGGATATACTTTACTATGGGGGCAATTATTTATTTCATGCAGATATGAAGGAAAGAACAATAAACCTGTGATTAATTATCAGAAATAAATGTGCAATATGGTTGTTAGAAGGAGAAAAAAAAATGTAACCTGCAATCTTTTACTAATGGATGACACATTCATAAAAAACAAATGCAAGCCGCTTCCTGCATGTTTGGAAACACATGCTGCAGTAAATGGTCCAGCAGTTTACTCCCTGCTCAATCTGCAAATGTTTATCCTGTTCTCACAGTTTCACTTTAAATGTTTAAAGACTTTATCACTTTAAAATAATGTTCCCACAGATGATTATTGACTTGGCAGCTAAATGAGCTGTAAAATTAAAGTAAAAACAACTGAAAAAAAAATTACTACTGTTGAAAGACTGCAAATTGAATGACATTTTCCCCCTGTTGAATTGCATGTTTTTCTTTGCTGTGAGTTTTTTTTTTTTTTCAATCAATTTACAACATATGTACACTGCTGAAACTTAGCCCTGCAATTGTGTATTCTTGGAAATGCACTCAGTTATGTTCAAGATGTGTATTTCTGCACAGCCTCAGCAAAACAAATACACATAAGTTTTGGATAACAGCTGCAAGCACATATCAGCAGTTGCAACTATTTTCAGACACGCTGGTATCAGCATAATGCTTACATAACCTATGTCATAAAAACTGTGGGTACATCTATCCCACTAGGCATCAAATAAAGACTGAAGGGGACACCAAAAGATGTAGCACTGCAATGTTAGTGAGCAGACAAATTGACTCATTGGATTTCATAATCAGTATTGTTGTGATACAGAGATTACTGAAATATCTAACGCCTCTAGACTCGGCAGTACATCTACTCCTTATTGACAAAGGACATTCTTTTGAGGACCAGAATGTTCACATTTTGGACAAAGAAAATAGGTGGTTTGAGAAGGATGTAAAGGAAGCTATGTCAAGAAAGAAAAACCAACCTTAAACAGAGGGGATGGACTCAATGCAGCAATAGAGTTGATTCCTTCCTGTTATCCTAGCAACCCCCATCCCCATACAGGAGAACAAAGCATCTCACCTGTTCAGTCAGGCCAACAATGCCCCCTAATGACCCCCCTTTCAGAGACATAGACAGGTATTGGGTATTGCAGACTAACAAAGAACCCAAACGACTACCCAGTCCTAAGGGGCGGACCCATCATCCAGTTCAGTTTGCATGTTTTCTAAGCCAAAACATAAGCTGGCTGCTTCTGAAGTGGTGGAGCAACGACTTTACTCTGAGCTCCTCACCAGTCTTGTCCTTTCGGTCATCACCCAGATCTCATGACCAAAGGTGAGCGTGGGAACTTAGATCGGTCTCTAAATCGAGAGCTTTGCCCCCCCCAACTCAGCTCCGCATTACTGCCCATCAATCCGTCCATCACTCGTGAACAAGACCCTGAAATACCTGAACTCCTCCAGTTGAGACAAGGACTCTCCACTGACCTGAAGAGGGGAGTACACCTTTCTCCGGTGGAGAACCATGGCCTCAGATTTGGAGGTGCTGATCTTCATCCCGGTCGCTTCACACTTGGCTGCAAACTGCCTCAGTGCACGCCGAATGTTATGAATGTGTGTTTTTACACACTTGGCATTGTGCGCACTGAGCCATGTGTGGGTCAGATGCTCTGTTTAGTTTACCATGTTTCTGTTTTTGTGTGGCAGGTTCGCATCCGCTTGCAGCCTTTATTTGTGTTCATCCATGTGTATGATCTGCTTTGGAGTCGTGTGCTATAAAACCCTGTAGGGCTCCTGATAGTCGTAGCTATCTACACAAATCATCCATAAACAAAAATGCAATTTAAACAAACATATACAGTTTAATCATTTAAATTCGATTTTAAAAGATATCCGTCCAACTTTTAGCTTTTACCTGTTAGTCACGAGTCGCCAGTCTACTGAAAGACAACTTACAAACTTAGACATAGACAAACTTTATTGTCATTTTGTACACACAGAGTGTATACAAAACACACACACACCCCGTAGATTCTCTGAGAAGTACCTGGAAAGACCCACACATGCATGGGGAAAACATGCACGCAGAAAATCCCTAGGCCAAGATTGAAATCCAAGACCTTCTTTCTACAAGACAAAAGTGCTACAAAGGTTCTTCCAGGCAGCAGATTTTAAAACGATATTTAAAATATATAAACACTTAGATATTTGCACAACCCATTTAGCCTTTGTGGATATATGTAGTTAATAGTGGGGATGCATGTATTGTGCAAGCCATTCTACCTTTATTTGGGAAATGTCTCTTAGAAAGAATATGACAGTTTAAAATATTATTAAAAATCTTTGACAAATCCCCCAAAACTTACTGCACTTATGTTAAACTTCTCATAAATACATTTATTGGTTCTAAATCCTCTCCATTACCTCCACAGCAGGATGTTCAAAACACTGCAGATTAGATTTTTCTGATTAGATTAACTGTGATGCATATGTGAACAGTTATTAGATCTACCTTTCATGTCTCGTCTTTTCCAGTATACAGTTAAACACTTTTAGTTTTTTTTTTCTGTATGTTCACAGGTTTTATAAATCAAGTTTTATTTTGGGTGTCAAATATAAGAAAAAAATCATGACAGTAAACTTTTTTTTTTTTTTTCAAACTGTACATTTCAGGAATATGATAAAAGTATTAACTGTAACCCTGGGGTAATTTGCATAAAACTAGGAAATTATAAAGAGAAAACATCAGAGCGAATAATTTCAACATTTCAGAGCATTGTTCATTAAGTTAATCCTATTAACACATACACAGACAGAGTATGAATGTCACTTTTTTTGCTTGGTGTCACCATCCTGCGGCTACTCTGCAAAACCCTAACTGTGGGAATCTTTTCTTTGCCTCAGCTTGTGTAAGTAGAGACTGTCAGTGCTGTAAAATGTATTTTCCCTCTAAAAAGATCTTTTCTATACCCTGAGTAGTTTTCCAAATCAGCTGGACTTCCATCCCTTATAAATTCATTCCTATTTTTGTTAATTTAAATAGGACTGATGACTTCTTAACCTGTTGAACACAAACAGCATTTATATAGAACCTGTATGACAACATAAGGTGGGCTTAAGACCTCATTATGTCCCAATCTAAAAAAAAAACAGAAACAATGTCACTGGCATTATTAAAAAGCTTGAAGGTTTTTGACAGTTTTTAATATTACAACCATCAAACTAGAAAATTATATTGGGATTTTAGGTGAACCACCAAAACAAAGCAATATGAATTTTTGCAAATCTTGATATTGCATTTATGTTTATTCTTCTTTTCAAAAAAGCTCAAACTTGATTAGATTTGATGGATTATCTGTGGACACAATATTCATGAAAAGTTCAAATCCACTATAGGATCTTGGTCCGAACTTTGACTCTAGGAGACTTAAAAAAATACTAATGTGACAAGATTACCATTAAGGCCTAAATATATTTCTTAAGTCTGATCTTAGTTGTTAAACAAAATCAACATTGTTCTCCTGTCATAGAAAACAGGGCTGTTTTAGATTCAGAACTTTACATTGCCCTTTTTATCCTTAGTTATCGGAGCTTAAACCCTTTTGTGTCTTAATTAAATCTCTTTTATAAGCCCTTCTTTATCAGTTGTATCTTTTGGGGAAAAAGTTAAGATTATCTGATTAATCAAAAAATTTGTCGATTAGTCGTTAAAAAATTTAGTTGTTAGCTGCAGCTCAAATTATGTGATTTCAAACAACAGAAAAATGTGGAAAATGGAGAAAAAAGGAACACATAAAGTATGCAGAAGACAGGTAGCAGGCTTGAGGAGGCAGATGATAATTGAATAGAATGGAGGCAGATTCTGATGGCTGACAGACTGGAGGCAGGATTTGAGCAGAAAGGATGCAGGTAGAAGGAAGAGGTAACAGGCAGACATGTGACCAGGGCAAAAATGCAAAAAGGTTGGCCGTGCACAGCGACACTACAATGATTCTCATATGGGCTAAGAGGAAACATGCGCAAAGGGGATAGGTGAAAGAGGCAGGTTGGGATAAGCACAGCTGTAAAGGGGAGGAATGAGGGTGGGTAGGGAGAGTGATGGGTGTATCTGCTTACTCTAATGAATAGTTTGAGGCAAGCACCCAGTCATCCTAAAAATAATCAATGACAGGGTTCTAAAAACCTAGTACAACACCATACTATGTTTTCTCAACATTTTTCCTTAATACATCAAGGTATTAATATATCTTCATTAATATATCTTCAACACAACTGACAGTTCTTCCACATCTTGAGGTCCACTCACCAAATGCAATCTTCTTTATTTAATTTTAAATGTGCAAAAAACAAACAAAACAAGCAAACTTACTTGTACCTGGAAAAAAAAGGAAGTGGATCTAACTGATGTGTGAGGAGGAAAGACTCCCACTGGCAGGTCTGTCTGTCAGCCATGATATTATACATGGCACTTTGGATAACAAGGTTTGCTGAAGGTCAGAACAAACAATGACACTGGCTCTGTGCATGAGGACACATATATAAATGCTCTTTGCAAATATGAAAGTAAGCATGGCAAAAAATACTAATACACAGTGGACATTGCACTGAATATCAATGTGTCCATGAGAACATAAAGCATATTTTAAAATGATTATTCATCTTTATTTTAGAAGTAAATAATGATCACATTGTGTTGTGGATATTTCCCCTATAAAGTGCAAAGCTGGGCTACACATTCACACAGGAGTTTACTCCTGTACCAGGTTCCCTTTGCCGGAAGGCCTCAGGGAACCCGTAGTGGTGCTGCTTTGTCTGCCTCTCAGCTGAATAAAGCTTTGACCTTGTGCAGAGGCATTGCGGGTAATAAGGACATCACCACAGCCAGATGAAAACCGTCTGCCCTAAAAGCAAATACAAAAAAGGACAGGCTTAGTAATATTTAAAAGGATTTATTCTTTTCAGATGCAAATTGGGACTGCTGACATTTTAACAGATGAGTCAAATGTTTTTCCTATTCTTTTTTTTGTGTGTCAGAAAACCTTGTTAGGTTTTAAGTCTTATTCTAAGGATAACAAAGCAACAAAAAAAGAGTGGACAGCCTTTATACGCTTATTTATGACTTAACCCTTTAAAGTCCAGTGTATCATAATTGATACATGAGTTTTTGAGAACTCCGCGTTATCAGTGTGATATTTTGTTTCTTAAAAAAACCCTGACTTACACAATCAGACACATGTAGTGAACAGAAAACATATAAAAAAAATTATACAGAAATGCCTAATGTTTTAAAACTGATAAATTATCAAATAAATTATCTAGCTAAATTTATTCTAGTTTTAGTATTTTTGTATCTCATTTTTCAGAAAGTTCAATAATAGCTTTAATAAAAAACATGATTATATTGTCAAATATTTCATGGTCCTGGTTTTTCTCCCATACTGAAGTGGCCTTTAATAAAATAAACAACTACGATAATCCCCCTTTCTACTGAAAGCCTCCGGATTTGTTTTTGCCCGAAAATAGGAATCCAATGATAATTAATCAAAATCAAACTAAGAAAAACAATACTACACCTTCAGTTCAGTGAGAGGTGATAATAAAAAACACACAATGGGTTTTACCATTTGGGGTTTTTAACCCTACTCTGACTTCCATATCAGTTAATCATAGCAGTCGCTTTAATCCCTTTGGAAGACTTTTTTTTTAACTTAAAAATAATTGTAGATCAGCCTTTGAGTTATGCAGTGGAGGAATTCCTTCTATTTGTAGGTTAAACAACATCCGAGAGCTGGAAAAGTTAAAAATAATTATTTGAAATTCAATTTTTTATAAGCCTACAATATGTGCTAAATAAAGAGACATGATTGTTTTTTTTTTGTCACCACAGGAGCATGCCAGAAATCAACAATGTTAAAATAATTAATTTTGAACCTCTGTGATAGTTCCTAAGGGAATAGTTTAAGGTGAGGCAAATCTTTAGGCGTGGCTTCTGAAACAATGGAGATAGTAGCTAGCAGACATGAGGGGATTCTTTATGCTACGTTTAGACAAGCAGCAGGAGCAGCAAAAAAACGTGTGCTGCTTCATTTTTGATGCTTACGAATTTAGTTGACACACGGCTGAAGCATCTTTGCTGCTCCAGCTGCGCAGTCAAAAAGTGGGTCTGATGCACGTTGAGTGGGGCTACTTTGCCTGTAACAATGGCAGCTATATTTGCTGTTATAAGTGGATAAAAAGTAGTTTTAATATGTTTCTAAGTGAGAAAGTCCACCTGAAAACTTCATCTGTGCTGTCAGTTAATCAAGATCATGATCCTGCCTTTAAATATAATCTCGCTGTCGGAGCCGCTCAGCGCCCCATACACCGGCGGTATCTCCCGTCTAAAAGTAAATGAAGTCTAGAAGGGAGATCCAGCACCTATGCAATACTTTAGAAACTGATTTAGGTTTGCTGTTTTGTGTTTTTTGTGCTCTTTAGTTCATTCCTTTTGCGTTTAAGTTTTCTGTGTTTCCAACTAAGTTGCTCTGCATTCCCACTGCCACAGTTGCTTCGCATTTCTCTGTTTTTCTATTTTGATTCATCTGACATTTCACCACCATGTCTTTGTATTTTAATTGCTTTCATTCATCTTCAATTTTCATTCCCAGTATTTCCTTTGCTTAATATCTATTTCTGCCTGTGCAAGACCATTTTTGTATGTACACTTTATCATTAATATTTTTTCTTCACCACCATCAAGCCCTCCACTTATCTCCACCATAAGTTGAGGAATGACAGACTGATGCTAAGATTAGAACTGGCTTGTTGGTAAAAAAAAATAGATTTTAAAAAATAATGAAAAGCAAATTTTGTCTAATGACAGATGATAATTTTCCTTTTTTTTTTGTTTTGAGTCACACTCTGAGCTTAAAGGTATATTGGAGGATTTTTCGCTAATTTTTGAAAAAAACCTGCCCTCTCCATTTCTCCACCAAAAAATAAAACACATGTACAACCCTGTACCCGCTCCCAAGAGGGAGCATGCTCTCAAACATTTTTGAGCCCATTTCTCTTTGTGCACGCTCTCTTATAAATTTGCTGTTTGCATACCTCATATAAGCTTACTTTCCAAAAGATTTTCAATTTTTCCAATATGTCAGACTCACTAAGTTAAAGTGGGGATGAGCACTTAGGACTGCCTTACATAAATATATCAAATCTGAAAGATTGACAATAAAGAGGACCACCTATTTTGATGATCAACCCAGAAAAAGAACATCCTCCACTATACCTTTAAGTTGACGTATTCACACAAGTCTACAGTATTGACTTAACTGTCTGTAGACCACTGGCCTTTTTCATTGACTATTTATTACTTTCCTTTTTAGAAAAGAAACTCTAAAATCATCATTATATGCCCCATAATATTGAATATATTCATTCAATAAATATCTTTTTTGTTACTGTTAATAGTTCTTGACACTGGGCCTGCTGGGAACACCTTGAAGGTCCTGACAGTTTACTTGCAGATGTACATTTGTTGTTCTTTACTTTTTTTTCTCCATTATTTGAGTATCACATACTGTGGACAAAAAGCCCTTATCTGAGCAGTATTTCAGCTTTACTGCACATAGTTATGTAAAATGTCTTTATCTGGAACATAAGTACCACTTTTCCATGAGCACCATTTTTACAGATGACATTTTTATGACAGCAAAGAATAGCTTCCAATTTTTATGGTCACCCATCCTTACTTAAGTAAATTAGAGTCATCTTTAGGTCCTGAGGGGGTTTTTGAGTCTTTACTCCTTCCATATGTCTGTCTGGTTCACCATCTCCTCGTGTTTGGCAGGAATCATATAGGAAGCTTAAATCCAACCTGAAGAGCAAAGGAGAATCAAATGCGTTTAGAACACAGAGATAGAGTCTTCGTGTCAAACTAAGACACTATTATACTTGTTATAATTCATTATTATTTCAATGACAGGGGTCTTGCTCTCAAGGTGACTCCATTACATTACAGGTTATTGCCTCATATATCATACTTGGGCTGCCCCAATTTTTAGGCAGCAGAAGTGGCTGACTGACTGTGAAATTGACTGCTCTCCATCACAGAGTAATTAGATTAGCCTGCTGGTTATGTATAAAACAAGAGCAGACGGCATCGCTGTTCTCCTGAGAATACTGGTCATGGTGATGAGGGTGCACCATTGCCCTGTAAGAAAATATAGCCTAATGTGAAGAGTTGTTGAATGTTCATTTCTGTTGAGCAACTGCATCGTAAACATGATGTAGATCACTTTTTAGGAGTTACAAAAATATCATTAATTAGATAGAAAAGTTTAATTATAGTCACATTGTTATTTATTGTCATGGTCCCATTAGGAGTTTTGTTTTCATTTATCATTAGGTTTACATTTGATTTGCTGTTTACTTTTGTTTTATAATAAAGTTACAGTAAGCTGAATCTGTGATGCAGGCACCAAGTTCATTGTTGTTTTTTTTTTCTTTTTCTCTTTAGTATTTTAATTTAATTTCAAAACTTGCCTGAACTAAACCAAAAGAGTCGTTTTTCTTTCTTTGCCTCAGCTTGTGTAAGTAGAGACCTTCAGTGCTGTAAAATGTATTTACCCTCTAAAAAGATTTCTTCTATACCCTGAGTATTTTTCCAAATCAGCTGGACTCCCATACCTTATTAATTCATTCCCATTTTTGTTAATTTAAATAGGACTGATGACCCCTTAACCTGTTGAATACAAACAGCATTTATATAGAACCTGTATGACAACATAAGGTGGGCTTAATACCTCATTATGTCCCAATCTAAAAAAAACAGAAACAATGTCACTGGCATTATAAAAACCTTAAATGTTTTTGTCAGTTTTTAATATTACAACCATCAAACTAGAAAATTATATTGGGATTTTAGGTGAACCTCCAAAACAAAGCAATATGAATTTTTGCAAATCTTGAAATTGCATGTATGTTAATTCTTCTTTTCAAAAAAGCTCAAACTCGATTAGATTTGATGGATTATCTGTGGACATCAATATATTTTCATTTATATATGAAAAGTTGAAATCCACTATAGGATTTTGGTCCGAACTTTGACTCTATTTTACACACAATAGAGAAACATCTAGGAATGAATCACAATTTTCCCACAGTGGGCTACTAAACCATTGCATTGTGGAGTCCCTTGCCAAAGGAGATGACAAGATTACCATTAAGGCCTAAATATATTTCTTAAGTCTTAGTTGTTAAACAAAATCAACATCATTCTCCTGTCATACAAACAGGGCTGTTTTAGATTCAGAACTTTACATTGCCCTTTTTATCCTTAGTTATCGGTGCTTAAACCCTTTTCGTGTCTTAATTAAACCTCTTTTATAAGCCCTTCTTTATCAGTTGTATTTTGCATTATTTGACTCTGCATAAGCAGATATGATAATTTTACAGACAAAGTTTAAATTACTTTTGTGTTGAAACTTTTCTTGACCATATTTCCCCAGAGAAGAACTTTGCTATAGGTGTGTTTGAAATTATAATCATGGCAGCTGTGCCGTACGCATGGGTGTGTGTACTGGGCGGATTTTGTTTTCTCAGCAAGACCTTACATTCGCAGCAACAATGACTATAAGTAGTTCATGCATTTTGCTGAGATGACTGTATAATTCAGTTTTGATGCCTTTGTTCAGCAGCACTCATAAAATCAAGATCGTTAACCTGCTGTCGGCTGATAGAGACATCTTATTTGTGGTGTTTACATGATGTAGATGTTTGTGCACGTTTGATAAGTTTTTCTGCAGGGTGTTCATGCTCTTAGGCTCAGTCTTAATCCACCATGCTTCAGTAAACTGCTTGTTTTAAAAATCAGAGGATTAGTTGTCATCAGATGAAGGGTGAGCATGTAGGTGTTTATGCCTGGTTAAGTGGCAGGTCACACTTATTTTCAGGTTAAATCCCTGCAGCAAATAAATGATTACTGAAAATCTATTATTTAAAACATTATTTAGGAATTTCTGCACTCTTTGCCTACTGTACAATGGAAACCTTTGAAACTTTTGTCTCATTTAAAGGAACTAGGGACAAAATTGTGAACGAATAAACATACATGTCCAGTTTTTAAGACTAATGGTGGATTAAGCATTAAAAAACAAAGCCAACAAGCTCACCCACATATGTCCCCATTGCCTTGAAAAGGCTGAGTGCTGCCTAATACACTGCAACTCGGGAAATGAATTTCCCGTGCAGTATTGGATGTAATGCCAATAGCTGCATGCACAACCCAAACAACTTTGATGGAGGAAGTGGCGGTTGTTTCAGTTGTAGTAGAGAGACATGCTTGACATGGTGCTTGTTGCTGTTTAATCCGGAGTACGAAATTTCCCCCCTGTCCCCAGTATCATCTGCGACCGTAGAGGACAGAAAGAGAGAAAAGAAAGAATGAAAAGAAGCACAATAAAACAAACTATATGAAAATAAACATTATGTACATATATATATATAAACTGTTTTCTCACCCCTCGTGGGGTGGTATGTGTCATCCTCAAGCTCGGGTCCTCTACCAGAGGCCTGGGAGTTTGAGGGTTCTGCGCAGTATCTTAGCTGTTCCTAGGACTGCGCTCTTCTGGACAGAGACCTCTGATGTTTTACCTGGAATCTGCTGTAGCCACTCTCCCAGTTTGGTGGTCAAAGCCCCCAGTGCTCCAATTACCACTGGCACCACTGCTGCTCTCACTTTCCACATCTTTTCTATCTCCTCTTTCAGCCCTTGGTATTTCTAAAAGCTTCTCGTGTTCTTTCTTCTTGATGTTGCTGTCGCTTGGGATTGCCACATATATATATATATATATATATATATATATACACTATATTGCCAAAAGTATTTGCTCACCCATCCAAATTATTGGAATCAGGTGTTCCAATCACTTCCATGGCCACAGGTGTATAAATTCAAGCACCTAGGCATGCAGACTGTTTTTACAAACATTTGTGAAAGAATGGGTCGCTCTCAGGAGCTCAGTGAATTCCAGCGTGGAACTGTGATAGGATGCCACCTGTGCAACAAATCCAGTCGTGAAATTTCCTCGCTCCTAAATATTCCACAGTCAACTGTCAGCTGTATTATAAGAAAATGGAAGTGTTTGGGAACGACAGCAACTCAGCCACGAAGTGGTAGGCCACGTAAACTGACGGAGCGGGGTCAGCGGATGCTGACGCGCATAGTGCGAAGAGGTCGCCAACTTTCTGCAGAGTCAATCACTACAGACCTCCAAACTTCATGTGGCCTTCAGATTAGCTCAAGAACAGTGCGCAGAGAGCTTCATGGAATGGGTTTCCATGGTCGAGCAGCTGCATCCAAGCCATACATCACCAAGTGCAATGCAAAGCGTCGGATGCGGTGGTGTAAAGCACGCCGCCACTGGACTCTAGAGCAGTGGAGACGCGTTCTCTGGAGTGACGAATCGCGCTTCTCCATCTGGCAATCTGATGGACGGGTCTGGGTTTGGCGGTTGCCAGGAGAACGGTACTTGTCTGACTGCATTGTGCCAAGTGTAAAGTTTGTTGGAGGGGGGATTATGGTGTGGGGTTGTTTTTCAGGAGCTGGGCTTGGCCCCTTAGTTCCAGTGAAAGGAACTCTGAATGCTTCAGCATACCAAGACATTTTGGACAATTCCATGCTCCCAACTTTGTGGGAACAGTTTGGAGCTGGCCCCTTCCTCTTCCAACATGACTGTGCACCAGTGCACAAAGCAAGGTCCATAAAGACATGGATGACAGAGTCTGGTGTGGATGAACTTGACTGGCCTGCACAGAGTCCTGACCTCAACCCGATAGAACACCTTTGGGATGAATTAGAGCGGAGACTGAGAGCCAGGCCTTCTCGTCCAACATCAGTGTGCAACCTCACAAATGCGCTTCTGGAAGAATGGTCAAAAATTCCCATAAACACACTCCTAAACCTTGTGGACAGCCTTCCCAGAAGAGTTGAAGCTGTTCTAGCTGCAAAGGGTGGACCGACGTCATATTGAACCCTATGGATTAGGAACGGGATGTCACTTAAGCTCATATGTGAGTCAAGGCAGGTGAGCAAATACTTTTGGCAATATAGTGTATATATATATATATATATATATATATATATATATATATATATATATATATATATATATATATATATATATATATATATATATATATATATATATATATATATATATATATATATATATATATATCAAGTTAAAGTATCAAAGTAATCATTTTTGAAGATACATAGGTGTTCAGAAGTACTTGCAGTTGAAAGTTCTAATTCTTCAAAAATACTAATTCAAATATCAGTACATTTCAGTATAATTTTCATGGTAATCTTAAAGAATCTTGTAATGTATTGACACATAGAACGACTCTGCTACAATTCCAGACCGCTTGGAAAGAACTTGAGCATTAAAGAAAGTTAAGTTAACTTTGTTCAGCTTTGTGTTAAACTTGCAAATATTTTAGTTTTAGATACTTTGTTTAACTTTTCCACATTTGTTAAAAAGAAACCTGAACATTAAAACATAGAAATCTTCAACCTTATACTTATGGTTTTAAATGTTACTGCCCCAGGGTGGACAGAACCGCAGAGCTTGACATTTCTTTCTTAACAATTTAAAGTAGTTAAAAGGGGAAAGTTTAGCACATTTATAAATGCCTTCATTGAGGTTAAAATGTGCTTGAGGTTAATTAAACCAGGACTCACTTTAAACAATTTTAGGCTAAATACAGATTTAATCTACTAGAGATAAAGGTTAATATGTTATATATATACATATGTTATTTGTGCGGAAATGTGAATGTGAAACTCCTTGAAAATCTGTTATGGAACCTGTGTGGTCTGGGAGGTGGATGTAATATTGATTCAGTGCGAATGTTAGACTCTGGAGACCCAGATAACTTTCCTAGAGGGTGTACCTCTGAGATACATACATGACAAACCTAAGATCTGGGCCATTCTGCTGTTCTCACCGCTATGGTTAAAAAGGCAGACCTAAGGCAATGAAGGTAAAGGATTCCTCTGCAATGTATGCTGATACTAATGACTTTGTTAAACATGTCTTGAATAAATTCTATTAATGTTTAAAGATGTTTTCTTACTTTTTTACACTCTCTGAGAAACATTCCCTCTCCAATTACGAATCGGGTGATCAAACAAATCCAATTCCTAAAGAAATCTTTCCAACACCCATGAGATAAGGGTAAGTACATTTTTGGATGTACGTATTGAAACATTAGACTTGTTCAGTTCTGGGTACATACAGTACAGTGAAAAAAACATTCCTTAAATTTGGATGTTTTTGCTTTGGAGCCTTATTAGAGACTCAAACCATTCAAATCCGAGGCAGCTGCTGGGTTTCACAGTTATTTTGTAGGAGTTGGCAGCTTTATTATTTCCTACTGTGGGATTTATGTGTCCCATGCCCTTTAAAAGGCCACACTGGACCCACTACGGGAACTGATTGTTCCCTATGCTTGCACCTGCCTTCTTACTGGTGCACAAGAAACAAGGAGTCCATCAAATTTCTGGAATCAATCTCCATTCAGTGAGAGAGAGGAGAAAGGTTAGAAGGGGCACACATACAAAAATTATGCTGTACAATAAGGGGATTGCCAAGCTTGTGGATTTGTGAGTATATTATGAACACTAAGATTTGAAATAAATATATATACAAGTTAATTTTTACTTAAATTTAAGAATCACCAGAAAAAGAAAATAAATTAAAAAGTTGGCTCTTCCTTAGGTGGTGGAGTTCCAAGTATCATTGTTTCTTGCTCACAAATAATTGCAAGAAAGAGGAGATGGATAGACAGTTCTGGACTTTGTCTGCCTAAGTTAGTCAAATATGTCATGGTGTTGAGTATAGTTATAAGGTAAATATTCAGTGTTACCTTTACTTTTTCTTGTCTTGCCTTTCATGTCTGAAATGTCCCGATTTCACGGTTTAAACTGTTTTCCATGTATAAACATCACTATCAAGATTGGCTATAAAATGGGTAGAAAGTCTGCAGAGAAATGGTCAAAGTGCTGAGTGTTTCCTGATGAATGCCGGACTCCAAATCCTTAGGCCAGGTTAATTTTCACAGACAGACAGACACAAAGAAAGACAGACAATGGGAAAGGGAATTATAAAATCAAATTTACTTGACTGATTGATCTCCAGTGACCCCCTATTTAACACTGTCTATAATTCTACAGCTAAAAAATGTGTGTTAACACATTGTTGAGGTA
This sequence comes from Cyprinodon tularosa, assembly GCF_016077235.1. Taxonomy (NCBI): domain Eukaryota; kingdom Metazoa; phylum Chordata; class Actinopteri; order Cyprinodontiformes; family Cyprinodontidae; genus Cyprinodon; species Cyprinodon tularosa. The sequence continues at coordinate 622,921 of NW_024039074.1, forward strand.
TAAAGAGACCAGAAATGACTTGGAGGAGTAGCTATTGCTGCCCATCAATCTTGGAAAGGTCTTACGTACCCTCTAAAGTATTTGAAGAAAGTCTCTGAGCAAAATGAAAGATGATCCTAATGTGTATATTCAATTAAGACAGCTGTCAATCCCCTAAGGAGTGAATGTCCCAGCATTGACTGTGCAATGCTCAAAAATATGAGAAAAAACTCAAGAGAGCTCTATATAAGGCTACAGACTACAGTTCATGTTTTAATATGAAAGTTATTCACAGGACAATTAGAAAATACTGAACAATTATGTCTAGTTTATAAAGTCTGAAGGTTAAAGCCTCCCTTTCCAAGACAAAAATGGGAGCAGTATTAGCACTGTGTATTAATTAGATTAATCATTAACTTTAAATATTCCAATCTTAAAAGAACATTATCAACAAACAGATGCAGTTTTTTATTTATCTTAGTTTGATTCATTTCTTGACTAATATGAGCTTCAAGCCTTAAAATAAAAAAATAAAAAAAGGAAAGTTGAGGGTGATTAAATTTCAAAAAGTCAGCTCAAGATGGTAGAGGAAAGGAGAGCCACTCAGAATATGAAGTGACAGCACAATTTCATGCCAGCAATGAGTTGGCATGAAATAACAAAATCCTCCAAAGGTAAGGAAAGGCAATAGGGCAATGTGACCAGCAGCCACTGGCAAAAAGATGTTTAGCAAAAAGAGAAGTAGTCTTAAAACTATTTAGACTCATCAAATACCATATACAAACATAATGCAGTATACCACCCTGGTTTGTAAAATACATTGTATTGCTTCAAATTTTAAGTTTTTATTTTATTATTTTTTTTTTCCAATCAAATGTGGTTTTATTAATTTGGACAAAAAGATTGAAATCGGGTTTTATGCAAATCTTGTTTTTTGAGAAATTCCACTGTTTTTCAAGTGCAATAAATTCATTTTTTTTTTATTTTTTTTTGCCTTGGTTTGGAATCTTATTAGTAATCCATATGTTAAAGATTGATCAAAATAATTTTAATAATTAATTTTTACTTACTTAGACTTAGAGTTGGACAACTCATGACATCCCCATTTCTTACAGTCGACTCCAGTTGAATCCCTTTTTTAACCACAAAAAAAGGATTCAACTGGAGTCAACTGGACATTTGCCCAGTTAAAAGTGGTTAGGGTTTTACAGGAGCTTAGTCAGTCTAGACCTCATCTTGATTTAAATGTTGCATTGTGACATTAAAGAAACCCTATAGACCACTATGAACTGAAGAAAAGTTATATTTAAACAAAGAACCAACAGTGATACTTGTAAAAAGCATATAATGCTAAATTTGTTAGTGTCCTTTCCACTTCCCCCACATGCAAGGGTCACCGCAGCAGGTCATCACGACTTGCGCGAAGACTTGGTAGAGCTTTAATTTCAATTCAATTCAGTTTTTTTACATAGGGCCAATTCACAACACGTCATCTCGGGGCAATTTACAGAGACAATTCAAGCAGATCATACAGTCAGATTGGTTCAAAGTTTTCAATCTCTCTCAATGTCTCAAATGCAATCCCTCACACCAAGCATGCATGTAGCAACAGTGGAGAGGAAAACCCCCTTTTAACAGGAAGAAACCTCCAGCAGAACCAGGCTCAGTGTGAGCGGCCATCTGCCGAGGCCAACTAGGTTTCAAGGAGACAAAAGTAGACCTACAGAAATAAGCAAATGTGGCCAAGTTATTTAAGAGGACCAGACACAAAGAAATCATTTTAATTTTATAATTTATTCTTATAATTTTGAAGGTGTTATTAAACATATTCAGATAGGAGAATAAATCAAAAACACTTTCCCTCTCAGTCACTTTAATTTAGGTATTTAACCTTTAATAACAAAGAAGGACGGCAGTAGTGGCTGCTCTCTTATATAAACAGAAAATATAATGTTCAGCCACACCTCTAGAACATCTTACAGTGAAACCTGTATAAATTAACAGTAAGATACAGTTCAACCCTCCAATGTATATTAACAACCAAACAAAGCACTTTAGCCTGGTGACCCCTGTCATGCTTATACCTACTGGGGTCGCAAGGGGTGCTGGTTTCTATTTCCAGCTGTCAATGGGCCACTTGGCTACTCAAAGATACACAATTTAACTGTCAACCAGCTCCACAGGCGGCCCCTTTCCAGGCAAGACAAAGTAGCCTGACGAGCTCCTAAATGTATGTACTCTCTTTCATCAGTGGATGAAAGAGAGTACATACAGTTAGTCACAGTAAGAGAAAAAGGACTACACTGAATAACAGGCAGAGCTCGAACATAAAAAAAAAAGGTACTGATGGCAGCAGCAAAGCTGACATTACTATGCGGGATGGAATAGCAGCCAAACAGGAACAGACCAGATGAAGCTGCTATGATGAGAAAAAGTGGAGAGAACAAAAAGTTGGAGGTCAAACTGAAATATACTGCTGAATGGAAGAATAGAGATAGAATGAAGCAAAATTAAAAGTTGTCCCTATGTCCTCCAGCAGTCTAAGTACATAGCAGTATAACTATAACGATAATTCAGGATAACCTGAGCCACTCTACCTATAATCTTTTTGTAAAAGAATAGTTTTAAGCCAAGCCTTAAAAGTAGACATGGTGTCTGCCTCATGGACTAAAATTGGTAGTTGGTCCACCAGTGAGGAGCCTGATAACTAGAAGATCTGCCTCCAATTGTCAACAATGGGTGGTTAGGTTGCTTAAGGACCCAGATGCAGAGCCGAGTGAAGCAGAGATACTTCTGATAGGTTTAATTGAAGAACAAGGAAACAGAGGTAAAAATCCAGAAATCTAACTAAAAGTTTAACAAACCAAAAACCATGGAGACATCAGGGGAAAAACGAGCCTGAGGAGCCACGGGGAGATGAGTTGAGTAGATGAGTACAGCATTGAGAAGGAACGAGCACTGAGTGACAGCAGAGGTGGAGTATTTAAGGAGAACAAAACAAAGGATGGACTAACAAGCTGAATGAGAAGCAGGTGTGGGTGGAACTGGCAAGAGGGAATCCAAGGGGAAAGAAAACAAACACAAGGGGGCAACAGAGACTAACCCCCAGATTCCACATACTCCGTCAGCGCTTGTCTTTCATGGAAATCAATGAGAGCTGTTCCACATCCACCGCTACTCCTCCGCACGTCTCCGTCCACGTACGTCTTCTCCGTCCGTCACCGACAAATTACGGAGCCGAGCTATTTTTTGCTCCGCTCCGGTCCGGCCAGGTCAAGATCCGCAATTGCAATCGCACCAAACAGGAAAAAGAACATCGACAAATTCTGGTTCATCAAATTAAAATATAGCAGCAACAGATCGGTGACTAGAAATTATAGCACAATTCTTATATATATATATAAGAAAAAAACTAACACAGTTTATTTAAATGATTGGATCCAAACTATTGGTTATTCACCAACCAGGAAGCAGATTTCTCATCTCCATTAAAATATTTATTTGAAGGAGCTGCAAGCAGAGTTCCATGACTCCTGTATGTATGTAAACACACACACACACATATATACGTATATATATATCCTCTAGCTTTTTCTCCGCCTCGAGTTTTCCTTTCCGAACATACAGCTTTATAAACAGTTCCACGCAAATTAATAGCGATATAATATATCTGACGAAATTGTTTTTAGAAGCATTTTTATTAAAGAATCATAAATGCCACGATAAACATATTTAATTAATTTTAGTGCCAATTAAGGCCTTGATTAAAAAAAGAATTATGAATTGTAATTATTTTTAATGATCCGCTGAAACCCTGGTTCATCTGGCGCATGCCCTCTACGATCTCCAAGGAACTCAGAGCGGAGGGGACGGAGCAACAGCGGCGGCTGTAGGCTTTGCTTTGCGCAGGCGGTCTGGAGCGCAGCGGGGCGGAGCGCAGACGGAGTATGTGGGATTTCGGGGTAACTAAAGAATGCTAGAATATTATGGAAAATAAAAACAAAACAACTGATAACAGAAAACTTAGAGTCACAACAAATGAGAACCATAACACCAATACTACTTTTCATCAGAACTCTGAGTGTGATGCATGCCTTTTCTGACACAACCGGCATTCAAACCTGGGTTCCCTGCATTATAGAAAAGACGCAATCACTTCATCATAGTGATTCATACAATGATAAATGATTATATTTAAATGTTTTTCTTTATTCCATGGGGTGCAACTTACAGTTATTCCATGGGGTACAACTTACAGATATTTTAAAAACTAAGTTAGGTTAATTTTTTTTTTTATATAGGAGCATCTTCTAAGGGCATACTTCAAAGTAAATGTTTCTGTCTTTCCCTTGTTTCCAGGATAATTTCCCTATAATTGATTAAGTGTTTTTATGTCGACCTCATATTTCTGTAATGAAACTTTCATTTTGGTTTATCATAAGCTACAATGATTCTCTGAATGTATCAGTCTGTTTTATTGAGAAATTTACCCATTCGCCTATTTTTTTGTTATTGTACAGAAATGACGAAGAATTACAAGAATTACTCATAGACTCAGAAAACAATGTGCTATTGTTGGAAGTCTGGAGGACAAAAACAAAGGAAATAGAAAGGACTTGTCTCCTTTATTCATCACCTGTATTCATGTCAGGTTTCTGAGTTCTGTGCTCTGCTGATTCTCTTCCACAGTTGGCTGTTGTCAGCTGAAGGACGCCAGAGTGTTAAACCATTGTGGTATGCCTAGGCCTCTGTCCGGTCGACAGATCTTTGTTCCTGAGAGTTTGGTGTTGTGGATTGCTAGTTCTAACTTTGTCTCCTGTCTCCCTCAGCTCGTTGTGCTCTGGATTACTCACCCGTCTTGTGTCTGTGCGCTGAAGACTGGTTCCTGAATCCCTGCTGCTCAGATTCTGCTTGGCGTTCCGCTCTAGCCTCCTCGGTGTTACCAAGCCGGACAAGAGAACCCCTTTCCTGGATTTGATTTGCTGCTCGGGCTCCCGCCTAAGTTACATCTGCTAGCTCACCTGTCGCTCAGCCATCTCCTTCCATTAAAAGGCAGTGAGTTGCAGAACCCTTTCTTCCACTCACCCTCCACGGATAGGTTATCTTTACCTGGCAGTAAGCGAAGCAGCATCAACGCAGATCTCCCTTAATATCTTAGTCTTAGTTTCCTCTTTCCTCCCGCGCAGTGCTCCTAATGTGACATTCTGAACCTCGCCTGCATATATATATATATATATATATATATATACAGTGATGTCAAAAGTACACACATTCGTTATTTAAGTAAAAGTATAGATACTGCAGTGTAAAAACACTGTGGTAAAAGTTGAAGTATCAACATCACCTCTTTACTCAAGTAAAAGTGAAAAAGTCTGTGCTCCTAAAACTACTTAAAATATAAAAGTATCAAGTAAATAAAAAAAACAGCCAAATGCCACTATATGAACTGAAAGCTCAACTTTCGACTATTTTGAAAAATTCTTTGAGATAGGACTCAGGATGAGGGAAGTCTTGTTGGTCTCCGGCCACACACAATACTGTATGGAGGTAATAGGTCTCAATTTTTCACAAATACACATATGAGATTAATACATTCACAGAACAATATCCACACACGCACAGAACGACTCATGCAAGCACAAAAATATCCACACACAGTACAAGACCCACAAATGCAAAGAACAACATTCACCAAAGTATTTCTGGTCCATAAACAATTATAAATTAAATAACAAAATACCAGTGGTCTTTAAACTTCACTGCATTTGTGTGTGGATTTTTTAAAAAGCCCTAACGTGGGTCATTACACTATGCATTTTTTTAAGCAGGGATGGTTTTCCACCAATCACAAAGCTCCCTTGTATAAACCACTCACAAGAAGTACTCCACATGGGATGATTCCCACATACCACATCCTCCTTATCCGCCCCACTCCGTTCCAAACCACCTTTGCAAAGCAAAGCCTACATCCTCTGCTGTTCCTCCCGTCTTGCTCCGCTCCAACTTAGTTGGAGCTCGAGGAGAGCATGCTCTAAATTATTAATTCATAGGAGAGAAACATGCGGTATTGAACGCTTAATTTAATATGAAATAATTAAATCTCACCATCACCATCAATCACACGTTTCTCCCTAAACATTTTCTTTTCATTGTGGGTTTTTATAAAAGGAATAATCATACAAAATATGTTTGTTCTCTACCTCCAAACTCAGCATCTCTTCATCCAGGTAAAAGATCTGCTTCCTGGTATGTTGACATACCAATAATTTGTATCCAATAATTTAAATAAACGGTCTTAGGTTTTGGGAATATATAAGAATTATGCTCTAATTTGTAGATACCGATCTGTCATTACCATATTTTAATTTGACAAACCAGATCTTCTCGGCATTCTTTTTCCTATTTGGTACGATTGCACCTGGCCGGACCGGAGTGGACCTAAAAATAGCTTTGCTCCTTATTTTGACGGTGAAGGACAGCCAAGACATACTTGGACAGTGATGTGCGAAGAGATAGCGATAGATGTGGAACAGCTCTCATTGATTAGAATGAGTGCACAAGTGCTCCGCACAACGTAAGTGAGTGGGGCGGGGCAGGGTGGATACGGAGGATGTGGGATCTGAGGTTTATCCGACATGGATTACAGTCTTGTGATTGTTATATGCAAGGGAGCTTTGTGATTCGTGGCAAACCATCCCTCCTTAAAATTGAGCCCGATCTAGCTCCATAATACTGAGCCTCATTCTGACTAGTTTAACGGACATTACGCTAAAGTTGGGTCAGCCTGAAATGTGTTTTTACACTTCAGTGTTTGTGTTACTCCAAATCTAGGGTTCCATTGATTAATACATCTGCTTTCCACTGATGATCTTTGTATGAGATTGTTGTCAGCACATTCAATTTTGCACAGGACAAGGTATGCAATGATAATATTTAATTCATTTAGATCTAGGATGTATTATTCGATTGTTCCCTTTACTTTTTGGAGTAGTGTATGTAATCAACTGTAGTTTAGAAATGATTGGCTCATGTTTGTACTGTATCACCAAGTGGCCAGAAAATTAAATAGGGGGCCATAAAACTCCAGTTTCATAGCCTTCATCATCAAAAGGTGGTGTATGTGAAGTTATAGTCCTGTTCCCTTTAACACCTATGTTTTAGCAAGAAAAGAGAAAAAAACTGCTCCTTTCTCTGTTTTGTAGACCTTCTGATCTCCCTGTCTCCCAACCCTGTCTGCTTCATGCTGCAGGGTTTCTCTCCAGCATCTACTTATAGCAACAGCAGACATTTGTCTATCCTTTGGGTAAATCCAGATGTGTGAATTGTGTTAGTGGAAAACGTAGTTAAGGCCGGAGGATATGAACGCCTGGTGATTGTAATTCATTTTGTCATTTTTTTCCTTGCTTCTGGCTCTTCTTCCCCCCACTTCGAAGCCCGTTTGTTTTGGAGCAACACTGATATGTATAATATTTCTCAAGCAGAAGAAGAGGCCACTCATTGCTCCACTCAGGCTTCCTCTCCTCTGTCTTACTTTCATAAAGAGGAAGATGAAGCTCAGTGGGTGTGGAGGGATAAAAGCAGAGAGGGTTGCAGAAGGACTGGGAGCAGGGAAAACCAAAGAGATGTGGACAGATACTAGCCAGGCAGACACAAGGGGTGTGATGGGGATGTAAGTGAGATAAAAATCAGTGTGAGCCGAAGAGCTGGGAGAAAGCCGGCAATTTTCCGCCTGAATCGGCTTGGCTCATCGTAGCTGTCGGGGAAACCGTGGTGGGATCGTTGTGCTTATGTGAGTGATATGATAAACATTTGCAGCTTGCAGCAGTTCTGTTCCATCAGACCTCCTCACCTAATCAAACCTCAGCCTTCAGGCAGCCACTGTTTTCCATCTCCGGGTGTAAAGTGGACTCTGTGGACTTCTCTGCTAGAACTGGGCTTCCCCTCTCTTAAGGAGAGTTTTTCTACCATTTAGTTGGCTTCTTTTGAGTGTTTACACTTCCATTGGGTTCATTTAAAAAAAAAAATCTAAGCAGCTGTTAATTATCCCTGCTTAAGAATAGCAAAATATTCTGTTTTAGAATTACTCCCAAAAAGCTTTTCTTTTTATTTCATTTTTAAGAAACATTCAGTACTGAAATATAAGTCTGAAACCTTACAATTAATTTATATGAATAAAGACTACAATCTTTCTAAAGCAAAAAATTATAAGAAACATTTGTAATGTCACTCCACAAGTTTTCTATGGGATTTAGAATTAAAGACAGACACAAAAGATGGCAAAATTTTTGGCTTCATCTATAAATTTCTTTAACTGTTTGGTCAAATGATTTGTATCATCATCCTGCTGAAACATCCACTTTCAACTGAAGGGTAATTCAGGTTTAAGAAAAAGATGGCTTCCAACACCTCTGATAGAGAAACAGACATAGATTCACAAATCCAGGGTAGGCATGAGGTAGCCTGGGTGCCATTCCGAACTTAGTCCCGCCCACAAAGTTTGAGGTCGGGAAATTCGGTCCGGCTCTGCTCCATAGTAGCGCGAGTATTATCGCCCACTGTCAGGCGATCCAATCAAATTGTCAGGGCAGGCTTTATAGGATGATGGACAGACGACCAACAGTAACGTAATCAACCACGTGACCAATGCGCGCTTGGGTGACAACAATAATGGCTGCCGCTGGAGAGTTTAGGTGAGTAGATTCTGCTATTAGGTCTGTTCTAGAAGATATCGACAGCAAATTAATTTTAAAAGAGGAACAGAGAAACGCGATCAAGTCTCATCTTCTTATTATAGGCATGCAACTGCACGCTTTGATTTTTGTGGACAACAACTATGCCTCGCTTAACATTTGTCACGCACTCCGTTGCTCTTATTGGTTGTAGGTCTATCCAATTGAGTGCAGAGGCATTTTTTTCCTGGTTCGTTCGAAACACGCCCCATAATCACAGCTCTATGGAGCAGTATCAGACTCATATTCTGACTAGAATTGAGTCGGACTACGTCAGGCTAGGCATGAGGTGCCTTTCTGTAGTACTTAACCTTTGTTGTACTGCACACCATATCGTTGTGTTTGTTGATAAAAAGCTAAGTTTCAGTCTCACCTGGTTAAAGACAATTGTTCCAGTTAAAATCCCAGGACTCTTTAGCAACTCACAGTTGCTTAAAGTTGTGACTGTGGGACAGGGATTAAATCTTGCAACATTATCATTGGGACTTTGTGACCCCTAGGATATCTTTCTACAGTTTTGTTTAAAGGTGAATTTACATCGAATGCCATTCCAGCAACAAAGTCGTCACATTCAGGTGGTCTTGAAATATATGCCAAAATGTAGCTCGAGAAAGCTTGGATCCTGTTGCTTCAACAGATCATCAAATAGTAGGAGTTTCTATCTGCTGCTTGCTGCTTTTAACTAAGAATGCTAAATATTTTTATGTCATGCTGCTTTATGGAAAGCAGTGGGTGCAGGCATCCCTGCGTTGACCAGATCCTACAGAAATATTACCAGTTTAAGAAGTTGATGATCGAGCTGCCGCTGGATCATGCCCACTGAAGTACATTCTTATAACAAGTATCCTAAAATATTCTGCTTCAGGAGAGAGTATTCGGACAACAGACGTAAGGTAAGGCGTCATTCTGGAGCTCATACAAGAGCAGTGGGAGATCAGAGCAAAGAACTTGGCAGAGATCGTCTCTGCCCCACTCTGGAGGTAAAGGAGGACAGCCGGAGACGCTGGGCGAAGGTGCCTGGCTGTGTCTCACTCTGTAGCAACAAGAGTAGGATGAATTGAAAATTATGTAAGAGTCCTTTTTTGGGCTAAATTGAAACAGATGTTTTAAAAGACAACCACTTAAGGGTGCCCTCGTTTAAGCATTCATCCTACAGTATGTCAACATTATTATTTCTTTCATGATAATTCAAAAATGCTTAGTCTCCTTTACACTCATAAATCATTACATAACAGTCCTTTCCCTAATTGATTGTCATGATGTCTCAAGACAGTTCAGATTTTTTTACTCTGATTACCTGACTTCACATTAGTTGTGGTGTTGCATCGCTCCTATTGTCACTGGAATCACCAAAGTTATGCCTTTGGAGTTTCTAGAAACACATCTGTCACATTACTTTTCATCGCATTGGTCCTTTTGTTAGCTTGAACTGATTGATTGATTGACTCATATAACATAGGTACATAGGTGAACATACACTCACCGGTCACTTTATTAGGTACACCTGTCCAACTGCTCGTTAACACTTACTTTCTAAGCAGCCAATCACATAGTGGCAACTCAGTGCATTTAGGCATGTAGACATGGTCAAGACAATCTCCTGCAGTTCAAACTGAGCATCAGTATGGGGAAGAAAGATGATCTGAGTGACTTTGAACGTGGCATGATTGTTGGTGCCAGAAGGGCTGGTCTGAGTATTTCAGAAACTGCTGATCTACTGGGATTTTCATGCACAACCATCTCTAGGGTTTACAGAGAATGGTCCGAAAAAGAAAAAAACATCCAGTGAGCGGCAGTTCTGTGGGCGGAAATGCCTTGTTGGTGCCAGAGGTCAGAGGAGAATGGCCAGACTGGTTCGAGCTGATAGAAGGGCAACAGTGACTCAAATAACCACCCGTTACAACCAAGGTGGGCAGAAGAGCATCTCTGAACGCACAGTTCGTCGAACTCTGAGGCAGATGGGCTACAGCAGCAGAAGACCACACCGGGTGCCACTCCTTTCAGCTAAGAACAGGAAACTGAGGCTACATACAATTTGCACAAGCTCATCGAAATTGGACAATAGAAGATTGGAAAAACGTTGCCTGGTCTGATGAGTCTCGATTTCTGCTGCGACATTCGGATGGTAGGGTCAGAATTAGGCGTCTACAACATGAAAGCATGGATCCATCCTGCCTTGTATCAACGGTTCAGGCTGGTGGTGGTGTCATGGTATGGGGAATATTTTCTTGGCACTCTTTGGGCCCCTTGGTACCAATTGAGCATCGTTGCAACGCCACAGCCTACCTGAGTATTGTTGCTGACCATGTCCATCCCTTTATGACCACAGTGTACCCAACTTCTGATGGCTACTTTCAGCAGGATAATGCGCCATGTCATAAAGCTGAAATCATCTCAGACTGGTTTCTTGAACATGACAACGAGTTCACTGTACTCAAATGGCCTCCACAGTCACCAGATCTCAATCCAATAGAGCATCTTTGGGATGTGGTGGAACGGGAGATTCGCATCATGGATGTGCAGCCGACAAATCTGCGGCAATTGTGTGATGCCATCATGTCAATATGTAACAAACTCCCTGAGGAATGCTTCCAGCACCTTGTTGAATCTATGCCACAAAGAATTGAGGCAGTTCTGAAGGCAAAAGGGGGTCCAACCCGTTACTAGCATGGGGTACCTAATAAAGTGGCCGGTGAGTGTAGGTGTAGCGTGTGAATATTTCTCTCTGTTTACTAAAAACACATTCGGTATGAGCACACCTTAAAAATGAGCTGTTGTTTTTTTTTTCTCTTTTTATGTCCTCTTCCATCTAAATCACGATGTGATGGCAAGATAAACTTGGGCATTTTTTCAGCTTTTGTTTTCACAGTTTCACAGATTTAGAAGTTTTATAAATGGGATACCAACATTCTGAGGTGTCACTTTGTTCTCAGGCCATTTTCTGTCTACAAGAGAAACCCACATCTGCCTTTAGTGGCTATACACTGTATGATTATTAGTTGCCACAGACAAAAGATGCAAGTTGTTAGGTTGTTATCGTGAAAAATTCTTTGGTCGCTGCCCTAAATCTGTCATCTTACGTCACACTGTGAGGCAGTTGATGGCTCTTTTAGGATCTTGTGGCCAAAGATAACCTGCAATAATCATTTGCAGTGTGTGATATGTAGAATAATGATCTCATAGTTTGACAGCCTGGTGCAAAAAACTTCTACTAATCAGCCAGAAGAAGCGCAGCTGCAGCTTATCGCATTAAGACCAGAAAGAGAAGGCAAATGGAAACTAGACTGTTTCAAGGGTTATATGTGAGCCACAGAAAAGAAGCATGTGCAAATAAATGATGACCAGAACATCATATTTTAGTTTAGAATTCATAGCAGTAACCTGCCAATAAATGAGTAGTCTAATGAATATAAAGTTACCACATTGGCTTAGTTGGATTATAAACATATCCTATAAACTATAAAACAAAAATTGCACAGTGTAGGAAGGGTATTACTGTAATGTAGTGTGTGTAAAAATTAGTAAGATCTTTGTTGAGCCTTGTGGGAAGTGGCTAAAGAAAAAGAAAGCTTTAGTGTCCCTTTGTATTCATAACCTCTAGCAGAGGTAACCAATAAAAAATCAGTGGGGTCCGAATAAAGAAAATCTTAAAACATTTTTAATTATAATCTGTTACTTTAAACAGAATTAAACACTGAAATAAAATTAGGTTTTTATGCATCCATGTTATACATTGAATTTTTTAATTAAGAAATATATATATTAAAAAGTGTTTTTTTAAGTAGAGAACAACAATCATTCAGTTTGGTATATTGACAATTTCCTGATTCACATGTTTATAAAACACCTGAACTGACTGCTTGTTTTTTGTTTTTTCTGGCTTAATGAGAGCAGTGGGCTTTATGCTGCCCTGCAAGGCTTTAAACCTGGGTTTGAATGGCAACAAAGCCATTCTCAAGCACATATCAAGGTGCTCATTCGTGAGCCTGGATCCATATTTGTTTTTGATTCGGTTCATGGTGGAAAATACTGCTTCACTGCAGTTGGTTTAGCCAAACATACTCAAAATGTGCTGTGTCATCTTTGAGCGAACCCTTTCTCTTTTCTTTGAGCAGTCCACACTTTCTCTGCTTTCTTTTTCTCATTGTCTTCTCCTTCTTTCCCACCACCCGGTTTGCCAAAAAGGATTGCCTGTTGTTAGGGATGGGAATCGGAAAAGGAAACCTGTTCAGAACCTGTTCCGTGTGTTCCAAATCCATGGCACCGTTTGGCAGCTCACTTAACGATTCTCTTAATGGTTCCAGGCAGGACCAGAGCCTAGGGCTGGACAGCACGACTTACCTCACGTTTTGTACGTAAGTTACGCACACAACATTCAGTAAGCAAGTACGACGTGACCAAGCGCATGTCTAGAAAAGCAAAACAGAAAAAATGGCATCCCTTCGGGTAAAGCGATAGAAAGTTTGGCTTCATTTTAAGGAAGAGAAAGATGGCAGCAAGGCGCTTTGCAATCATTGCAAACTGACAATTTCATCCGTGGGAAGAAATACATCCAAAATACAGAAACGCCTGAGCACACAACATGGCATACATTTTAACGAATGCTGTGTTTGTTGATGCTTCCGGACAGAAGCTAAAGTTACGACCAGCACTGAAGGCAACTCTGGTGGTAAGTAGCTAGTTTTATATCACTGGCTGTGCTTAATGTGGTTCCTAGTAAATCATATGCCATTTCTGGAAATAAACCAATTTCCTACTTCTCTTTGGGTTTATTAAACGGACACATAATTTATAAATGTTTTTAATCAGGTTGGGTCCAGATTAGCCAGCAGGTTGGTCCGCATCCGGACCGTGGTCTGCTAATCCGTGACCTCTAGAATTAGGAATTCATAGCACAATTACACTGCAAAAACAATCCAGAAATAAGTAAAAAATGGCTTAAATTAAGTATATTTAGCCTTAATTTGAGCAGGTAAATAAGATGATTTGCCAATGGAATGAGTATTTTCACTCTTAAAATAAGATAGTTAGATAATATTTACTTGAAATAAGACGATAAAATATTTTTTTCTTATTTTAAAAGGAAATTGTCTTGTTCCATTGGCAAAGTGTCTTACTTATCTCCTCAAATCAAGGAAAAGCACACTTATTTTAAGAAAAAATAACTTATTGAGATTTATATTTTTTGCAGTGTAGAAGTTCTGAGGACTTCTTCGATGTTTAAGTTCATATCATGATATATAGAATAACTTGAAATATACCTCTCTAAAACCATCACTCTTTGACTCCCTAAATTGGACCATTTTGGAATAGAAGTGTCACAATATAAGAAAATTGTCACGGTGTAGTTGTGGTTTGGCAAATGTGTTTTAAGGTAAAAATTTTTTTCTTTTTGGCTTGCTCTAGTAGCGCATAGTACACTATCCTGATCCTTTGTGGCATTGGCCTCTTTCAAACCAATGGGAGTGCATAAAGCCCACACTGCATGGCTGACAGAGGCAAGATCGGCAAACACAGCATGGATACAGAGGATAGTGATACAGATATCATGAATGGTCTTGTGGCTTTTAAATCCAATGCAAAGAAACAGATTGGTTTTGTCATGTCAAAAAATGAGAAAGGAGAAAAGGTGATGTCCAAGTAACAGACAGAATATATGCTCTACCATGCTGTTGTGAAGACCACTGTACATGAAGAAATATGTTTGTTTTAGACTGACTTTGTAGAGTTACTTCTTTGAGGCACCTTTTCCTTCTTTTGTACCCCATGTTGTTTATTAGAGCTGATGTCACAAGTGAATTTCTCCATTGTGAGATCAAAATCTTTTTTTGTCTTCAGATTTGGCTGGCAGCAACCCCATAGAAACGAGATAGTTAATGAAAAGGGAGTGCCTGTGTAAATTTGTTTTATTTATAAGGTAATATATTACCTTAATTACCTTATCTTTGTGAATATATGTTTAGTTGCAAGTTTTGCATAGAATCCTTAAATATAACAATAAATATTGTACCTATCAGTGTTGTTTTTATAAGCCATCTTAGATTGAGTCTTAGTCTTCAGGACAAAAACTGTTATTAGTTTTAGTCACATTTTAGTCATTACGATATGTGATAGTTTTGTCAGCTTTAGTTGACTAAAACTTAAAAAGGTTTTAGTCTAGTTTTAGTCAGTTTTATGTAGTCAAAAAAGTTAGTTCTGGGCACACATCATGTTGGTTAATATAGCAGACAGACGAGCTACAGTAACTAAATTAACAATACTGGAATGGATTTACAGTAGACATACAAGGTTTCCATAAAGCAAACCCTTCCTGATCTACTAAGAATGATGCAATACACACATATCAATAAAACAGTTTTTCCAAAAAAGCCAAAGAAAAAAAACATTCTTCTTTCTACCTTGGCAATTTTGGCTTTATTTCTTCTGTGTTCCCCTTCGTTACCACTGCTCAGGGCTCAAAGTAGATTTACATTCACAGGGATTTGATATGTAAAAAAAATACAGAGATAACCTACATGATTGCCTTGTAATGCAATGGCAATCCAGACCTAAACTGAATGAATATGCTAAATAAAATGTTGACATATTCAGCGGAAACATAGAGCATGGTTTAATCACAATACAAGAATATATTTACATTATATCTAAATAGATAGAAACAAGAACTATGAGAATGAAATATATAAAAGCTCTATGTACTTGTTCACTTGGGTCTTTATCCAGAAATATTGATGAAATATTTTCTTTGGATATAATGTAGGGATTCCTTTTGGTAGAAATTAAAGAAGGTTTAGCATCACCTCTTGTGAGCTGGAATAAATAAAATCTTGATAGTTAGATAGAAGGGATTTTTTTATGCTTGGCAGAGGATGATCTGCCACATATAGTTTATGAAGTAGCGAGATCAGGAAGAGCCATACTGCTAATAGCGAACCATAAGTGTGGAGCGTAAAGCACAGAATGGGAGCTTAACGCACAGAAAGATGCATTTCTGCACACCACAGCTGGAAGATCAGTTTGTTGAGCATGCAGTACTGGACAATTCCGGGTTATTTTCTCCCCTGCCTCTGGAGCCAGTTAGCTGAGGTATATGTCCCACTCTTCCTGCTCTCTCTTGCTAAATGTGGTTTCTCCAGCCTGCATCACATAAATGGGTCAAAAGAAACCAAATTGTTTTGTCATGCACTTTTCTTTTGAATATCCACCATTTATTCAGATTCTACCCACAAAAGCAGTGCTGAAATTGGATGCATATGAAAATAAATAACCATTTTCATATTTGTTTTTAACTGGGTAAACTTCTTCTGTCAGCAAAATCCCTGACCCTGCTGTGGCCTCAGAGTGTGCAAAGCTATTTAAATAACACAAGCACCACATTGATAGAGGCTTACACAAACACCCCCACAAAAACAGATTGAAACTAGAGAACCCATACAAACGTCGTCTTGACAGAATGAAATCACCATGGGTGCTTTCTGTCTCCAAAATTTCAGACTCCATGACTTTAAATGCTCCTGTCTGAGCTGAAGCATTAAGTCTGTGCAAAAGCTGAAGGTACCAAACAACAGATAAACAAAAGCAAATTAAAAATGAGAAGGCTTGCTCCATAAACCTCCTGGAGCAAGCTCAAGTGTCTTCAGTTATTACTTTCAAGCAAGAATTAAAACAGGAGTGTAGCACAAAATTAAAGTGAAAGGAAAGAAACAGAGAAGATAAAGATGTACTAGCAGAAAAGAGGAAGTAAAAAGTAATAAAAAGGATAAAAGCAGTAAGAGTGACCAAAATGCAATGAATTTGATAGAAACTAAGTAGAAGATCTACTTGCGGTACCACCAGTGAAGACAGATTTGGGTTTTTTTGTGCAGATTTTTCAGGCATCTTGTGTTTCAATACACCAGGCTGCTTGGATGGGATGGATCGCTCTGGCACTGACTCTTGAAGCTTCTTATCATGTCTCTGCTGCCTTCAAAGCAGACTGAACTGTGCGCAAAGTAAGCTACACTGAAATTAGTTGTGGGGCCTTATTT
This sequence comes from Cyprinodon tularosa, assembly GCF_016077235.1. Lineage (NCBI taxonomy): Eukaryota > Metazoa > Chordata > Actinopteri > Cyprinodontiformes > Cyprinodontidae > Cyprinodon > Cyprinodon tularosa. The sequence continues at coordinate 639,656 of NW_024039074.1, forward strand.
TGCACTACACTAGCCAGGTTCGAATTAGAAACAGAAGCTGAGGAGTGTAATATCTCTGGAGAAGTACCCTGGAAAGAAAAAAACTCCAACAATAATTAAAAACTAAGAGGAATATTTAGTCCTTGTTGCTGTCTATTAAAGATGAGCTACCGATAATGGAAGGGTTTGGTCTGATTCATCACCATCCCATGCAACCTCTAAGGAAGTCTGTTTTGGCCCATTCTTTAAAGTCCAAAGAAACTTTTTACATCTGTTTTAGCCTCAGTATTCCTCATCTTTATGGTTTTCCTCCTCTGTATGTCTTCTGATTCACCTCTTGGGTTTAAGAGCCCCTTTAATGAATCCATCTGTTAATTTTTTTCCAAGTGATGTTTTCTTCACTCCCCAACTTTTTTTGATCCATATGAGGTCTACTATGATGTCAACTTTATGCATTTAAACATTTGTTTAGGCCAGTCTTTATCCCAGTTAAATCTACAAACAAATAAATCAGTTAATAATAGACTTATGTCCTATCATATATAATATATAGATGATTTTTTTTTTACATGATTTTAATCCTAGCAAAATGTATTTGGCCTCCAAAACCCTGACAGCAGGGTCCAGACGAGGAAGAAGAGTTGTATTTTAACCTCAATGCAGCTTCTCTACATTGTCTGTCACAGTCTTGGTTTTGTTATGTTTATTTACAGTATTCAGCTTTACTTTGCTTCTTGTTTTAGTGTTTAATTATCATTGTCTTGTTAGTTCCTGTCTTCCAGGTTTTCCATTTGTTGTCCTCTGCTGCCCTGTTGTGTCCTCTTTCCCTAGCTCTGTTTTCTGCTCTGTCCTCACCTGTTTTCAATCCTCTCGTTAGCCCTCTCTTTGTCTCTGTCCCCTTTAAAAGCCCTCCCTCGTCAGTTCCTGTTTGCTGGATCCTCGTCTAACGTCTGTCTGCTTACCTCGTCTTTCCCTGGCTCCTAGAGTTTGGTTTCCCCTGATGTCTCCTTGGTTCTGGTTCGTTGTTATTTTGTTGGATCTTTGATTTCTGCCTCCATACCTGTAAACCTCATTAAACCCACCAAAATTCACCTCTGCCAACTTGCCTCTGCTTTTGGGTCCTCAATCCAACACCAAATCGAGACATTATCCACTGTTTACTCCATCCAGACAGTGTATTGCCCATGACCAAAATCAAATAAATAAGCAGTAAATCATGATCTAATTATAATTAAAAGTATCCCAAAAAGTTAAAACAATTAAGTGTGGGTGGTTTAAAATTAGATAATTAAATGGAGTTATGTTGCCTTACAGAAACTTGGCTGCAGCAAGAGGATTATGTGAGCATAAATGAGACAACTCCCTTGAGTTATTTACATTTTCACAAGTGAGTAGCCACAAAACCTCTTGTTTTTGTAACTTTATATCGTCCACCAGGTCCTTACTCTGCATTTCTAGCTGAGTTATCAGAGCCCCTATATGATTTGGTGTTAAATACTGACAAGGTCATTATAGTGGGGGATTTGATAATCCATGCTGACATTGAAAGTGATAAATTAAATGGAGCCTTTAATGCCATCTTAGACTCGATTGGCTTTGTTCAGATGGACAGAGGACTACTGGGGATCAGAGGAGCGTGCGGCTGGAGTGAGTAGCGCAGCGGGATGAGAGAAGCAGCTAAACCATGTCTGTGCTGGAGATGGGCTACAAAACAGTCTGTCTAGGGCTAAATTAAAACAGCTTTTTAAAAAGCGTGATCTAATGTAAATAAATCTCAACATCACTTAACAAAATAGGTAAAACAACTGTTCTTAACCCATTTTCTTTTTACAATAAAGGCGTCTGTATTGTTGGACGGAGGAGGCAGTGTGAGGCAGCAGTTCCTGTTGCAGAAAATTACACATTGTAGCTTTACGAAACTGTCTCTTAACCCAGACGAATTGGTGAATTATAGAGTTTTAGTCTGGCTTTAGAGCTCATCATAGCACTGAAACAGCTCTGGTGAAAGTCACTAATGATATTTTAATGGCCTCAAAAAATGGATCTGTACTTGTTCACATCTCAGTGCTGCATTTGATACAGCTGATCATAATATTATTTTAGAAAAAAATATATTTTGTAGAAATTGGAGGCCTGCATTAGACAGGTTTAATGTTATTTATCTAAAAGATTTCAGTTTCTTCATGTTAATGAAAACTCTTCCTCATGCTCCAGGGTTACCTGTGGAGTACCACCAGGATCAGTGCTAGGACCAATTCTCTTTACAATATATATGCTCATAATCTGCCAAATTATTAGACAGCATGGGATTAATTTCCACTGTCATTCTGATGATACTCAGCTTTATCCATCTACAATATAAATCCAGATGAAATTAACCCTTTAAATCTGGATGACTCCTAACTTTCTACTTCAAAATGCAGACAAAACAGAAGTTATTGTCTTTGAACCAGAAAACTAATCTTCAAAAAGAAGCTGATTAGACAGTCCCTTCGTTTGGATGGAATTAAGTTAATCTCAGATAATAAACTAAAAAATCTTGGTGTTATTTTTGGGGACCTGTCATTTAAATCCCATATCAAAGAGATTTCTAGAATATCCTTCATTTATCTCCGGAATATTAGAAATATCCTGTCCATGGGTGATGCTGAGAAACTAGTCAAGGCATTTGTTACTTCAATGCTGGACTATTGTAATTCTTTACTATCAGGAAGTCCAAAGCAGTAGTTAAAAGCCTTCAGGTGATCCAAAATGCTGCAAGTTCTGATCAAAATGATAAAGAGACATAATTTCTCTCCTATCCTAACTTCTCTTCATTGGCTTCCTTTTAATAAATCTAGAATAGAATTAAAATTTGTCCTTCTCACTTATAAAGCCTTAAATGGTCAAGTTCTGTCTTATGTTAGATCCCGCAGTATTGGGATTTGTAGAGGGGTTTGATACTTTATTTCTGCTAAGACTTTATCCATTGGCCTGAAATCTTAAGGTTATATGAGTTGGTAAAAGTAATGTCACTAAAGCTACTAATTGTTGAAGCCATGAAAAACGACCTCAGCATTGTTGGGATCTGGAGGTCTGTCCACCTTTCTCCTACAGAGGGCGTTCTAGGTCTCCTGGAGCTGGAGCTGACTTCACACCTGCGGCTCGTTTGCTCATCAGGAGACCAGCATTTAAGGAGAGGCAGAGCAACACTACAGCGCCAGAGTGTTTGCCAGTTATGGTTAGCAAGCCTGAGCCAACCTGCCTGTCTGAATCTCTGACTCCCTGATAACCTGAACCTGAACCTAACCTGTTTTTGTCTTCTCTGCTTCCCAGGAAGAACCTGTCTGAACCCTGAAACTCTAGAAGAGTTTCTCAGTCTGAAACCAGCCTTTCTGATCTCTGAAGAACTCTGGAAGTCAAATCTGTCAGATACCTGCCTGCCCGCTCTCAGAAGAAACTGAAAGAGAAACACAGATCCGAATCTGCAAGATCACAAACCAAGCTCTGCCTCTGCCTTGCCCTCTGCCTGCCGACAGCCTCTGGACCCTCCTGGTTCCCCCCCTCTGCCGCTCTGCTCAAACCTCAGAACAGGTACAGACCTACACTCATTCTACCAGCAAAGATACCTGGACATCTGCTAACCATTCTGTCCCCCTCTGCAGAGAAACCAGTCGTGACCAGTCCTGGACCTGATAACCCCCAGAATCAGTGCTTTATTCTCATTGTGTCAAACAATAAACTGTTGAACTTTTTCCCTGAGTCCGTGTGTTCTGCATGTGGGTTAGAAACCTTAAAACAAACTTGACAAGCATAATGTTGCCATCACCATGCTTGGTGGAGGGGAACACATATAAATATTTTATCATATTGTAGGAGTGAAAATCGATAAAAGAATTTGCAGACTATAACAACCAGCTAGCTATGCCAGGAAACGGAAACACTTTAAATGAATCCTCTCTCACTTATTAGCTCATATGGAACATATAAATCCAATTTTGGATTAGCATTTTTTTTTATTTACAGTTTTATGTTGTATAACAATTTCACCCCTGAAAATAACTACTACATATTTGAATCAATTATTAAAATCCCAAAATGAACACTGTCACAAACTCAAGTCAAAAATTATATTTAACCAGGCTTAGAGACAAGATTCTGAAATTCACTTTTATAAAACATCAAAATAGAGATAGTATATTGCTCCATATGGCAAAATCATTGGCTCATTGCTATCAGCGAGTGTTATAGCAAAGCCAAAAAGTGTGTTAGGCACACCAGCATGATGTGAAAACACTGGGTTATAATAGGATCAAAATTATAGGCAGGCATAATGAAGCCACCACTGTTCTGTTTGCGGGAAACCATGATCTCACCTGACATCCATACTGCAAATTATATCTGGACGTCCAAACCATAATTGAGCCAACATGTAGGTAGAATCTCCATGAAATGTAATAATCAGATATTTTTTCAAAACAAAGCCTTGCAATACAAAGACAAAAAGAGAAAGATGTCAAACTTAAAAAAATTAAAATTGATGTAAATATAAACCTAGAAAATTTTGATTAATATCCAAAGTCCATAGATCGGGCTCATCGCCTGGTGCACATGCACTGAGTGGACGCTGGCGCGTTTTTGCAGCCGCTGCTCTCCGCTACCTGTTTTTAAGTATTTTTCAATGTTTTTACGGAACTTTGGGCCGTGTACTCACATTCAAGTGAGAGCAAAGACACTTGCCTTCGCTTTGATCATCCTAACTCCCGCTGCCATCCCGTTGTTTTTGTGTCTGAGTGTGTTTAACTAACCTCACTCTCCAACTGTTCTCCTGACTCGACGCCGTTGCTGCTGTTGGTTAGCCACCCGCTGCCGTTAACAATGTCAACCTCCAAGTTCTACATCTGGTGTATCCTCCTCTGGACTGTCCTCTCCATTCTACACCGACCTGGGGCTGGTCTGTTCCAGTATTCGGCTGCTGATCTCCTCCTGCTCCGTGGGCTTCTGTCTGCGCCTCCACCGCCAGTTCTCCAGCTACACCCGGAGATCATGCTCCTTCCCCGCCGGAGATACATCCACAGCGGATCCCGTCGGAATTTCCACATCGATGACTCCAATCCAATACCATCATTCTGGTCCACTTCACGCCGCTCTCGCCGATATCCCGGTCGGACCGCTGACTTCAGTTCGCTTGCTAGCCTGGCTAAGGCAGCAAGCCCCGCCTCCGGTCATATCAACTCTCCCGTCAACTTTGGACTCCTGAATATCCGCTCTCTCACAAACAAGGGTCAGCTCATCCAGGATCTCATCAATGACCGTAAGCTGGACTTCCTCTGCCTCACGGAGACGTGGCAACAACCTAAAGACTTCTCCCAGCTCAACGCCTCCTCTCCACCTGGGTTTGTTTACCACTCTCTTCCTCGTGTTTCCGGCCGCGGGGGAGGTCTCGCGTTACTTCATCGCGAGAAGTGGAAGTTGTTGCCTGTTTCTATTCCTGTTTTCCGCTCTATGGAATGCTTTGCATTTGAACTGCCTGGTCCTACTCCAATATTTATTTCCATAGTCTACCGTCCCCCCAAACCACATAGTGACTTTTTAAACGAATTATCCATACTACTTACCCACCTGACTACTCTCTCTCCTAATGTCATTCTCCTCGGTGATTTCAATATCCATATGGACAATGTAAACCTTTCACTCACCAGAGACTTTTCCTCCTGCCTGGACAGTTCTGGATTCCATCAGTATGTTGATTTTCCCACCCATATAAAAGGACATTCACTGGACTTGATTTGCTGCTCTGGTTTAATCCCATCTAACTGTTCTGCTGATGATGTCCATATTTCAGATCACTTTCTTTTATCCTTCAACGTTTCCCTGTCTCTCTCCATAATCAAGCCTGTCTGCCAGATTTCCTTCCGCAATATTAAGAACATAAACACAGACATTTTATCCTCCCACATTGACAATATCCCAATCCCTGCTCTTTCCTCTCCGGACCACCTTGTCACCCACTACAACTCTGGGCTTTCCAATATTCTCAATTCCCTTGCCCCTCTCAAAACCCGGTCTGTATCCTTTTCCCGCTCTGCCCCTTGGTTTAATCCTGAGCTCCGCCTCATGAAAGCCAAAGGTCGGCAACTGGAACGCCTCCACAAAAAAACTGGTCTCTCCATACACAAAGAAATGCATAAAACTCATCTACTTCAATATTCAAATTCAATAGCCATTACTAAATCAAATTACTATTCTGACCTTATCTGTTCCAATGATGGAAATTCCAAGTCTCTCTTTTCCATAATGCATAGGATCTTTGACCCCCCTGACACCCTGCCTTCTTACATGTATTCTACTCAGACCTGTAATTCTTTGTCAACTTTCTTTAATGAAAAAATCTGCTCCATTCACCAGCAATTACATATGACCGCCTTGCCTCCCACTTCCCCTCCGCCCCTCCCCCGTAGCCAGTCATTTTCCTCCTTCCTACTGCCCACTTCTTCTGAAATTTCTGACCTCATTCAAAAATCCAAGTCCTCTACCTGTTCTCTTGACCCCCTCCCCACGGCTCTGGTCAAAACCTGTCTTACCTCCCTCCTCCCCTTCATTACTTCCATTATTCATTCTTCACTCTCTTCTGGTATTGTTCCTTCACTTTTCAAAACTGCATCTGACTCCCCGATTCTGAAAAAACCTGGTTCTGATCCCACTAACTTTAATAATCTTCGTCCCATTTCTAATCTTCCCTTTATCTCTAAAATACTTGAAAAAACTGTGTCTGCTCAACTCCACACCTTTCTTACCCTCAACAGTCTTTACGAACCTTTCCAGTCTGGTTTTCGCCCCTCTCATAGCACTGAAACTGCCCTAATAAAAATCACAAACGATCTCCTTATAGCTGCTGACTCCGGACTCCTCTCCATCCTCATCCTTCTCGATCTCAGTGCAGCCTTTGATACCATTTCTCATCCCATTCTCCTCAATAGATTATCCTCTCTTGGCATCTCTCACATCCCTCTTGAATGGTTCCGCTCATATCTCTCCGACCGCACTCAGTTTATTCAGCTCAAATCTTTCACTTCGCACCCTTCCCCTGTCACTTCTGGTGTTCCTCAAGGCTCAGTTCTTGGCCCCCTCCTCTTCATCACCTACCTTCTTCCCCTTGGCAGTATTTTCCGGAAATTCAACATTCACTTTCACTGTTATGCGGATGACACCCAGCTTTATTTATCCAGTAAACCCACTTCCTCTCTCCCCCCCTTGTCCCTTACTAACTGCCTACTTGAAATTAAAGACTGGTTCACCTCAAACTTCCTTAAACTAAACAGTGATAAAACAGAACTCCTCCTCGTTGCCACTAAATCCACCCTATCAAAAATCAAAAGTTTCTCACTACCCATTGACAACTCCTTAGTCTCCCCCTCCCCTCAGGTCAAGAGTCTGGGTGTCATCCTCGACTCCTCCCTCTCCTTTCAGTCTCACATAAATAAAATTACCAGGTCTGCATACTTCCACCTTCGCAACATTAACCGTCTCCGTTCCTCCCTCACCACTCATACTGCCTCTGTCCTTATCCACAGCCTCATCACCTCCCGTATTGATTATTGCAATTCTCTTCTTTTTGGCCTCCCTGATAAATCTCTCCATAAACTTCTACTTCTTCAGAACTCAGCAGCTCGTGTCATCACCAGAACCCCCTCCTTCCATCATATTTCCCCTGTTCTTCACCAACTCCATTGGCCCCCAGTTCAATTCAGAATTCAATTCAAAATCCTTCTCTATACTTTCAAAGCCATCCATAACCTTGCTCCTTCATATCTGTCAGACCTCCTTCACATTGCCACCTCCTCCCGCTCCCTTAGATCCTCCTCCTCCATCCACCTCACTGTACCCCCAGCTCGACTTGTCACCATGGGGAGCAGAGCCTTCAGCCGCTCTGCTCCCCAGCTCTGGAACTCACTTCCTCCCGACCTCCGCAGTATTGACTCTCTCCCCTTATTCAAAGCCAGACTCAAGTTCCAGCTCGCTTATCTGTGAATACACTGCTCTTTTCCCTATCCATAATTATTTCTTGTTCTCTGTTTTTATGTTCCTGTATCTGTATTTTGTATTTCCATCTCTTTTTATTTTTTTTTTTTGTATTATTTGTAAAGTGACCTTGAGTGTCAAGAAAGGCGCTGTTAAATAAAATGTATTATTATTATTATTAGATATCTATTAAATCAATAAGTGTCATTATGGATAGACAGTATGTCCATAGAAACTGCATGATGCAACAATGTCAATATCGAACACATTTCTTAGAGATACTTAAAAAACATTTTGATTAAATTTGATAAAAAAAAAAAAAAAGAAGTTTTCTAGGCACAATGAGGTTCTACTGGCCAGTATAACCATACTGTATCCAATAAAGGAGATTATTCTGTATATAGTACAGCACTTAATTGTCAATAAAATCAAAATTTTACTGGAATGATTCGCAAACTGCACAAACGTCCACATGGGGATCTAATTAGTATCATCTTTTACCATAGTATTTAATTCAAACTGCCTGGAAATGTATTTTCTGTAAACCAGAAAAGTGTGGAAAAAAAGGCCACATGCCCTTGGGAGATTCTGTCTTTCACAAGAGATAAATCACATTGAGAAAACAAAATTACAGACTTCAGAAGCAATACATGACCTGCCTTGAAACCCACTTACCAAGAGGACAGCATTAAGTTTACATTTTAAGGGTGAAATGTGCCTCCTACACAGGTGACACTATTTACCGCAAAACAAAAAATTGCACACACTGTCTTCAGACACCTCAACTCATAACTCTCTGTAAGAAAAGCAAATACAAGTCAAGACACCTGTGAAAGGTTATTTCTTTTTCAAATGTTAGTGGTGTTATTGTGTTGGTGCTTTGCTTCACCTGCTGTGTCTGACTTTTTAACTTTGGTTTTGGTCATTTTCATTTTAACACTGATGCAATGCACCTTACTTTGGAGCAACAAAGGTGCATTTGCTGAGTTTTGGTCTTGTTTCAGCTTTTTGCAGAGCATAGATATAATTATACTGGTTGCAAATGAGAGGTCTCTGCATTAACAGGACTTATGGAGTGAAAAAACTGTTTGTCTCTAATAACTCTTCTTTGTGTTTTATTTAGACCACCATTAAGTTTTAATATCAGACAACATACATAAAAATCAATTTACTAAGGTCCAAAAGCCTATCCAACTTAGATTTAGAAAACTTTTATTGTTATTTTGTATACACAGAGGGCCGGATCTATCAAAGGTTTGCGTGTATAAAAACGTGAGCTATTTCACTGCGCACACTAAAAAATGTACAAACTGATCTATCAACAGCGTGCTAAAAGGATTTGGTCTTTAAAACGTGCTAAATAGCGCCTCTTATCCATTTAGTACTTTTTCTGCAATGAATATGCAATATGGGGCGTTTACACGCAAAAGTGCGTCTTGTGGGAGGAGAACATGTAAGTATATTAATTTAGCACTCGCAAAGTGATTTATCAAACCTGAAAGCAATTTTGCTAACGGTATCTGACTCTATATTTAACATGTTTCAAAAGAAGGTGCAAATGGTCTGTATGCGTAATTGCACACACATGGCAGTGGTTATTGTCCCAAGAAGGAGACATCGAAATGAAGCAAGGAGACGCAGAGAACACATTTTTTCACTCCGTGTGAATATTTTTGGAATGAACGAGGAAACGATCATCAAAACATAGTTTATCCAGCATTGCCATTTTGGAGCTGTTGGGGGAACTCCAAATGGATTTGGAGCCTGCCACAAGGAGGACCCACGCAATACCAGATATCACAAAACTCCTTGCAACATTGCACTTTTTTGCATCTGGGTCATTCCAGCGTACGGTTGCAGCGAGAGCTGGGATCTCCCAATCTCATTTTTCAGAAGTGCTGTCCGACGTTCTAAATGCCATGTCGCCCTGACGCCCTACCGGAGAACCCCGACCTCCCCCCTGTGCCTGTGGAGCAACATGCCAATGCTGCGGGGATGCGTACGCGCAGTAATCTCATCCACAGTCACTTCTTGTGAGCCATTTGGTATGTGCATTTGTCTACAGGCTAATGCAAAACACCAGTTTTTTTTTGTTTGTTTTTTTACTGCAGTGAAGTAGAAATTCAGCCACATACCACCTTAAGGGATAAAGGTTGCCAAAGTTTATATATATATATATATATATATATATATATATATATATATATATATATATATATATATATATATATATATATATATATATATATATATATATATATATATATATATATATATATATATATATATTGGAGGGGGTTGGGGTGTCACTGTAAGATTTAAATTTCTTAATGCACTAGTTTGTACAAACTACAAACTACTTTTCCGCAAACCACAAAACGCGCAAAACCATCATTTAAATAGGGTGTCTCCAACAGTTTTGCACCTGCCACCAGTTATGCAATCACTCTTGTTAAATCACCAGCAAACCATGGTTCAGCCCCTCGCGCAAAATTCCAGTTTGCGAGCGCAAATTACTGCACGCAAAATTGGATCTTGATAAATCCGGCCCATAGTGTATACAAAACTCTTTAACCATTGACCCTGTTTGAATTTATGGGACACGTTTTCCGAAGTCCAGATTCGAAGGCCGATTACGTCATGGCGTGGCGCCAAGGTCTGGTCGGATTCCAAGACTCCTCGATATGCGGTCTACAAATGCGTCCTTTCAAGGCCGATTTGAAGGACGGGTCTGATGTATCCTCTCTATCCTTGGTTTTCCCAGGATTAATTGCGAGACCAAGTAAGCCGGCTGCTCCGTGATCAGAGTCGTTAGAAGCCGCCGGAGCGGGACGGTCTGGTACAGAGCAGTGCCAAAGAAGTGCTGCTAGAAGCTGCGGCTACAAGCTAACCACCGTAGCTAAAAAGGAAATTCAACTGTTGATGGTTTTAAGGTTTCACTGAATGCTAATGCTCACTACAGACCGAACGAGTCAAGTGTTGCTGATAACAACACTGCTAATAACTGCTAGAAGATGGGGACAGGCAGGCTCAAAAGTTGAAAGGCAGAATGGATCAGGATCAGGCAGTAAGAATGCAAGTACACTAGAGTAAGTCTCACCACACGGCTTGAAATAATCTGGCACTTATGACTAGTCTGAAGGCTGGTTAAATAGAAGCTGATGCTGGTGGATCAGATGAGTGTTAATGAGAACTTGCTGGAGCAAAGCATGTGTGAGAAAGGAGTGATAGGACCAGGCTCCACTCTGAATTTACAGAACAAAACCTGCTCCCAACCATGTTAGCTCAGAGGAGAATTATACTATGGCAACAGAAACAGAGGTTGAGTAAACTGTTTTTTGAGATGGAAAACCCTGATTTCAAGATGAGAAGAACGTAGAGTTTTCAGTAAATCTGTTTTTGAAACATACCCCTGGATTAAAAAATCTGCATTTATTGGGTTAGTGCAAGAAAACAACACAAAATCACAATTTTGGTTTGGGCGTATTTTTTTTACTGATACAACTAAAGGCGATCTTCTATCTATTTATAATCATGCAGTATTTACTAAAGTTTTAAACCACTTTTAATTTACTTTATATTTCTACACTGCCTGGAAGCTTGAGGAAAAAGCTATCAAGCAACAAACAAACCTAGACTACCCTATGTCCTTATTTAGACAAATATATGTAGTGATTATCAAGATACAAGCTGTCACCAAGTTGTATTTGTCTAAGGAGGTTTGCGTGATTCCATCAAGCAGGTGACTATGAGCAGGCTGGATCAGCATGTTTACAAAAAATGCCCCCGTTTGATTGCTGTTCCAGTCTGTGCATTAAAATAAGGAATGGTTAACATACCCGTGATGTCTGCCATGGGCGCCCTGCTCTGAGAAAACTGCTGAAGATACAACTCTGCCAGTTCCCAACTGCCTGTAAATCAAATGAACTACCCTCAACATCTTGAGGGACATGCAAATAATATGATCAATATTCTGCAAAGCAAGCCACGTGCAGCAATCACAACTTACAGGTTCGTCAGCTCCTCCTGCACCAAGCAACCCCCTTACACTTTTTACTCAAGAAGGCAAATTTAAATCTTGATGAATATATATTTGCTGTAATGCTTTCTGAAATTACACATGGGAAGTTCACTTTGGCTTCCGTTAAAGTTGAACATAATAACTGTTCAGCTTTAAACAACTTGGGATGTATGTAATCTAATCCTTTTGTTGGAAGCATATATGTATATATATATATATATATATATATATATATATATATATATATATATATATATATATATATATATATATATATATATATATATATATATATATATATATATATATATATATATATATGCTTCCAACAAAAGGAGAACACTACAAATATCAAGTTGCACTTTGAGCACATAATTATTTGGCAATTAACATGCTTCTGTAATAGTTTTGTCTCTCCTCTTCTTCTTGATTTATTGGAGTTTTCCAAAAAATGCTAACAACCTTGAGACAAAAACTTTTGGATAAGCTTTTGAAAAGCTTAATGTTAGCCTGTTTTATCCTTTTGCATGTCTGCCCTCACATATATTTGAACTTGGTTAACATCTCATTTTACTCTTTATAGTTAAGGATGATGATGGCCCACAATTTGCAGCTTTCATATCTAACTCTATTAGAAGGGCTTTTAAAGATTTGAATGTTAAATATTGGATTTCTTCAATTTTTCCAAAGCATATATATGAGACCAGACACTGATGTGGGACTGGGAAAGAGAGTATGGCTCACAGTATTTTCTTAAATTAATTTTAAAGGTGTTTTATTCAGTTCAGAACAGGACTCTTAACATGCAAGTGAAGTTCTTCTAGACAACCTCTTACATCCATGGGCCTTGCTAACTAGAAGGACAGCATATCCAATGTGGTCTGATCCAATAAAGAGCGTTACAGTTTCCAAAATGTACTGCCTAAATCATGAAAAACAGACCCACAAAAAAATATCCTTTACATGTCACATTGACTTTTTTCCAAGTTCTAGTTAAACCCAGAGTCATCCTTTGAATTAACTGATAAAGAGGCATGATCTGTCACTCCACAGAACTTCAGAGTTCAGAGGTGGTGTGATCCACAGCAATGCATTGAGTGATTTCTATTGTGTCTCACTAATCTGAATGCCATTTTATAATGTGAATGTTGTATAACACTAATACCGGTTGACTCTGAAGTTTTTTATTTGAGGAAAGTTTCACAACTGTATTCTTTGCACAGTTATTATTGGACCCCTGCCGGAATGGGTCACTCCTGAGAGGGAACATTTGTGGAAGCGGTCTGCATGTGAAGTTGCTAAATAGGGTATTGAAGTGATTGGAACACCTGCATGTATTGATATGGATCACTGATTCAATACTTTTTTGGAAATATTATGTAACTGAATATTCATGAATGATTTTAATCCTGTGGTTAGAGAAAATCCACAAGAATTTAAAAGTCCTATTACCAGTTTTTGGCTTAAAAAAATATTGTGTTATTGTGCTATTGTGTTTTGTCAGGTTCTCCCATGAAAAATAAAAGTTTAGATGAACCATTGCAATGACTTCCATGATGGATATATGTAACCTTCTGACTGTTACTGTAATAATCCCTGTCACTAAAAGGTCATGTAGGGTTTCCTCGCACAGCATTCCTGCAGATGTAGTCCCTCTGAAATGGCTTTATACTCGCATCTTCAGCTCCTGCCACAACCAGTCTGTCATAAAGCCCTCAATTCTCATTTACAGCCCAAAACGACAGGAAGTAGCAGCACAGATGTCTCCCAGAGGCATTATTGTGTGTCAGTATGAGCACTCTCTTGTTTTCTCCCCCTCATGTGAGGCACCACGCAGGTGCCATGCTGCACGGCGAGAGCAGAAAAGGTGAGGGATGGCCGCCTGCTAATAAAATGTCCTAATGAATGTCGGAGCAACAGTGGTAGCAGTGGCAGAAGCCGTGTGGGAGTGAAATCAACACATCACAGTTTGTGACAAGGTAAAAGGTGAGCATGGGGCTACATCTGCCATGCCTGACAAGATGGGATGCTGTCACTGGAGAGGTTTGAAAAGAGCGAGGTGACAAATGCACCGACAGGGAGAGAGCGATGACAGAAGGTAAGGCTGCTGTGTCCTCTGTTGTTTGACAATGACCTGTCAGCACAACACCAGGGGGAAAAAACACAGACAGTATATGGTGGATGGAGAGAGGGAATGATGGAAGCTTGAAAAAGAGAACAATAAAATGAAATTACTATATCGATGGAAGACTTTTGTAAAAGTTCTTTACAGGAAGACCTGAGGTGTTTAGCAACCAAACACTACCTGATAGCATTTATCCATGACCTATAAATCATTAACTGCCTGTATTAATTTTTTTTTTTTAGCTTTTTTTATTGTCATTACACTGTCAAAAGCACAGAGCAACAAAATTAACTCTCTGCATTTAACCCATCGCATTGGGTAGCAGTGGGCTGCCATTGTGTGGCACCTGGGGAGCAGTGTGGGGATTAAGGGACTTGCTCAGGGACCCAGAGTGGCAGTTTGTTGGAGAGGGGCTTGACCTCAGAACCTCAGGATTCCGAACCCTACGGTTAAAAGCAGTATTCCCCCAGTTGCATGATGAACTCATCCAATGCCACAGTCAAACACATCATGTATCTGTTTATCGGGAAACAGTGAGGGCCATTGTTGCCAAAACTAGCCAATGATCAGTGGTGATTTCTCATTAAAAACTAAACCTCCCCATTAAATTAAGCAAAGTAATTGGGCTATGCTTTGCTAAACTTCATAAATGTAGTCATTATGCGTCATGAAATGGGTCCTAAAATTTGCTTAATTTCATGAGTATGTTGTACATTAATTAGCTGTCCACTCTTGGCCTATCAGTTGCCATGTGAAAAGCCTTTTGAGGTTAAAGCCTCTATGCATTGAACCAACCGACAAGAAAGTAGGTCCCTATTTGGATAACATGCAAGTTAAACCTCTTACGGAGCAGTGGCGAGCCATGGACAGGTCATGCCCGGCCAACTGATTGGCAGAGCATGCTGAAAGATTTTTGACTATATATATATTTACAACTGTAAATAAATCTATTTATTTACAACTGTAAAGAAGATGACGTGTTATGAAATGGTGTTATGTAAATAAACACATTTGAATTTAATATATCTATTGTTTTGTCATGATTTAATTAAAGATCAGACCCAAATGCAGAAGACCAAACAGAGAGTCCAGGGAAAAGTTTAACAGGTTTATTTAGTATAATGAGATTAGTCCAGTGCTGCTCTGAACACTGCTCAACCGGAACTGAAAGGTGAGGGGAAGACACTGCGGTTAGTTCAGGCTCAGTGGGAAATTAGATTCTTTGGCTTGAAGAGGAGGAATAGGTTGCAGACTCACGTTTCCAGAAAAAGGTGTCCTTTATTGAATTCAGTCTGTGTGGGATGTTCCAGTGATTGTCTTGTTTGATGGAGGCGGACAGGGTGTACTCAGACTGCGGTTGTTTCTTGGTGAACGGAGAAGCTGACTGCCACTCAGATTTCCTGCGGTACTTGAATGGGCTGTGGTGCAGATGAATCCCTTGCTCAGTGTGAAACTCAAACAACCTCTTGGGGGAGAGTGGATCCAAACCCCCTGTTTGTTTCCTCAGCTCAGTTTGAAGCTCAGTTGATCCTTCCAGGGAGAGAAGGTCTGAAAAATCCAGTTTGCAGGATGACTTCCTGCCGAGAGGCAAAGACAAAAAGCGCTGTTAAGACTCAGGTTGACAAAAACTCAGTTTGACTCAGCAAAACTCAGCTTGGCTAGAGTACCCAAAACTGGCAAACACTCAGCCCCAGAGGTAGTGGCAGTCAGCAGCTTAAGAGCACTCCACAGGTAATGAGGCCATGAGCTGCAGGTGTGCAGGGAGGCCCAAAGAGGACGGGGCACCACCTGGTGGAGGAGAAAAGGAAACGCAGAAACAACCCACAAAAACTGGATTCCTGACATGTTTGTTTAAACTATGTATAAAAGGTTTAAAATATTAGTTTGGATGGAGTGTGTAAGTAGCCTGACGTAGTCCGACTCAATTCTAGTCAGAATATGAGCTGATGCTGCTCCATAGAGCTGTGATTATGGGGCGTGTTTTGAACGAACCAGGAAAAAAATGCCTCTGCACTTAATTGGATAGACCTACAACCAATAAGAGCAACGGAGTGTGTGACGTATCTTAAGCGAGGCATAGTTGTTGTCCACAAAAATCAAAGCGTGCAGTTTCACGCCTAGAATAAGAAGATGAGACTTGATCGCGTTTCTCTGTTCCTCTTTTAAAATGAATTTGCTGTCGATATCTTCTAGAACAGACCTAATAGCAGAATCTACTCACCCAAACTCTCCAGCGGCAGCCATTATTGTTGTCACCCAAGCGCGCTTTGGTCACGTGGTTGATAACGTTACTCTTGATCATCTGTCCATCATCGTATAAAGCCCGCCCTGACAATTTGATTGGATCGCCTGACAGTGGGCTTTAATACTCGCGCTACTATGGAGCAGAGCCAGACCGAACTTCCCCGAACTCAAACCTTGTGGGCGGGACTAAGTTCGGAATGGCACCCAGGCTAGTGTGTAAGGGCATAATCATTGATTTTAAAAGAAGAAGCTTTAGAGGATGTTAGTTTAAAATTTGATCAAAGGTTTCATTGGGAAAGGTTATTCAAGGTGCAACTGTAACTTTCTTTCGTTTAATCTAACAGACTAAAACCTTCAGACATGCTAAAAATTTCACAGTGTTTCCACTTTTTTCTGGTAATTTCACATTTTTTCACACTTGTGAGTTTAAATACATACTGCATATTTTGAGTGGCCTTTAATAGGGAGGAATGGGGATACATTAAAACAAATACATATACAAACAACTGCAAAACTGATTATATAAAATGAGGCATGAAAAGTAGATATAACAAGAATGACTAATGAAGATTGATTATATAAGGGCAGTACTGAGGAAAACCCTTCACCTTTCTGAAGGATCTTTCAGCTTCACCGTTTCCTGGAAACTCCTTGCTCACTGGAGTCTACAAAACGTCTTCCTATTAGTAATTTTTTCCAGATTGATTGCTGGGCACAAATCAGTCAGAAATGACATCGTCTCTATTCAGTGGACAAACAGAAACATCCCTCTCTTCGGCAGGCAAGAGGACAACCAAAAAAAGCAGGATGAAGTTGGAGCAGCCGAGATTTGTCACTCTGCTTGGAGCCTGAAGCTTAATGTTCCGGCTAAACTGTTACAAAATGGATGTTGACACAAAAGTGGCAGGCTCAGAAATCCAACATGACCGTGGGGATTTGGTGGGAGGATGCTCGAGGACGGCTGGAAGTAAATGTGACGTGACGCCATACATCAGGAATAGGGTGACACCACATAGACTGTTTTAAATAGGGAGAAAGACCAATCTCTTTCCATTTTTCCAATCTCTTTCTCTACAGATCTGTCTTTCAATGGAAAGTAAAGGCTTAACAGACCAGTGAGCACTAGTTAAAGTCTGATGATCCTCGGTGTCCTGCCTAAACCTTATTCAATCACATTAAAGACAATTTAAGGACTGATCTTCCAGGTGAATGATTCAACCCCACCCCAGTATTAAAACAAGAAGAAATATTGGTACCACACAGCAAATAGAAACAGAATTGTTGATATAGGTACAAAAATGTTTGCTTTTAATCCAAGTATTCCTCTATGGGCATTGAAAGGTAAACGCCATACAAGAGTAATGAAATAAAGCAAGTAATTCCAGCTGAGCTGCTTTATTTTAGCTCCCAGGCTGTGTAAGTGTAACTTCTCTTCAGAAAGATACTAGCCTGAACACTTATAATAATCACTTTATTCCAGCAAACCTACGTCTCTCCCCCCATCATCCCCACACTCCCCACATCTCGACTTTCTTTGTCTCCCAGCCCTTTTTCCTTTCCCTCTAAGTGTATACCTTCTCTTATTTCTTTAATGTTTCATTGTCTTCACCACTTTTCATCCTTTACTCCAAGCTCTTGTAAGTTGTAAAATATCTCTCACTCTTTAACTCTCCTATATTATGTCTCCCGTATCCCTTAACAGATTTCTCGTTCTTCTCACCCATTTCTTATTCATTCATCATTAGTTGAGTTTGCAGTCCCTTATCTTTTGGTATCTTAGACATCTGACAAAACAAGTAACCATACCAGTGGTTCTCCATCCTGGTCCTCAAGTACGACTGTCCTGCAAGTTTTAGGTATCTCTTTGGTGCCTCACACCTGAGTCATATGAAGGGAAATGTATGACATTTTGATTTCAGAAGTGTGGGGGATGCAAGTATTTTTTAATATACCGGTAACCAACTTCAGCATGTGTTACTATCCAATCACAGACCTGATGCAGTGGTGCATCAGATGTTTGTACAGTGAGCTCCCCAGGAGTGACAGCGGTGACAGCCAATCACACAAGAAAAGACAGCGGGCCATTCAGTTGGTTGTTGGCGATCTAAGTTCAGTGAAGCAGGTTTCAGCTTGAGCTGCCGTTTTCGGCTTGGTCCTAAGGTGCTCGATAAATGTCTGTATATTGTAGAGTAACATTGTTTTTGGACAGTAAAACGTGTTGGGGATCAAAACGACGTTTGAAAAAGTGCAGGGGATATGTTCTCCCCTACCCCCCCAAAAAAATTACATCCATGTGAAGATTTAATTAACAGGCTTCTACAGCAGCTGAAGGCTGGTAAGAAGCACATGTAATCATTTAAAGTAGGTGTGCTGAAACAGAGAGACATCAAAAATATGTAGAGGAGTGGTACTAGAGGACCAGAATCGAGAACCACTGCTCTAGTCATTTCACCCCCTTCTTCCTTCCTCCCCATCTAATGTATCCCGCTCACTAAGACCTTCCTCTCATCCCTCTCATCCTCTCCATCCTTCATCTTTCCTAAACCTTCTTATTCCTCATCCAATGTTCCCGATCCTCACCCTCCCAATTATTTGTTTACCGTATTCTGTTGTCTTGTTTTGGGAGACTACTAAACATCTTTAATTACTGTGGGTGAACTATTTTGTGAGACAAAACCCGATTCTGAGTTACTTTCAGTAATATCAATAAAATTACCTACCTCCTACAACATCGTCTAACCTTTAACTTGTATTGAGCTGGCAAAGCTACTGAAATGAAGGGAAAAAAAGTAGGGAAGGAAAAAAAAACTTGAAGTTCCTGATGAATGTACCTGACAAGTGAGAACTCGAAGAAACAATAATAAAAAAAAATAGAGAACTAACTTTATACTTTATCCTTCATCTGTTTATCTCATAAATCCTAAATGTTGATAGTTATTTGGGAATCATCAACCTTTCATAAGACTGGAGCACTACTGATCATAGCCATTTTAATAGATTATAAGAAAGTCTGGCTGCTCAGAAGGAGGGTATGAAGAAGAGATATATAATTGAAGACTTTGCACTGTACACATAATCATGTAGAGCCAGAGGGTGCAAAGCCTTGTTTAAATCCCTTCTTGACTAGACTAAAGACCACAGGTTAGGGAGGGCGAAGTTAATTAAATGCATAATATTTATTGAATGTGTAGTGTTGTAGATGTGTGCCATGGTTTAATATGGTCTTTATCTGTAATAAAGCTAACCAATAATTGGGGGCTAGTGACTTGGTAAAATTTTAATAAGAGCAAGGGAAAGATTAGGAAAATAGTTTTGTGGATTAAAGAATAATCAAAGGCAAGCTGAGAGAGGTGAAGAGAGTGTGGAAAGAAAATTTGCCTATAATTGCAATAAGTAATTACTATTGGTCTTGATTACATTTTAAGAATGATGATAAATGTTTAAAAGATGTGAGACGTACAGATAGGGACAGTAAACAAAGAAAAATTACACATCTTCTGTGTGAAGCTAAAGTTGAGAATTTAAGATTTTTCTAAATAATTGTTCCTGGAATGTCACTGAATGTGTCATTGTAAATCAGCTTCCATTCAGCATATGAGCATAATGGACAGTATTTAATCCAATAATTTTTCTGTGAGTTTGAATCCCAGATACCAGCAAGCAGGAGCAAATAAAATACTAATTAATAGTTTGAAAATAAATTAATTTATGTCAAATCAAGACACTGAGCAACCTATAGTGGAAAGAATGAATGTGTGAAGAAGGTGACAAAGTTAATACCAGAGACCAAAAAGTACAAGTTAAAAAAAATACATAAAAAAAAGGGAAACTAACTAAGCACCATTTATGCATGAAATTGGACCAGGTTTATCCAATAATTCTCACAGTGGGGTGGAGGTTTTTAAGGACCCAAATGCAGAGATTAGGAGGCAGAGGTGAATCGTGTAGATTCAATGACAGAACTGAGGCGAAATACAAAATACAAGCAAAAGACCAGAAAACATCAGGGAAAACTAACATGGGAAGCCAGAGATGAGAAAGCAACAAAACAAAAACCAGGAACCAGTCACTGAGTGACTGCAGAGGTGGTGTATATAAGGGGAACCGAACAACAGATTGGCTGATGAGCTGAATATGGAGCAGGTGTCAGTCAAACTACCTAGAAGGAAGCCAAGGAGAAAGCTAACAAGCACAAGGGGAGACGGAGAGTAACTAAAGACTGCTTGAGTATAATGGAAAATAAACCAAAGATCAAGAAAACAGAATAGCTGATAACTGAAAACTAAAAACTCAGAGTCCCAAAGGGGGACAATGATAATAGCAATAATAAATGTCCTATACAGATCCAGCAGGACATAATTAAAATTCCAAATTATTTTACAAAAGATAACAAACAAACAAACAAACAAATGAAGAGAGCCCCCCCCCCAACGGGGACCCCCCACAAGGGCAAGAGGCACAGGCCCATCTTGGCAGCCACCAGGAATGAGACAGCTCCCACTGAAGTACCAAACCCGGACTTGGAGAACCATGAGCGTGCCTGCAGACACAGGCACCTGTCACTGCCTGGGAGCATAAGAAGAGGGAGGAGGCAGGTTCTATTCATACTTGGGGCCTAGAATGTTCAGTAGGTGGGGCGCGGGAGGCAAAGATCCAACCTGACAAATAGACCGAAACAATTTTATATTGATCCAGTCATATTCCCACAATCCCACAGGGGCAGAGACTAAACATATTCTTACACTCCTCATACATACACTATCTTCCTGAGCCAATCCTCTTAGGGGGCACAGCCCCCCCAGACCCACGAGGGATATCCCCACATCCCTAGTGGTAAGGGGGGGAAGTCAAAAAAACATGTGCTGGGACCATGCACCACCATAGTAAGAAGAGCAGCAGTGTTGCACAAAATTAGCCCCAAACAGCACCCCAGAACCAAATAACATTTCACAAAGTTAAAGCAAAGAATAACAACAACAACAATAGAATGAAAATGCCAGCAGCAGCATAGTGCAAATACTTGGATGCATTATCTCTATGTATGTTTTAGCGGAGGAATGCAAAAACAAATACAAACTCCAATGTGCATGAAGATGTGAGGATGAGGCCCAGCAGCAGAGCAGCAGCACCCGTCCGTCAGGGAAGTGTAAAGAGAGACAGAAAGAAGCTGTTCTTTGTCCTGTATTGCAGCCCCAGTCATCTGCACAAAGGTGGAACCAACAAGGCCGGTGCAGCAGGACCACATCTAAAGAAACAGGACAGCAGGTCATCAGCTCACTGTGAATGGTGTTTAAGAACCCTGCTTTACAGTCCGAGCTCTTGAATATATACTGTGTGTATATATATATATATATATATATATATATATATAAAACTCTGTGAGCACTGTCTGGTAAAGCACTGTTTGTTTTTGTTATTTTCTTGGATATCCACTCCTATAGATATAAACTGTATTAAATACTTTAAGCATCTATGTTAATAGTCCATTCAAAATAGACTATTAACAGTTGCTAGATTGATAAAAAAAAAAAGAACCATAACAACATAACAAAAAAAAAAACACACAAAAAAAATAAAACAGAAGCTTCTTTTGCATAGATCTTGATCGTTGGACTGATAAACATCTTCATGCTTAGGACCTGTCAAAATATAAACTTAATATAGAGACATTAAAAATAATAGTTTGTTCTTTAGTTTTACCCTGATGGTTAAAATCTTGCCCAACTAAACTTATGTCTATAGCGGGCTCATTATGTCCTGAAATAAATAAAGTAAAAACTCTTTTTCATATGCCCCAAATGCTTCCAAATATGTTTCATATTCTCTCCATTGTTTTCCTTATCTTCATCTTCTGAGTAAAGAAACAGGTCACCATCTGTGGTAGCACTAAGTCCAAGTCAGAAGTTTCATCTATTAATCAGAGCTACTATTACCAGAATACTAAATACAATGTCGTCTGTTTAATGCATACAAGAACATAATGTGAGTAAATATTTTAAAAGCTTGCTGAATCCCACTTTCCCCTCCACTGAACTGCGGATGTGAACAACTTGTAAGTGTTGTGTAAAATCAAATAAGCAAACAGGAGATTTTTTTTTTAGGTAAGAAAAATGTGCCAAAGAAATACAAGCTATATAGCACAGATTCAAAGATAGAGAAATCTGGATTTGTTTAGCAGCTCACCTCCTGATTTTATGCTTGAATAAAGCTTGGTTAAAAACCTCAGGGACTCCTATATATTACGTCTCAGGAACCCAGTGTCATTTATACACAATGCTTTGGTATTTAAAATAAGATAAGTAAGCCATCCATCATTTAATTTATAATTTTCTTTCACTTTAATTTGTAACACTAGTAAAGTTGGAATACCATCAGTACAAACCATAGGGACCAAATATAAATCATATGATTTTTACAGTATTTAGCATTCTAACCCCTGAGCTCACATGGTAGATGTGAGAGCTGGTGTGTTAAATGTTTTGAATTTTAGAAAAGATCTTCTTCATTGATTCATAGTCAGAGTCTAATCCCTTTGACCTCTGTCAGAATGGTGGAGAAGAGCTCATGCAAGGCTAAGGACCTAGAAGAACAGTGGTTGCCACTATGAGGCCCTAGGTGGACATGGTTCTGGATTTGAATCTTAAGCAGAGACAATCACGGATACAGAGCAGTTAAAAAAAAAAAAAAGGTTTATTGAACAAATAATGAAAAGGTAATGGGGTCGGCAGATCGTCGGGAAAGGAGTCTCTGAAGGGGTGAAGATGAATGTTAGCTGATGAACGAACTATTGGTTCGTAGTTTTTAGAGTGAATAATGGCAACTTCCAGGAGAGGACAGTGTAGGATCTGCAGATGGGGTCTGACACTGGTAAGTGGTGGAGAAAGGCAGACATAGCTTTGGTGCATTGTGGAACAGGCTGCGGATAGTTTTGCTGAAGCTCGGATCTGATCCTGTTTGTACAGCGTAATGAGGCCAGATACTCCACCAGAGAGAGACATGAGAGGACATAGGAGACGACATAGGTGTGAAAACCATCTGTTGTGTCTCTCTGGCAAACGGCTCCATTTTGAAGGCTGTACTGATTGTAGGAGATAAGCTTTAGCTGGGCTAAATCAGCCTGGGGAGGGAAGAAACCAAACCACAGACACAGCACATGCTGCACACCTAACATATGCTGGCCATGCTTTCTTCAGAAACTGATCCCAGAATGGCATCGGAGCACAGAAGACACCAACCAAAAAAGGCATGTGGCACTGCTAGGTTTGCTGCTTAGCACCCCAGATATTTTCCCAACACGTCCAAAGCCTGCTTCTCTGCTCCAGCATGGGCTTCAGGGGGTCCTGCTGCTCCAACAGCTTTGCTGCCCAGCCTGCGCCCTGCACAGGCCCTGCTGATGTATGACCTGGTTTCTCCATGTTTCTTCTACTTCCTAGAGCCTGCCACACCAATCCTCGCAGCATATGCAAACTCTTCGCTACCCCATGACAGCACAACCACCTGCTGCTTCAGGACCAAATCCTGCTGCAGAGGTCATCTGTGCTCCTGTTCTTTGGGTTAAAGCAGAAATCTCTCATGGTTTCCAGGCTTAAGTCAGGCTCATTAATCTCCAGGTTTTACCCAAACTCCTTGTGATAAGAATTAAGAACTCTGATTTTCATCTAAAATAGCTTTTCTCAACTTTACTTTTACGTTAAGTCGCCATTCTGCCTTTATGTCCTTTCGTTACATGGCATTGATGACCACCATTATTGTTTCTGTTAAGACTAGTCATTAAGCATAAGAGGCCTGAATGCGTCTTAAGATTTGTTTGTTTTAACCAGGGTTGCAAATTAATTAATGAGTAAATCTGAAGTTGATTTAACTAATCTATAGATTCTTAATTGATTGATAGATGGCAATTTCTTGAAGAGGTTCTATCATAACATATCATATTAATTTTTTTTTGTTTATTTTTTCTTTTGTTTAAAGTTTGCTGATTTAAAAAAAGAAGCATATCATTATAATTGACTATGCAAACTTTCGGAATTAATATATTTTTAAGCAAAAACTTTTTAATCGAGCAAAACTGGAATATGTTAAATTACTGAATTAAACCAAGGAGATGCATAGAATAACATACCGTATGTGAAATACTTTCATTTAAAGATATGGTATGTTGCACAGACATGTTTCCAGACCTAACTTATTACAATGTTGTGAAAATGAAGTGGGTGGTAACCGTGACATAGGCTTATTTCCTTTCTTCTTTTTTTTTTTTTTTTAGAGCAATGTAACAATCAGTGCTGGGATCCACATGTTGTGCTTTTAGCCAGGACTATATATGGATCTTAAATCAGTCACTTAAAGTTTATCTATATAGCACTATACAACAACAGCAGGAAGACCAAAGTCTTTCACAGACAGATAAAAACATGGTAAAAATCAGTGTGTTCTAAATACTAAAAGCCAGTTTGAAAAAGTTAGTCTTTAATCTGGATTTAAAAAGTGGCAGATCTGCTATTTTGCAGTTTAGGTGTGGTAACCACAAAGGAACAATTGCCCCACTGTTTATACCTGAACCTGGGTACATCCAGAACCATTTGAAGGACAGACCAGAGAGCTCGGCTAGGCCAATGTACAGTCAACATCTCAGTTAAATATAACAGAGCAAGACCATGAAGGGCCTTAAAAATAAGCATTATAATTTCAGAATCAATCTGAAAATGGACTGGGGGCCAGTGCAGGGTGGAGAGGACAGGAGTGATGTGGCTGTGTCTGTTAGTGTTCTGGTTCTGTTATGTTTTTCTTTTGGATGTTCAGTTTTGCTTTGCTCCTTGTTTTCTAGTTTTTTTATGGTTTAATTCTTATATTGTTGTGTTTTCGTTATTTTCTGTTTTCTAGGTTTTTATTTGTTGCCCTCTGCTGCCCTCTTGTGTTCTAATTTTTCCAAGCTCCTTTTCTGTTCTGCTCTGTGCACACCTGTTCCCAATCTGCTCATTACTCCTCTCTTTGTCTCAGTCTCCCTTAAATACACTCTCTCTTCTGTTCTTCTTTGCTGTGTCCTCATTAAACTTCCTCCAACTCCTTCTCTCTGAGTCTTCCTCCTTGAGATTTTGATTCCCCTGATGTCTCCTTGGTTTCAGGTACGTTTTGACAAGTTTTTATGTTTTCATTTTTGGACTCCTGGTTTCATTTTAGTTGGACTTTGATTTTTTGATCACCTGCCTCTGTTTTTAGTAAACTGATTATTAAACCCACAAGA
Source organism: Cyprinodon tularosa (assembly GCF_016077235.1). Taxonomy (NCBI): domain Eukaryota; kingdom Metazoa; phylum Chordata; class Actinopteri; order Cyprinodontiformes; family Cyprinodontidae; genus Cyprinodon; species Cyprinodon tularosa. The sequence goes on from NW_024039074.1 coordinate 665,267, forward strand.
AATTCACCTCTGTCTCCCTGCTTCTGCTTTTGGGCCAACAAACCTTATCCAAACCCTGACAGTGTCTGGATGAATGTTTCTCTTAAAGGCATGTTAGAACTTGGCTGCTATTTTGGAAATGAGAGATGGAAATTCTAGAAAACTCTTTGATATAGGATCTTAATGACAAATCTTTATAAAAAATGGTAACAAGGTTTTTATCATCTCTTTAATTCCATCCAGATGAAGTGACTGACTAATCAGTTTCTTTTTCAAAGACTCTGTTCCAAAGACAATAAATTCTATTTTATTTTAAATCCTTCACACAAATAAGATTTGATCCAGCCTAGTGCTGAATTAATTCCAATAGAACGGTTAAGCTTTTCTTGAAGAATATTTTGATCGACTGTATTATATACAGCAGTGAGATCGAACAGGACAAGTGGAGATACAAGTTCATTATCTGATGCCAGGAGAATATCATTAGTGACTTTCATCAATGCTCTTTCTATGTTATGATGAGCTCTAAAATCTGACTGAAACTCTTCAAAAAGTTCATTACAGTGTAAGTGATGGTGTTCTTACTGTGGACCCAGCAGAAAGTGAAGGGATAAGAGCTAGGCACTGGAGTAAGAGCTACAGTACGATTTGACGTATTCTGATGGAGTAGACATGTGAGTAGGGGTTACCTTGAGTGGCTGTTAGTTTGAGTGCTTCTTGTTATCTACTCCTAGCTAGGGTACTGATTACAGTATACTATTCCATAGAAACATGTAGATAGAAATGTATACAGTATGTAATACACTGAGTATGTTTATTGCTAAAATGAAAAAAACATATTTTAAGTGTATATTTCATACAGCCCAATATCATTTGTCAAATATGTGTTTCATCAGTTTTTCTTTTAGCACTCCACTGGGTTCTGCTCTTATGGATTTATTGCAGATCATTCCTCCCAGTAGCTGCTAGATTTTATCATCATCAACGATCCTTAAAAAAGAAAATCATTAACTGTTTACATTCCTGCTTGAACAGTTTTTCCATTTCTTGCTAAAAGCCTGTTGTTGATTTTTTTATGCACAAATATATAAACACAGGTCATACATTTATTTTAGGTGTAAGTAAGCCTTTTTAAAATATGTGCACATGATTTTCTGATGCTGTAAATTCCCTATTTTCTTTTCAGTTTTACTTTTGTGTGAATCTACTTGCTTCGAAATGTCTGCCACTCTGCTACACCTATAGCTTAACATTTGCAAATGTAGCTGAATTACCTCGGAGTGAGTGGAAAGTCATTCTCTCACCCTGTTGTTTTACTCAACAGTTCAAAGCAGACTTGTTTTGACAATGTAGCCAATAGTAAATATACAAAAAATGTGTATTTATTATCCATTTTTATATGACCAGAAAATATAAATAATTTATTTTTCATTTTATTAAAGGTTTTACTTGGCATATTGTCTGTTGATGTTTTGTCAGAATACACATACAGTTGAAGCTTTGCCAGAATCTCCACACCACTCAAAATGCTTGAGGTTGCAAGAGGCTTTTTGTTAGGCATAATTATTGTTATTTGTTAAATATTTTTTTTTCTGGGGAAAAATCCAGCAGCAAATGTATCCTGCGGTGAAATTTTCAAGCAAGTGAGGAGTTGCTCGCGGCTGGCAGGGAACGATTCTCCTCTTGGCCAGAAGAAGAAAAGGAAGGTCTTGCATCAGCGCATTGGGACAGCTGTTGTAGCTGACCTTTGGGCCTTGATCAAAGAGGCCTGCTTTGTCCTGTGTTAATATCAAATGATGAACATTCAGCTCTTGCTCTGCCCTTTATGTTTGCTGCCAAAGAGACTGTAGGAAAAGATCAAGTGGATCAGATTGGTATTCACGGATGCTTGTATAAATGATTATGAAACTGCTAAGAACTGCTGGGCAGTAAAGGCTGGACATGCTGCCTCATTTTGTATAGTATTTTTTTTCAAGGATTCAGGTTTGATTTAAACCACATTTTGAATATATTAAAATCTTCTGAATTATTTTCTTCACATTCTTCTTATTCACTTGATCATGAAGGAAAGTCAGATGAAAATTTGCTGTAAAGAGGGGAAACAGCAGTTTTACAATATGCTTTACTGTTCCATATAGACAGAGGTGCATTCGACAATTCATATTGGTTTTTGAGCCATCAAGCATTTCCAGGCCGTTTGAGATGAATGCCAGGATCCTGAATTGAATCCATGTTGGAGCAGACTGGATGAGAGGACATGCCAGCAGATCAGCTCATTAGATATCTGCAATCGTTATGTGCCTAGTGCTTTATAATGACATTAAAAATCATTTAAATCTCTCAAATGAAGCTAATATTTGGGTCAAAAGTTAGGATGTTCTGCTTTAAAAGCATATTTGAGAGAACGGCTATTTTTCCTGCTTTATGGGTATCAAGATATGAGAGGGTTGCTTTACATTTTTCCTGAGATAATTATTGATTTCTTTCTTGGAATATCATCTGGACAAGAGAAGCAGTTTGAAATAATTACATTTGATAAATAGATTAACAATATTAAACAAAATTGCTTGTATTCAGTCATACAAAGTCACATTTTATTGCAAAATGTTCTATAGTTTCCTGGAGAACAAGCAAGTGTTGTTGTTTTTTTCCAAAGTGTTTTAGATTAATGTTTGGTTGTTTTTCCATAATCATGTCCAGCCTAATTATGTCTCCGCACTCCACATGTGCACTCACCCTAACAAGGACCTGTTCCGGAAAATGTTTTCAAGCTGTGTTCAGTGGCACCTCAAATTAAAACCTTTATTTGAACTTTTAATACCCACACATGTGGTCATCAGCTCCACATGTCTCCTGTTCATCATAATAGGAGCCAATCATTTTTTTTTTTCAAATACAAGCAAAAATCTTTAAAGCATGCTTAAACACCAGAAAGAAGAACACAATAAAAACAAGAATTTACTATTGTTAAAAAAATTATTCCAGAACAAATACTCCTGAAATAATTTATCAAAAAAGCGGGCAGGGAACTAAAAAACTAAACTTCTTTGGTGTAGTTCATAGAAACACATCTGGTTTGACGGGGCTCTTTTAAGCTTCGGTAGACTTTAAATTTAATGAAAATTAAAAAAATATATATTTTTATATACATATAGAAAAAAATTTACCAACTCTTCAATGCTAAATTAATTAGCATTTTTAGTGAGGGTTGAGGTCAGCTTGATTCTTAAATACCCATAAAGTACCAAGCCATGTGACAAGAGTTGACTTGTGAGAAGGAAATCTATTTTCAAGGGGTGATGGAGTAAGTTAAACGTCATGTATGGTTTGTGTGACTAGCCAGCAGGAGCCTTTAATAGGGTTAAAAAGACTAAGCAATCATTCTGTAAGAAGGTTAGATACTGTATATGATCCAACTATCAGCAAGATCAATACATTGAGTTTGTACAATATTATTGTTTTATGCAAAACTGAGTAATGCTGATTTTCTACATAGTTTTATGCCCTGAACACACTGTATCCGATTTGATTCCAATGTGACAGAAAATCGTGTCTAACGACATTGTTGTGTTTAGCGCTCATTGATAGTCAATCACACCTGACACTGTTTTCTGCACGAGGGCATGCGTAGCTCCGACTGAATCCAAGGTCACGCGGTTGCATCTGCCTTTTTATTTTTTTTTCCCATGACACACTGACTGCGTATAGAGGGGCTCTGACTCCAACTGGGGCTTTTTTATGAAAAAGCCCTTACTGTGTATTTCAGTTCTTCCTTTTACAAAACCTACATTTTCTGAATCTAACAGCAGTAAAACTGCAACAAGCAAAACTTGGCCGAATAAACTTTTAAATCTCAACAGTGGAACATTGTGCTCACTGTAGTGTTCTAGTTACAGTAGCTAAGAGAGTAGGTTTTTTGTAGTTCTGACCTAGGTCCTGTAGGATCAAATAACAAAAACAAGGAAAACAGTTGTCAATAGCTGTACATTATTACATATTTTTAAGAAATAATCAAGCTAAAGTCAAATCTTTTGTTGCCTTTCTGTGCTTCCCACATGAAAACATGACATTTACTTTAACTTAACTTACCCTAGAAAAATCTCATAAAGATAGTGGTGGGACTCACTTTAAACTGGACCGGATAACAATATATGATAACAGCATAATACAGTTAATACAAATAAGATATAAGTTTCAGTAACGCAGTCTAAAAAAATTGATAAATTACTAAGTTCTGCCTTTTGCTTTATCTTCATAAAAAGTTTTAAATCCTTTTGATTAATTAAGCTCCAAGTATTAATTTCCTATATGTGTGGCTGTAGTTTGTTTACAGTGGAGGGACATTTGGAGAAAGTGGAAAAAAATGAAAAGTTCTGCTAAAACTGAAGGATCATTAAATGTAATAAAACTCAAAGAGAAAATGCTTTATCTGCTCCCTTTAAGTTACATACCAATTATTGAGTGAAGTGAAATAGTACAAAAAATACAAATATCCATATCCGGACAAAGGCCAGTTACCCAGAGAGCATAAAGTGTAGGCCTAATACACTCAGGGCTATTTATTTAAATGCAGCCATAGTAAATGTGTTGTATAAGATGCTGGAACATATTGGCTAGTTTCAAGTAAACCTTTTATGAAACAATATGTTTAATATAGAAGTTAAAAGGAACATTTTAAACACTAAATCAATTGGGGTCACTTGTGTGAACATAATTGTGGGAAGAATGTGTTTTTTTGCTGTTATAATTCTGGTCTGACTGATGACTCTTTTTAACATTCTGCTCTGCTATCCACTTTCAAAATGAGTGCTGTTTTTTTCCTCCTGTGCTTACCATGCCTGCTCCCACTCAGCAATACTCAGCTCACCTTGTCTCTAGGCTTTATAACCCTCTAACAGAGATCCAGGCTGTGTTTTAATTAAGCGGCAGCATCCTCTGAAGGCCACATTCATCTTCTGTTTACGTCATAGCACGACGCCGTGGCCTCTTTGGATTTGAAGACTCCTTCGTATGCGTCCCACAAGTGCAGCCTTCTTTTCACATAGTTGGAAGGACAGTTCCGGTGTATCCTTCGTAGCTTGCAAGTCAAAACAAGCTGACTGCTCTGTGCTCAGAGGAAAAAGGGAAATTGAGACGAATAGTGGAGAATAATGCAAGTGTAGTACAATATGATTTTATAATATAATAAGTATAATTTCCTGTTAAACTAATGAAAACAGTTAATTAAAATGGTTGGTCACATGTCGCAGGAAACTGAGGGTTGGTTAACGCTGAATAAGTCTAGACTTCTTTTAATCCCAACTCTTCCGGCCTCCTTATTTTTACTGCCTTCGAAGGAATCAGGCCAGGGGTCAGTTTCAAAAAGCAGGTTTACTGAAAATTCAAATTTTTTAAACCTGACCTGAAAATCAGGTTAACTCTGGGTTTTCAATAACACAAAAGAGAGTTTCCTCAACCTCTGAATTTGTTTCCACAGTAACATTCTCCCCAAAGCTAACCTGGTCAGGAGCAGGTTTTGTTCAGTAAAGTAGCAAGATTTACCATTGGGTGTTTTTCAGTTGGCCACAAGACAAGGAATCAATTTTTTTTCTCAAGATTGTTTAGTTCAGGCGTTTGTCGACGGTGCATGTGAACTAGCGGGCAAGAGGAGAGGGAGCAGCAGAGAGCAGCTGGCCGACATCAGAGCTCCTAGATGGACCGCAAGACAGGTGCCACTTCCTCAGCGGAGCTTTAATAAACCAGCTTCAAACTAACATCACTGCAGTAATTCACTACACATTCTTGAAGCAGCCTTCGAGTTCACAAAGTTCTTTTTTGCCGCACATCATATACTGCTAATTTTTTTCTATACTGAGGGATTTTGAAACTATTTTAAGAAAGGCCAGCACCTGCAGCTGCCCTAAATACTGCAGGCACCTGTTATGAGCTCATTGAGAACACTAGGGGGCCACTTCGTAATTCAGATATCAAAATACATAGTTCTGACTCGTCAAAATTAACTTTGAGGTACGTTGATTATAATTCCAGATGTGTGAAACTTTCCCAATCAGACTAACGAGCTGTTTGGGAGCAGGTGTGAACAGAGGCTTCTAGAAAGGAGCTAGGGAAAAGGAAACCAGCACAAGTGGGAAACAAAGAAAAGCCTAAAAACTCAAATACATAAAAAACACAACAGGATAGGAATTAAACCAATAAAGCTAGAAAACAAAAGAAAAACATGAATCAACATAAAACTGAAAACTCAAAGAAAACTTAACAGAACCAAGACTGTGACAACAAACATTTTCTCATTAATTTAAAAACTCAATTCAAAAATACGACTACAGACTAGGAGATTTACAACTGCTTGCCTAAACACAAAAATTAAAAACTATTATATAAAGATTAAACAAAAGCCAAGCCGTGGTTTAACAATACATGGCGCAACGCACGGTAACTGTATGTCTCTGACATAGACCCAGAGCAATGTTTGTTTTCCCTCAGGCCACGATGTTGGAGCATGTTTCTAATGGAAAGAGCAACAGCGTTACTGCTGCAAAGGAGAACGAAGTGATGTAAAAGAAGATTGCTGCTGGAGTTAATGCACATGCTTATATGAGGTCTATTATAATCTCGATAATATTACATGGAAAACTCATTTACTGCTTTAATGGTAGTGTATTAATGTTTTCTGTTTTTAATTATATCTTACATTACACAGTGTTGTGTGTAATGTAAGATCAGTCTTGACTTTTCAGTCAAGATAAGTCTGACTGGACTGGTATCCAGTCTGTGCCCCTTGCTGCTGTCTGTCTGCTTCAAGGTTGGAGTCTCAGACTGAGATGGTATTCACAAGCCTCCATTGCAACGACTGGTTATTGAAAGTTTTTTGTTAACAAAACTCATGCTTATTTGGCTTTTTTTCAGCTTTGGACTGTTCTCAAAAACCTCAGACATATTTGTGAGTAAAAATTCTTGTAAATTCCTGGTATGTTAATAAAGTGATTGTATGTGTTAAATTGCAGCCCTATCACTAGAAGCTTGTTAGTGAAGCCCATCTATTCATAATATTTCTCCATGTTAGTAAAAATGTCATCTTTTCATCTGATCATCTTCTAATAAGAATTTTTGTCACTCTTTCAGCATTTAAGATTCATTCAAATTTCCTCTAACAGGGCCTGTTCTTATCTCAGCTTTGGTGTTAAAAATCCACTTAACGAGTTCTGAGTCCTTAAGTCTCTTCCCATTACCACATCGCAGGTTTGCTCCCCCTGCTTTCATCACCTCTTACATTCATTAGTATGTAGGGCCTTGTGTTGGTCTTTATGCTCACTTCATTAGCACACATGATGTGTGTAGTTTCCCCCACTGAGGGGAACATGTAGATAATCTATGGAAATGTGACAAGCATACATTTACAGTCTGCAAGAGATCCATCTGAGCTTTTTTTAAGAAATTAAAAATTCAACTCATATTTGCAGCTGAGTGTAATTCCTTAATTCCCCAAAAAGTTTCAGACATGTTTAAGAGGCTGTACATTATGCACCAAAATGTGCCTGATTTGTAAAAGGAATCAAATTTTTGGTTGTTCTTTGTAATCTATTCTTAAATTTAGGATTTAAAAACATTATGGTCAACGTTTGACATAAGATACTAAATTTTCCATTGGAAAAGGCATTAACCTTCAGTCAAACTTCCACAGAGAAGGTGGTCATTTAGTCAGACGAAGCTTTATAGTTTTTAGTTCCATGCTAGTAAAAATGACTTTTTTTTTATAATAAATTATGAATCAAACGGCTCAGTTTAAAGGGAAGTCAGTGGTTTGTGGATGAGTTGAATCTCAAAAGGTTTTACAGTAGTCACTTCACTGTGTTACTTAAATATTAAAGCAATGTAAACTGTAAAAATAAAGCATTTAGTGTTTTTTTCTGATGTCCCTGATAGTTATTTGAGCCCTATGACTGCCAATAAGCAAATAGAAAAAAGCTATTAAAGGTATTTTTTGGTAACATTGTCTCGAAAAAATCAACTTTTACCAAATTCAATCCAAACAAAATGAAACCACATATAATTGTTTGTAACAAACAAAGGTGCCATGGTGAATTGTACATTTTTTAATCTATAGTCCAACTCTTCCGGCCTCTTTATTTTTACTGCCTTCGATCATTATTTTCATTTTTTCTTGGGGTATAAAATGAAGCGGTACAGAGGTGCTACTTAGTAACCAATCCTAAAAACGGAAAATCCACGCGAACAGGGGAAGAAACTGCAGAGTAACTTTTCAACATTAAATTTTTCTGAAATGATCTTGGTTCTGTTGGTTTTCTCTAAGTTTTCAGTTTCAAGTTCATCCAAGTTTTTCCTTCTTTTCTAGCTTTATTGGTGTGTTCTAGATTCATTTAAGTTTCTTAAAAATGTGTTTGTCTGTCCTCTGTTGCCCCCTTGTGTTTTCTTTTCCCTTAGCTTCCTCCTCAGTTCTACTCACACCTGCTCCTTATCAGCTCGTTAGTCCTTCCTTTGTTCAGTCAGCCATAAAAACACTCCCTTTGCAGTCCCTCGGTGCTGGATCCCCGTCTAACTTTTCGCACCCTGGCTCCTTGATGGTTTTCCCCTGATGTCTCCATGGTTCTGGTTTGTGTTTGATTTTTATGTTTGATTTTTGGATACCTGTTTTTGTTTAACATTTTTAAGTTTGATTTTTGGATCCCTGTTTTTGCTGCCTGATATTTCATTAAATCTTTTAAGAACTCACCCCTGCCTGTCAGCCTCTGCTTTTGAGTCCTCACAAAAACCTCCAAACAAATCGTGACATTTTCTATGATTTTAGAAAATACATAAAACATAATAATGTCCTCTTAGCCTCCGATTGTTGTGGTGTGTAATGTCCAAGTATACCTATGTGGCAAGGCCATTAAACAATAGTGATCAAGGGCCAGTGTCCTGGATGATTTAGATTTGTCCCTGCTTCAGCACACCTGATTATCATTGATGGATGATTAAAAGGCTTTTGCTGAACTAAATTAAGCAGAATCAGTTGTGTCAAAAGTGAAAACAATATTTAAAGTTACAGGACACTAGTCCTCAAGGACTGGAAGTAAATACCTCTTTATATTGTATCCTTGGTATGATCCTCGTGCATGGCTGTGTGAGTGTGACTAGTGTGAGCTTTTTCCAGCAAAAAGAATAATTGGTGGTTGGCGTGGCTTTCGTGATTAGCTGCTGGGATTTTTAAGGTGTTCCCAAAAGGCAAGGCAAGGCAAATTTATTTGTATAGCACAATTCAGTACAAAGACAATGCAAAGTGCTTTACATGATTAAAATATAGGAAAATAAAACAGAATCAAAGCACGTAGGAAAACATTTAAAAATAAATAAAATAAAATAAAAAATGCAGAAACAAAAAAGAATATTAAAAACGTTTGGACTAAAGAAAATAAAAAAGTTGAACTAATGATGTTTTAGTTGAACTGTTTAACTAGAACCGTCAAAGGCAATCCTAAACAAATGTGTTTTTAGTTTTAAAGTAACTCAGGCTTTCCGCACTTTTACAGTTTTCTGGACGTTTGTTCCAGATATTGTAAGTGGAGCATAGGAACTAAATGCTGCTTCTCCATGTTTAGTTCTGGTTCTAGGTATGCAGAGCAGGCTGGAGCCAGAAGACTCCAAAAGACTTCGTGTAGTACTCAGCCAAACTAATTGAGCCATGTCTCATTGATAACACTTTCATTGCCTACCTTGGATCCTAACAATAGCACCAGAAGCCTCTGACAATGGACAGTAAGCCCTTATTCCTTAATGCAAATATTTCAAACTTATCCAATTTTACAAGCCTCATCTAATCATACACTTATTTTTCTCAGGCTATATATAGCTGCAAAATTCTTTTTAGTCACTTTTGTTATTCATCTCTGTCTAATGCAGGAGATTCCCCTACAATGAGGCCTGCTTTCAGTAGAGACTCTTAATCTGGTACATGTCATGTTCAGGAAGTATTCTCATTTGACAAAATGACATTCTAAAAAAGAGGAACCCCAGGACAAAGTCAGTGCTGAGAGAAAGTGTTGGTGAAAGAAAAGATAAAGAGACTGCAGGGTGATTAATTTGACAGCTCTCCTTCCCTTTGCTGGTGCATGGGAAGGAATAATACACTGTATATGTCAAGTGTCAAATTTAAATGAGGACACAGTTCTCAGATATATAGATATACAGTGGTTTAGCATGTTATGGAAATTAAATCTTGTTCATGGATGTCAGATGATTGTTTACATAATACCAGATAAAATAAAATGGGACTGAAATATGATGGTTGTATCTTTTTTTTCCCCAATGACAAGTATATATCAAGCTCAGTCTGACACCTTTATCACTAAATTACAGCCCACATCTCCCTCTCTGACGGGAGTGATGCAGGATTCATAGTGAATTTTAGACTTTCAAGTGTCACAGTGGGCTCTGATGGCCCTTGCATTTGGATTATTTTATATGAAATTAACTTTCTCCGGTAGAATGCCGACCTTCACTCCAAGCGTGAATTGAAGCTTCTCTTGATTTGTCTCTCCTGCCGGCTGCCCTGCGGGACCTCAGCATGTTAAACACAGCCGAGTTCATGCAGGAATAAAGCTAAGGTTAGCTTTGATGGCACATTTCATTTCTCTCTGCTGCAGTCAGAACTTTGAAAGCTGGAGGGAAAATTAAATGTGGCTTGTGTTGCTCAGCCTGCTTGAGTTGAAACAACAGCTCTGTCATTTATCACAAGAGCCTCAGTGAGAAGTGTTGCGCTCTTCCTGGGTAGATGAATATGCAAAACAGAAATCACCCCATTGTGCTTTTGCCAAGTCCTGGTCAAAAGGTCAGATACATTTCTGTTTTGTGCATCAAAAAAGAAATTACCTCCTTATTATATATAAATGATTTCTATGTGGATTCAGAATTAGTAAAAGGTAAAAATATAAGGAGCATCTCAAGTTATGACACCAGCAATTGTAACCAACCAGTAGCTACACATAATATATGGCTAAACAGATGGGATTGACCAACCTTAAACAGAGGGGGTGGACTCAGGCTTCAGCTTTAAAAAACCTACAATGCAGCAATTGAGTTAATCCCTTCCCATTATCATCGCAGCCCCAGCCCCTGCACAGGATAGCGGAGGACCTTGCCTTTTCAAGAAAATGGTGGACCCCTTCGTCCATTTCAATTTGCATGTTTTCAAAACAAAAACAAGGTTTTGATGGGCTACTGTATAAAACATCATACTCAACGCTATTCCTGACATTTTGTATTGAAAAAGTTTCCTAGAGAAATGGAAGCAAAACATCTTCAAACTTAGAAACAAAGTGCAGTGGATTGTTTTCAACTTTTTTTGGAAAAACCTATAGGACGATGAAACTGCCTTCTAGTATTAATTCATGTACCGTAGCATTGGAACCTTCTGACGTCCCTAGGAAAAAAAAGGTTGCTCACAATCCTGTGCCTGATAGACCATATAGCCACATCTCTCCTCCCAAAGCTGAACAAAAATAGATTATTCTGGGACATGCACTGTGTGACACATGCAAAATTTCTTTACTTTCCTATATTTTTGGTTTTATAATGGAGCACTTCATTCTTTTTTTTATGTAGTTCTTTTCAAGAAGGATGTAGTCCCTATATGACCAGTCTTGTTCATGTGTCTATCCTATGCATAATGATTTTTGTAAGGCTGAAGTCTTTACTGATTCAGCACAGCAGTCCAAAGTTCCCTTCTCACCATGGATAATGTTCTTACTGTTAACCCCGCATAAGGTAAATGAATAAGAGCTAGAACAGAAGCTAGGAGCTACAATCTGAAGAATTTGGATTAACCCCTAGTTTTGCTTTAGCAATTCATTCAAGAAGAAAGGGAGTCAAGTTAGTTATTTTTCGGGAGGCTGTAGTACCAGTTTTGGCTCTCATAATCCATGTGAGTTTGCTTCCCATTGTGACCTCTGTATGGCTAAAGACTTTTCATATTCAGCAAAGTAGTCCAGAGCTCCTTTCCTACCCTAAATAGTATTTTTACTGTTTAACTTGTGATAGGCAAAGGCATTTTAGCAAGAAACAGGTGCTTAGAGCTATAATTTGAAGTGTTTAGATCAAACCAAGTTCTCTAATGTCCAGCTAAGGACCTAATAATTTGACTCATGTGTGTTGAAGTAGAAACACATAGAAAAGTCGCATGACAGCAAATCTTGAAAGCCCCTGCATAGACGTTTAACCTGATTCAGCCCTCCTGATTCAGATGATAGTTCAGCAACAGCCAGTTAATCAGTCATACATGGAATCTGATGTGCTGAAGCTAGAATAAGTCTAGAAAATGGGTAACATCAGCCCCTCAGAAGTTAAGCCAGACATTCTAGTTTAGTTCCCAAAAAAGTAAAATAAAAACAATCCACTTTGTTTTCAAATTTGAAGACATTTCGCTTCCCATTCAGGAAACTTTTTCAATTTAAAAGTTTTTTTAATTGACTTGGAATTGACTTGGAGTGACTATGACCTGGATGACTGAGAATCTTCACCAGCACCCCTAGTTTAGCTCAAGCAAAGTTGCCTTTGGGTGAAGATGAGAGCTGTCAAAATCCAGTCCTATCGTCTTACAACTTTAAAAAGTGTCCCTTCTCTGACACAGCTGAATCTAATGGGTGTATTCTTTCATCAACATGTCATCCCACTCCTCATATATCTGATAACGAACAGACACGGATAGACACAACTTTTCAGTCAACCAACAATATCCCACTACAGCTCGGACTCAATAACATCTAAAAATCTATTTTCATTCATTTAAGATGAAATCATTTACACTTACAATATTCACCATTGTCATCATTGTTAGACTCGCAGTAAATCAAAGGATACCCAAGGCTATGGAGGATATGCTGGACCTGTCCTTCCTACCGGGGGAAAAGAAAGTTACATTTGTACATTTGTTGGCCGCATATGAAGGAGTCTTCAAACTCGAAAAGGCCACGGCGACACCCAACGAATCAGCCCTTCAGAGGACCTAGCTGCCGGATTCGAACACAGCCCTGGTGTAGAAGGTAGATTTTTGGGTTTTTCTAAATTAAATCTATTTCTTGTAAGGACTAAGCAATCTCCTCATGATTTTTTTTTTTTATAATGAAGCATAATAAACATCAAATAGTGGGAATAGTAATAGCAACTAATAGTGGCAGATAAACCCCTTATCCCCCAGGTTTGATTTTTGATAGATTATGATATAGCTTTATGGCTTTTTAATAATAAGCCATCATTAAAATAGATTTTGTTTTGTTTATTATAATCCTTCTCTTACTAGTGATAGATTATTCCAGACAAGCTCAGAGTTGTAACATGTCTGCCTGTTTTCTAAATGTTAAACTCTCCACTCAGCAAAGAAAGTGATGTAGGCAGTGAGTCCGTATGAACCTATGAAATATATATTCACTATAAATAGAGTATGTAGCTTTCATCACCCTTCTATTGCACACGGTCATGGAGGAACACATGAATAAATCTTTCTGGTCAAACTGAATGTCATCTCATGTTTGTGGGCTTTTTTCCAAACAACATCCACATGATTTACTAACACACACCTTCCTGACAACCAGGCTAGAAGGGAAATAATTTAAAGACTTGGCAATGCATGAGGTAGGAGGGAGCCTCATTTAATATTGCAACTGAAAAGACCTGCAGAAAGTTACAATAGGAACTATAGCAGCCTGGTTAACTGCTTGATTTGCTGTTCAAAATTAATAAATTGCACTCTGTGTATGGAGGGGCAAAGTGGTATAAAATATAAATAAATAAAAGCAAAATTCTTTGCTGCAGTTTTTCAAAACTAAGGTGTGACTGTCAGTTAACAACCTCTAGGTTGAATATTCTGCAAGTCCTGACTGCATCTGAAATCAGCTCTGGGATCTTAGATGACTGTGCCTCACATACTGTCCTATCTATGAGTGTGTGTCTTTATGATTGCAGCTCAATATCACTTAAAAACAGAGGAGTTTGTGTCATTGGGGGTGGGTTTACAGTTATTTTTTACACAAGGAATGCTTAAACGTTATGTTTCTGGGTGGCTGTCATTGTGTTTCATGTTGAAATGATAGCTCTAGGTTTAGCAAGCTCAGTGTACCGGAGGCAGCAATGTGCCTGATGAATAGGAATCAGCAGACCAGAAAACAGGAGCTGAAGCCACAGATGTGAGAGGTGGAACATTTATTGGTTTACAGAAATGAAAAGAAAAAACAACTAAACAAAACGGATAAACTTAATTTTTGATTCTTTTATTTTTTGTTAAACTGTAAATGGGAGGTAAAAAAAAGTTAACTTATCATAGAAAACTCTTTTTCATACTTTTTCTTTTCCAGTTTCTACAAACAGACCTGCAGGAGCCAAATGTGCATCACCGCATAAGCATGTGAGACTGCATTGACCTACTTAAACATCCGGATGGGTGGAATGCACCCTGCACAGAAGAGCAGACACAAATTAAAGTATTTCTCTCCAACCTCTCTAGTAAATGCCACATACAGCTACTAGAGACTAGGCTGCTTTAAAGGCGACAATGTTGAGTTATATTGACATTGAAGAAGCAGCTCTTTTCATGTCATTTAGTGATACAGGTTGTATGTTAAATAAATTTGGCTTTGTAAGGTCATATCTGTAAAGCAAGTTGTCCCATCCTGTTTTAAGGTTTCATTTCACACCAGCAGAAACACATAGGGAGTTGGTTTTCCCTGCAAGACCACAAGACTTTACCTTTAAACGTCCTATAACTTCAGTCCAGCATGGAATACATATAATGCATACAAAGCTATTGAACAGATAAATCTATTTTTAGCCAGTAAATGTTGATATGTCAGTCCAAAATTTGCACAACCCATCTGGGGAGGCTTTTCCAAAGGCTTAGGTATATGTGTTGATCTGCAAGATATTAGACAATCTCCCGGCAGCAAACATACTGGTAATTATTTTGATGGTATCAGTTGCAGTTAATTCCTATGTTTTTCTTTATTTTCCTTTATTTTCTCTTTTCTTCACTTAATAACTCTTTACCATTTTGCCTCAGCCTCAGCTCCTCCACATCGAGAGGAGCCAGTTGAGGTAGTTTGGGCATTTGATTAGGATGCCTCTTGGACGTCTCCCCGTTGAGGTGTTCCAGGCACGTCCCACTGGGAGGAGGCCCAGGGGGAGACCCAGGACACGCTGGAGGGACTATGTTTCTCAGCTGGCCTGGGAGTACCTTGGGATTCCCCCGGAGGAGCTGGCCCAAGTGGCTGGGGAGAGGGACGTCTGGGTCTCCCTACTGATGTTGCTATCCCAGCGACCCGATGCCTGATAAGTAGAAGAAGATGGCAACCATCATGAAACCATACAGTCATCATCTCAACTGGTCCAAATTAACAATTCAGTCAATGTCGAATAACTGTTTATTTTCCCTTTTGCAGTCTGCCATCCCTCCAAACCTGCCCCTTGCCAATCCTGACAAAGCTGATCCCATTGACCTGATTTTGATTCCTGAGGAATACCATGATCTCCATCAGGTATTCAGTAAACAAAAAGCCCTGTGTCCTATGCCCTATCAACCCTATAAATGTTCCATAAATCTTCTCCCTAGTGCCCCACTTCCATCCAGCCACCTTTACAATATTTCTCACCTTGAACAACAAGCTTCAGTAAGACCATTGAAAAAGTAGTGTTTCTAAGTTGAATGCCTTCTTAACAATGACAAGCTGCTTTGATTGTCTTCCAGTCAGGTTTCCTTGCCAACAACAGTACAGAGACTGCCCTGATTAAGGTGTTTAATGACATTCGTATACCATCAGACTCTGGAAGAACCACAGTGCTGGTATTGTTGGATCTGTTTGCACTGTTTGATACTGTTGATCACTCGATTTATTAGAGCATCTGGAAACCTGGGTTGGCCTTTCTGGTACAGTACTGGAAATCCTACCTGAAGGACAGGAACTTCCATGTGTCAACAGGGAACTTTAAATCAAAGACCAGAAAAATCACTTGTTGGGTTCCTCAAGGCTCCATTCTCGGGCTCCTGTATAGTTATGTTAAGGTCAGCTACCATAACAAGGCAGACAACATGCAGCTTTGCATCACAATGTCACCAGGTGACTATGAACCCATCAGAGTGTTGGGGAGATGCTGGATGTCCAAGCAGGATCTAGAAAACTCATTCATGTATTTATCTTTAGTAGAATTGATTATTGCAACAGTGTCTTCCCAGGTTTGCCCAAAAAGTCTATCAGACAGTTGCAGCTCAGATTCCCGTGTTCTCACTAGAAAGTAGAACACATCAGCCATGTTCTGAAGTCCTTACACTGGCTCCTTAAAACTAATAGAATATACTTTAAAATGCCTCTGTTAGTCTAAAAATCTCTGAATGGATCAGCACCTCAAACATATCAAATTTATTGTCAGGGTATCAACCTCCTAGACCATTCAGGTCTTCTAGTTCAAGTGTACTCTTTACACCCAGACATCTAACCAAATCTGGAGAAGCAGCATTTGGTTCCTATGCTCCACTTATCTGGAACAAACTCCCAGAAGACTGTTAAAGTGCTGAAAGCCTGAGTTCGTTAAAGTCAAAGTAAAAAAAAAACATTTGTTTAGAGCTGCCTTTGGCTGTTGAAGTTAAACTGTTAACTGAGGTATCATTAGATGTTGTGGTCCAACTGTCTTTTTTTTTTACTCAAGTTTTTTTCTTTATTTGCTTTTATTCTGCTTTAACTTTTCTTCTATTTTATTCTCCAATTCATGCAATGAACTTTGAATTGTCCATGTAGTGAAATGTGGTATACAAATAATGTAATGTAAATCCCTTTATAGTCCCACAATGGGGATGCGTTTGACCCATCCTCTTGGGGAGCAGTGGGCTGCCATTGTGTTGTGCCTGGGGAGTAGTGTGGTGATAACGGTCTTGCTCGGGAACCCAGAGGGGAGGCTGTGGGGATCGAACCGGGTATTTGCAACCTTCTCAGAGCACAAGTGCACTGCTCTAACCACAAGGCCAACACCCCCCTTAATTTGCATTACCCAGTTTGTCAATTTTAGATAAAAATCTTTTACAGCAGCTACTTTTTAAAATGAAGGTTCATATATGTTTGCTTCAGGCACAAGAGCACTCAGTGCCTCACTAGTGATAAACCTCACTTTGGCCTAATTCTCATGCTAGTGTTCACTAAATTTTGCAAGTAATTTGCACGGTCAAAAGTGGACAACACTTAATTTGTTTCACAGCTTCAATTAATAGAAGGAGCTTCTTTCTGCTGCTTGGCAGTTTCAACTCGACATGGTGGACCTGACTTATCTGAGATGCTCCCAAGGAGTCCAGAAGTTATGGCGGGATCATTGTCTCTTCCTGCAGTAACCCTATGTGAGCAGGACCCGAAACTGTTATCTCACTTAGGGTGATGATCAATTGGACAACAAAGGTAAGACGAGGAAGTGTTCTGGAACTCAGACAGGAGATCGGAGCAAGAGGCCATGCAGAGAGTGTGCCTGATCTGCGCAGAGGCAGCTGGCCATGCCCAGCTCAGGAGCTAAGTGAAGACAGAATACTGTCAGCATAGTGACATATGCCAGGTAGAGAGAGCAACAGAGTCTATGGTGGGATGGGACCAGCTTTGGGGCTCAGGGTGGACAGGGTACTGTAAGTTTAGTGCAGGATCCTGGACAGCATTTTTAAATGTGCTTTGAGTAAATGTGCTTTGTAAAACGGGCCTCTGGTTGTCTGTTTCCTAGGTTAAGCAGTTTATTTTATGAAATTTGACATGGCTTTAAACAACACACAGATGAGAGAAGTGAATTAGACAAGAACCCTTATATAGAAATGGCAAAGAAGAAAAACAAATAAATTAATTGAGCCCGGCGGAGTACATAGTACTAATTTGGTAACTACTGCTTGAGCAGAGGCAAACACAGATACATTGAATGATAAATATAACGAAATTCAGCAAGACCAGATAAAAAAAAATAAATTGCAAAAAATACCAGATTCAAATAATAACCAAGAAAAGAAAAAGAAAAACTGAAGACCACAAAAAATATGTTTTAGTCAGTTATTTAAGTTTTTTTGTTTTTTTTTGTTTATATACATATTTAAACACTAATCTATTGTCATGTAGCAGAAATAACAGCTAGTGGAGTTTTTTTTTTAGATCTCGTCTTCGTGATACTCTTGATCATGGGGTGTTCGATTATTAACAATAATTAGGTCAGAGGGAGGCAGTGGCTTGCTGAGGGAAGTAAATCACAGCCTTCTGTAACCCTGCAGGGGGAAACTTTCACTTCTATACTCATTACTGGCGGTGCTGTGGAAAACTGTTGAGGAAATAAAACACAGCTCATCATGTGTCAAGACTTTGACTTGTAAACATGACTTAAAATCAAATAAATGTCAACTCAGACTGATAAATCTGTCACTGCTGCAAGGCTTCTCGGCCAGTTAGCTGTCCTTTAAAAAAAACAATGCTGCCTACAGTACACCAATAGGCTGATAGGGAGCACTTTTAATTAAAGGAAATC
Organism: Cyprinodon tularosa; assembly: GCF_016077235.1. Taxonomy (NCBI): domain Eukaryota; kingdom Metazoa; phylum Chordata; class Actinopteri; order Cyprinodontiformes; family Cyprinodontidae; genus Cyprinodon; species Cyprinodon tularosa. The sequence goes on from NW_024039074.1 coordinate 683,762, forward strand.
TATTTACTGGGTATTAACTGACATGTATTAATGATGTATTATTCCAGAGCTAAGGCCCTTTTGTTTCAGTTTAATACTTTAGAACTACTCTACAAAATAGCTAACTATAATAACGACATATTACTGTTAATGTCTCCCAAGTATAGGTACATTACAGAGGGTAAAAAAGAGCAGTCCAGAGCAGTCACACCTAGGATCCCTGTTAAACTACATGTGCACAATAAAAAATAGCTATTTTTCTACTTTTAGACATCAAAATAGGTTTCTCATACCAAATTGTTTTTCAGCGCCCCTTTCCCATCATAGTTTTTCCTCTTTCAGTTCACTATAACCAAATCGACCTTCACAGGTCTTTAAAACAACCCTGGAGTCCTCTCTCCATCAGTCAATTAGTCCTGCTAGCTCCTGTTAGCTCACCATTGTTTCACACAAAACATGAACACTGGCCAGTTGACAAATTCACATAGAATTAACAAACAATTATGCAATCCTGGGAATAGGCGATTTTTAAAGGACTTTTACAAAATCCTTAAAACACTTTTCAACTCAATATTCCTTTTCGCCACACCTTTTTTTGTTTTTCCTTAAGGGAAAAAAACATGATAAGCACAAACCTAAATTTAGCCGGAATCAACCTTATTTCTTTTATCAACCTTATTTCTTTTATCAACCTTATTTCTTTTTGGCACAACTTTTTTTGTTTCTCCATAAGGGGGAAACTGGAAAAGCACAAACCATCAATTTGCCTGAATCCCCTCGGCTAAACCTTTTTTGTTTTTCCCTAAGGGAATAAAAACTGGAAAAGCACAAACCATCAATCTGTCGGGATCCCTTCATCTCACCTTTTTTAATTTTTCCTTAAGGGAAAGACGGGAAAAGCACAAACCTAAAATTAGCTGGAAGTCGTGCGTCTCTTTGTTTCACAAAAGCATCCTGTAACGTAGTCATATAGCCACTCACACACCAGTTTTTTTTTTATCATCATTACACCTTACAAGTACAGAACAACAACTCTGCATCTAACCCATCCCCTTGGGGAGCAGTGGGCTGCCATTGTGCGGCACAGTGTGGGGTTGAGGGTCTTGCTAAGGGACCCAGAGTGGCAGTCCATGGGAGTGGGGTTTGAACTCAGAACCTCAGAATTCTAAGCTCTATGCCCTAACCACTAGGCCGCCACTTCCCAAAGCAGCCATTAGCGTGAAGGGTCTTGCCTAAGGAACCCACACTGGCAGCTTATTCCCCCCAACTGGGATACAAACCCAGGCTTCCTGTTTGTAGGATGGTGGTGTCATGATTTTGTCCAAGTTTTATTTTGGTCTTATTTCGATTCTTGTGTTCTAGGTATTTTTGATTGTATTTGAGTTCTTAGATATTTCCCATTTGCCCTCTTGTGTCAGTCTCCTTTTCTCTAGCTCCCTGCTTGCATCTGTTCACACCTGCTCCCCATCTGCTAATTAGCCTGGTCTTTGTTTCTCTCTCCCATATAATCTCTTCCTGTTCAGTCACTCTTGGCTTGTTTGTCATCATTACTTTGTCACCTTCTTGTTGTGAGTATTCTTGGTTTTCACCATTTATGTTTTTTTGTGGATTCATGTTTTGGGATTTTTGCTTTTGTTGGACTTTTGGTAAATTAAATATTCAAGAAATAAATTGAGCTTCTTGTGTCTGCATTTGGGTCCTGTCAAACCTCCACCCCACTGTGACAGGTTGACTTAACACTTGAGCAAGCCAGCTGCTAGCTTATTTTCTATTGCCTAACCCAAACCACAAACATAACTATTAACAACACATAACTATCCCTAAACCTAACCGAAACTCAATTCACACCTCAATCCTAATCCTAATACCCATTCCAGGAAGATAACTTTTCCTCATGGGGACAGTGTTTGGTCCCCACGAGTACCCAAGATGTATCATATTACTGGAAAATTATCCCTACCAGGTAGCAAATACAGATCCACTGTACAAATACTCAATTACTGTCGTATATACCAATAAGTAAGAACATGTGCACAACTCATCTGATTCACACAGACAAACCTTCAGTTATGTATAGGTAAGATTATTAAATACACAAAAGGGTTTTCGAGCAGTCACTAGCCTTTCAGATACATACAAAGTGCATGTGCTTGTGGAAAGCTGGGTCATTTGATTGTCATTCAGATAGTTAATTCTTTTCTAGGACTCAAAACCCTGACTTATAGGAAGGAAAAATAATCCCACTGCATTGCAGGCCTTATAAGCATCAGAAAAGTTAGTTTACAGGGAGTGCATGCAAATCGTTGGCCTTGTGTGTTTTTCTAAATAATATGAAATGCAGTGTCTTAATGAGCGAATCAAAGCAGATGATCTGCTGCTTCATATTGAATGGAAGCAGCATCAATAGGGTGGCTGTTTGATTTGCTTCTGGCTTGGAATGTGTTTAGAAATGTAATGGAAATGTTCTTGGTACTGATAAGAGGCATTTTCCTATGATGTCCCTTTGGCTAAATGAGTTGTAGGAAATCGTGCTTTCACAAAACACCAAAAAGTGGTTAAATAGGACAGTATTACAGATACTTCAGAAATATTTAGACCATTAGTGATAATCAAGTCTAAAATATGTACCTGTTTTGCGTTTGCTGTTTAACACTGTAATTCACAGGACTTTCAGTTTCTACCTGCTGCATGCTCCTGTTCCCTTTTGCTTGTTGCAGCCACTTCTGAGTGTTGCACCCACCTTCAATGGCAGACTGCTGCATCCAAATGTACCAGGGAGCGTTATCACAGATCCATCCTCCCAGCAGCTGCAAAATATTATAACCATTACTGTTCCAAACAACCTCAATAAGTTGTTACATTCATGCAGATTTTTGCAGTTTCTCTCTTAGTCACTTACATAACATGCTATCATCTGCACATCTCTGGTAGTGCTGCTATTTTGCCATATCCATTACTGTGAAAAGGTCCACAGCTGTATCTTCATATTTATTGATTGGGTGATTGTACAGTATTAATATTTGTAAAAACACTGTACAGTGCAGTATTTTATTTCATTTATTTTTTAAACTGTCACTTTTTCTGTTATTTTTATACACTTTTAATGTCCACATTGTGTGACCACTTTTGCTGTAATTATTCTGCTGTAACACCACAATTTCCTGATTGTGGGACAATGAAGGGATTTTCTATTCTATTCTATTCTATTCTATTCTATTCTATTCTATTCTATTCTATTCTATTCTATTCTGTTTTGAAGAGGGACTCCATTATTTCCAGCAGAGTCAACAACAACTTTCTGTAGGGAAACAGTGGTATTTTTTTAGTGGTTATTTATTGGCCGGGATCTCCCAGTAAGTTGTCTTCTCTGATGTTTTGGTTTTGTTCCTAAAACATGTCATTATCAGTTTTGTTGTTTGCTGGTTGAGTCTTTGAGCTGTAGTTCAATTAGTGGGAAAGCTGAGTAACTACTGTGCCCTGTATTAACCTCCAGATTCCCTTGGCTGTCCCCATTAGAGTTGTATTATTGTTATACCCATTGACCTCCACATTCACTTCTCCTCTATGGATTTCTATTTCCAGAACAATAATTTCTGTAATGCTATCTTCACACCAGACATGCTTTGGGCAGTAGAGAAGCACCTGCTGCTTCATCTCTGATGCTTGTCTAAATGGCTCTAGCTGCGTGTCAGAAAACGGGGTCTAATATGCATTGGGAGGATCTACCCTCTCCTTTCTTTGCTTCTATTTAGAAAAAATGATGGATGAAATTGAAAGAGTGGTGTGGCTAAGTTTAATGAATAAAGCTAGAGATGTCATTATCTTGGCACTGATGACTGGCTTAATTACTCATTCCCTTCACCTGTCTAACTGCCCGGTTTCTAATCATGGATTATCTGATCCACATGCTTGTTCCTCAATTTAAGGTGCTTGCACCCAGTCATCAAGCCCTGATTATTCTTGTTCCCTCTAGCCAGTGGTGAGAGTGTTTTTAGAGTACCTTTGTGTTTCTGATTTCCTGATCCTGAACTGTTCTGCATCTCAACCACTGAGTCCGCCTGTTCCTGTCTGATCCCAGAGGTTAGTGTTTTTTAGCTTACCTGAGTGTTCCTGATTACCTATGACCTGTTCTGCATCTCAACCACGGAGCCTGCCTGTTCCCCTCTGAATGGTTTGCTTGAACCGTCTTTGACTCCAGGATCTCTAAAGCCGGGCATACACTGTATGATTTTTTGCCATTTTCTGGAAGATTTTCCAGTCGTGCCAGAATTTTTCAATCAGGCTGACTTTCAGGCTGATCGTGCGTCATGCACTGTGTAGTGTACAGGGGTAATGAGGAGCGATTAGTAACTTACGACCACCTCCCAATCAGGAATCATAAGGTCTGGAGAAAATCAAACATGTTTGAAATTTAGTAGGCTTTTGTGGGGAAATCGCTCAGTGGGCATGAGCTAACAAGGATCTCCGTCTTCTTCCTTTCAGACGAAAACACAGATGCATGGTGGGGTTGCGAGTGAAATGTAGTTCTTTCTGTAAAATTTACAGACCGTAGTAGCCACATTTGCTTAGCAATTTCTTTGTCTGAATACGTTGTTGGCTTTTCTTTTTAAGGGTTTTCAGCACACAAAATTTCACAAATTACCAAGGCAGCACAGTTCACTCTAGTGAGCTTCATATCCCTCTTCTACTCGTTTGGGTTCCAGATAGACGAGTCAGAGTGGCACAATGTCACTGCGGAGCCAAGTGTTTTGGATGTGGTTTTTAGATCTACAGTACAGTGTGAGTAGGTATATCCCATCAGATAGTAGGGTCGCACAGTGTGAGAACATACATTGTGAACTGTGAACTTTTAAACCATGCAGTTTTGTCGTACATAGTGAGCTGTATATGCGTGAAACGATTGAAAAAATCGTACAGTGTTTGCCCGGCTTTAGCCTGTCTGTTCATGTTATGATCTGTTTGCCGAACATGGCTCCGGACCCCTGGACCTGAAAGCCTGTCTGTTCCTGTTCTGATCTGTTTGCCTGATCTGGCTTCGAACTGCATGTTCTCTGGGGCTGCAGCATCTGGAATACTCTGGGGGGTGCCGGCTGCTTATTGCCAGCCCACCAGCTGGATCCTTCCTCATCTGAGTGTTTAGTTTAAATAAATGTTTAGGGTGTCATGATCACTGCCCTGATAGCTGACTTAATTGCTCATTTCACTCACCTGCCTAACTCTACCTGGTTACTAATTATAACTCATCTTACCCACCTGCCACTGCTGCTTTATATACAGCTCAGCCCAGCTATCAGGACCAGATCATTGTTGCTGTTTTTGAGTCTGTGTTGCTGAGTTTTGACTTGGGTGTTCTCGTTCTCGGAGGCCAGTTTTGAGAGAGTTTTTGACTTTTTCGTAGTGTTCCTGACTACAGTCAAGTTTTAAAGTACAAACATGTAAAACATGTTCAAATTATTTATAAAGTAAGAAAAATAATCATTCTTGAGTGTCCCATATATGAAAGGACTCCAACCTTTTTGGCAGTTTTGGCTAAGAAAAAAAAAACGGAAGTGTAAAGGAATGTAAACAAGCAGGAGGAAGGGGGAAAAAAAAGTTCCTTAGCAGGCATGGAAGCAGAAAATAAACCCCAAACAGCCAGTCCAATGCAAACTGACATTTTCTTACAAAGTTATTTTTGCACAAATGTATTTTAGAGCAAATTAAACTATATAAGCCTTGGGTTGCACATAACATGGCCATTGAAACTTAAGCTCTGTTGCTTGCACTTTTGCACAAAAAGGTATTGAAACATATTTATAATACGTTGCACTCCCCCACACTGACAACAGCAATTTCCCCTAAGGGAAGTGCAGAACTCGGTAAATATAGTGCTTTAATAGAGAAAGCTCTCAAAGAGAACCATCTGGAGAATGAAGAGACTACAACTAAACTGCATCTTCTTCTTCAACTGAGTACAGCAACTTATGCAGCCTTCTAGATATCAGATTGAGTAAAGAAAAGTTCCAAAAAGAAAACAATTCCAAAGCTCCAAAAATACTCTATTTCAATGTTAAATGTGTCAGAAACTCAGTCCATGTCATTTTGTTTTCCAATGCAACCCTGACCATTCATTTTTTATGTTTCCTGCAGTTATTTCTGGGCTGGTATGTTGTGAATATGTGTGAGCAAACACAGGTTGAATTAAACTAAAAAAAATACCTTATTTATGAGCAGTGTTACTGTACCATGAAGAGTTTTAATCCATCCCTAATTTAAAATGTTTTTTCATCAACATTTACAGACTTAATCTTCTTTTGACTCAGTGCATGAATGAACATTTTTAAGGATAAAGACTCTGTTACCTTCAATACAAACCTGAGTCTACGTCCATCATTTTGAGCCTTGTGGGTGGTTTGCTTTTTTGTGCCTACTTTGTTTGCCCCCGCCGGGCTCCCGTCTACAAAAAGAAACATGGCTTCAGGGTGTCAGGCAGCTCTGGCAGCTTAATAATTCATGGCTTGTCAATGTGAATCATGGCACGTTTCCTCTGCTGCAATCACAGAGATCATTTCCTCAGCAAAGCCCGTTAAATGCCTCTGCCATTTGTCACAACAGTAATTAAATGCTTCCAATTGATCCGACCACCTGCAGTCAGTACATATGACCTGAAACCAAGTGTGGAAATGCACAGGTGGCCCTCCTAGAGGCAGACTTGTTGTTGTGTAAACAGAAGGCTCAGTTCAGATGAGATTATTTAGATGAGAGAGCTGGGGAACAGTTTTAACATCCTCCCTAGGTACTTATCATGGAATAAATACTTCATCACACAACAAACCTCCAACTAAGTTCTTTCCTGCGAACATTATGTCATGATGGGTTCACAAATGGAGACCCAGTTATGCAGAACACCACTGACGGACACAGGGATTAACAGTTTATTAAGCACAAACACACAGAATGTACTGATTCTGGTTCGGGCCTGGATTCTGGTTTCACCGGAGTCTGCGTGAGAGACAGCACAGTTATTGACTGTTGATAGGGTTTGATTTCCAAAGGTGCACTGATTGTACCTTGAGGGTTCTTGAGGTTTTCTTTGGGAGAGTCACTGTTGGTTCTGGAGAAGAGTTTATCAGCAGAGTCCGTTTGCTGCTTCAGCGTCTCACGTCTTAGCTTGAACAGACCTTGGCTTAGGTTTCCCAGCTCTAGCCCAGAGCTGCTTGGGGGTTCTCTGTGAATCTTCAGGGTTTGGCTCTGAGGGTCGGCTCGGCAGGTTAGCTCTTCCTGAGCTTTCTCAGAGGAGGCACGGGTTTCCTGGAAAACAGAGACAGTAGTTAGAATCCAACCTGGATTCAAAGTCATGGAGATACAACGAGGATCTAGGCTTTAGCGCTGACCAACTGGAACAACACTGCGGCGTTGAGGCAAGGTCTGAAGACAGCTTATGTAGTGGATCCTCTGATGATCTTGATGAGCTGCAGCTGTGCAGGAGGCTCCCTCAGAGGATCCACGGCGGACTCTGCTGGAGAAAGATGGGATTTTCTCCAGCTCCCAACACATTATAAAACCCAAAAATATTGCTTGGCTAGAAAATTAGTCTGAAATATGTATGAAATATGTATGAAATATCTTATTTTCCCTATTTTTGATTCTGCACAAATTACGTTATGGTACGTTTTGAAATGTAAAGATAGAAGAAAAAACTAAAATATGATTGCAATAAAGTTATTACGTACTGTAACATAAACACTCACTGCTTTTAATAAAAAAACATTATTAAAGTTTCTTTGTCAGCAGTCAAAACTCTTTTTCATCTTGGTTACACCTGTTTTTAAATTATTTGCTTAGATTAGTAACTTGGAGATTTAAGAACAGTCTCTGGCAGGTCTACTCTTCTCAATCAAACTGCTTGTGAAGTTGCCTGCATGTCACTGTGGTTCCAACCAGTCTGGAGCAAATATCCCATTATTTAGCTACATTATCTAACTTATGTACCTTCTATGAAGTCTAATTGGCCAGTTGTCATTGTATAACAGTATGTCCATTACATGATTGCAGACTGTTTTGAATGTGGTTTACTTGCCCTCACATTGCATGTGATGAAGGTTCTGGTACGGAGTCAAAATTCTGTCAACAGGGAACGCGCATAATGAATACTCATACAAGCAGCAAACAAATGAACGCAAACTACAATCAACATGCATTTTGAACATTTTATGGGTTAAGATTCAGTACCATGAGGTCCCAAAATATTACAAGCATGAGGGCATGCTCTTTCTCTATGCTTGTTTATCTGAATTTTAGTTGTATCATTCTTTTGATCATGCACTATATTCTAAACACGTACAATGAAGTACAAAAATATGAGACATAAGTACAATAATTTACAGTACAAAACCCCAAAACAAAACAAAGAATGCTGCCAGAAGAAGGGCAGGCAGGGATTGGATTGTCGGGAAAGACTGAAAACAAACAATTAATATAAAAAATAGGATTTAAACATATTCTCTCTGCAAAGCAGTTTTTATGCTTTTTGTTATGCTTTTTATAAGTAGTAATAAACATAAGTAATGTCTTACATTTTTATAACATGCTATCAATGGCAACCTGGATATATTTCTGGTTATGCAAATTAGCTAATTTTATGGATGGTGATGGTGCAGATTGGTTAGTTATAGCTTTGCTAACATTACTAGCCACAGCCAAGAAGATAACAGTGCTGGCTCAATAGGCAGGATTTCAGATTTCTTACTTTCTCTGGCTGGTTCTTCCTTTAAAGTGACAAAACAGGACACAGTGGTAGTGCAGGGGTTAAGTGTGCGACTAATGTATAGAGATTTTGGTCCTTGCCTGGTGACCTTTTCTGCATGTATTTCCACTATTTCCATATGCATTCTCTGTCTGCCTTCGTTTCAAAATAGGAAAAATAAAGGCCACTGAAGCCTAAACATAATCTAAGAAAATGGGGAAAAAAAAGACAAAAGTTGACATGAGCTCAATGAAACGGGTCCACACGCAAGTGGGAGAAAAGCTATAGGCATATAGAAAACAAGCCACAAGAATGATCATTAAAAAATGCGTGTCAAGTAGTTTAGATGTGAGGTTTTATTGCACTGAAGAAAAGGGACTTTTTGGTCCAGTAAATATTTTTAGTTTGTATGTAAAATGTACAGCAAATTGCTGTTTAAGTACCTTTACTTTAAAAAATGACACCTCTTATTTAATGTGTAAATCTATAGCCCTCAAAAGACAAGTACATTTAATTCATCTTGACAAATACTTAGATCAGAAATAGGAAATATTGGTTTCTTGTTGCCTGCACAGTGGCACAGCTTGTAGTACTGTTGCCTTGCAGGAAGAAGGTTCTGGGTTTGATCCACAGTCAAGGGTCTTGCTGCATGGACTGTTCTCCCCAAATATGGGCTCTTTGTGGGTACTCCATCTTCCCACAGTCCAAAAACATGACTGTTGATTGATTGGATTCCCTTGATTCTCCTCGTGTATGCAGACTGTGTCTTGTGTGTCTTTGTGCCTCCAGTGTAAAATTTACTAGCAAAAGTCTTTTGATGCTAAGCGAAATTTGGTAGTAAAATGTAATTGAGATTTTCTGTTGAATCAACTTTTCCTTGTAAATAAAGTCAACTTTACTGAGTGAAATTTAAAAAGAATTTCTATGTGGTAAAAGTTACCTGGCTTTTTGTAAGTAAATAGTATTCCAATATTCTTTCAGTGTACAAATCTACACTTTTTGGAAAATTCTGATTTATTTAAGGTATTGTGGAGGATTTTGGTGAATTTTTTTTTTAAAAGACCTGCCCTCTGCTCTTGGACAAAGAATATTCATAAACACAACCCTGTACCTGCTCCCGAGAGAGAACGCTTATTAAACATGTGCAAGAGCATACACAAGCCCATTTCTCCTGATGCAAACTCCGTCTAATCCCTCAATCACTATATAGAGCAGGGACTATATAGTAGTCTTTGTAACAAACTCAGTTAACTTACCATTCAGACAGATGATCAGTGCTTTTTGCTACCCGTTGGTCACATAAATCCTCCTCCACTGCACGGTGCCTGCGCCATCTTTGTTAGTTGTCGCTGTCAGGTAGTGAGAGCCTATGGCGACAGCAGGCCGCTGTGACAAAAAATCCATTAACGCTTTGCAAGGAGATTTCTCTGTGCAAGCATTCTATGATATATCTGCCTCTTCTGAGGCTTTTTTTTCTTCTAATACACTTCTTAGACACTTTTTCTCTCACGACCCTCGGCAATTTTTAAAGAACTGCAAACTTCAATGACTGGCTGAAACCATAGCTCACCACAGATATACCCCTGAAAGTGCCTGAAAGTTTGCAGAAAAAGATAGCTAAGGGGAAGAGCACTTAGGAGGGTCTATAGTACCCATATCACCAGAATGATTGACAATTAGATCCACCTGGAAATAAAATATCATCCTCTATACCTTAACGGCATTTTGGCAAACAAAAAAATTCATTTTGACAGAATTCTAACATATTAGCCCACGTAGGGCCACAGGTGGAATCAGTAGTGCCACACTTAGGAGTTCAAGATGCTGTCATATATCCTCTGCATAAAGCTTATTTGCAGATGCTGTAAAGTCTTATGTCTGCTCCAAGTAAGGGGTGACCAACTATCTTAGATTAAACACAGCATAGGTTTTTGCCATACTGAAAATTAACAAATGACAATTAAAGGGGGATTTTGGTGTCACACTTCAAAAGTTGTTTTGTTGATGAGAAACTGAAGCCATCCTTGTATAATGTTATACGAGTCTTATGTTCTCTAATTATTTCTTGAGTTTCCTTATCTCATAATTGCAAAAAGTACGGGTTTAGGCTAAAAACAAAACAAACAACAAAAGATTTTTAGGAGCTGCATGCTGATCAGAAGAAATTCACATTTAAACAGGTGATTATCTCTTCCTCATCTTTTATAGTTCATGGGTTCTTGCAACTTTTAGTTATTACTATTTATTATTATAAATGTTTTTCACTGTTATTATAATTAATGATATTCACTTATCCCTGTGATAAATTCACCAAACTACTTATTACTACCACTGAAAGTAGAAATTAAAGGTATCAGTCAAACATAAAACATCTTTCTTTGGATGAACCATTGTTGACACTGTAGGCAGTGTTTCATAGAGTTTTTTTCCAGTCATGCTGTTATCGTTTTACTCTCTCTCTTTCTCTTCTCTCTCTCATTTTCGCTCACTCTCCTTCTCTCTCCCCCATCTCTCTCTTTTTCTCCCTCTGTTTCTTTCTCTCTCTTTCTTGTTCATTTATGCTGCAGCTTGAAGAGATTTCTTCCATGCTTGTGCAAACCAAACCTCTCTCACCGCAAGGATCAGCCCAGTCCAAACAGCTAATCAATTCACACATACCATATGGTCAGAGAACAACTCCTTGTCAGTGGTGACAAGCCCATTTTTTAAAAGTCGGTGGAGTCAGCTTTCCTACTGTGCAACGTAGAAACAGCTGCCATTTTAGCACTACCTACACAGCTACCATAATAACAGTTTACACTACAGTTTTATGTCATTTATCACAACATTAAATTAGGGACCTTTCAGGGACAGCTTTTAACAGTGACAGCTTAGCCAAAAATAGGTACTGTCTCCAAAATCAGGGATGGGTTTTAAACTTTCTCTAGTATGATAACCAGAGATGGCAAAAGTACTCACTTTCCGTACTTGAGTACAAGTACAGATACTTGTGTTAAAAAATACTCTGGTAAAAGTGGAAGTACTGATTAAACTTCTTTACTCAAGTAAAAGTAACAAAGTACAGGCTTGTAAATTTACTTAAAGTATAAAAGTAAAAGTAGAAACCACTTTTTTTATGCCGTTGCCTACATTTTAAATGGATGTCTGCCAATAGGACTAGATCTCCGTTGTGTTCATTTTCAATCATCTCGTCGTCCATGCTACTATGCTAACGCCACCGCCACCAAGCTGCAATGATTTGCCGCGAATGAATACCGCCGAATCTGTCGATTCATCTTGTAGTGGTGCGTCAAATGCAACGTAGATTCCCATCCAATTAGATTGAATTTGGTATTGATGACGTGAAAAATAATAACGGTAACTCCATTGAAATGATTCAAAACTAAAGTAACGAGCCAATTTTTTAAAATGTAAGGAGTAGAAAGTACAGATATTTGTGTAAAAATGTAAGGAGTAGAAGTAAAAAGTTGCCATAAAAATAAGTAGTAAAGTAAAGTAAAAATATCAGAAAAATCTACTTGAGTACAGTAACAAAGTATTTGTACTTCGTTACTTCCCATCTCTGATGATAACACAGTACATTATGTAGTTTTCAAGACATGCATTTAACAAACAAAGAACAACTTTGTAAATTATGTAAGCCAACTTAAAATTGGCGAAAACCTAATTTGGCTAAGTTAGAAAAATTCCCTTATGGATCCCAAAATCAGCAAAAATACCAACAAATGAAAAGTAGGGTTAGGGTTTGTCTGTCTAGTTTATCCAAAATTCCTATTAAGTGGAGTGGATTAGCAAATCTTGATCTACTAAAACAGGCATCCTCAAAGTCGGTCTTCAAGGGCCGCTGTCCGTTAGGTTTTAAATGTTTCCATGCTCCAGCACAGCTGATTCGCATTGATAGTTGATTAACACGCTTTTGCTGAACTGTAATCTTTAGAATCAGCTGTGCTAAAGCAGAGAAACCTCTACAACTGCAGGACAGTGGCCCTCAAGGACAAACTTGGGGGATGCCTGATCTAAAAGGTTCTCCTGTATTCACAAGGAAATGCTGTAGTGCTACCTCTGGTTTAGTTCACACAAGTTTGCTTGGTAACACTTTGCACAGTTTCATTATAGGACATTGTTATGACCATTTGTGAAAAGGTTAGGCATTTATGTCTTATATACAGTAGGACATCTGTGAACCTCATAAGGCTCTCAGCTTTTCAAACCCCAAGTACCAACTAACTTCTCTCTGTTCTCCTGCAAAGTTATGTTCCTGCTCTTTGCTTTGTAGGCGCATTGCCACTCTTCTGCATACATATTCCAGCCTTTCATACGGTATAATACTATATTTGACTGACTTCCTTACGTCATATTGAGGGTTATGAAGTAATAGTGAGAGGACAGTAATGTCGTATGAGACACTGAATCAATCTAACTCCTTCAGCAAAGTGCTCATTTCTCTGAGCCTCATTTGCACCCTAAACCACCTATTGGCCATGTGCATAATTACAGTCAGAGGCAAATTCTGTGGTCCTTGCATGTATTTTTATCCTTGGAAATTGTGACTAATAGATAATACATATATATATTTTTTATAAGATATGAAGATATTTTTAATAGGTTCTGTCTGTGTATGTTTTTGTGTCACTTTAGTGACAAAGCATAAAAGCATTGAGACAGAGCTGATGGAACATGGGTGAAAGCACTGGATATGCTTGTGATACTTCGATTATGATGTGTAAAATGGTAATGTTTGTGTAAAAAAAATATTTATTTGAAAAATAACATTTTCCAGCAGTTTAAGATTTGCTCAAATCTATTTTTTATAAGCCCTTCTCTACAGGTTGCCATTTACAGGGCACTAAAGAAACTATTGATACTGAGAGCCTGTGCGCCTGAATGAGGTGTTGTTATTGTATCCCAACTACTTTGGAACTCAAACACCTCACCTACTGTGTAGAGAAATCAAAGGGGTCATAGAATGCAAAACTGAGTTTACATTGTCATAGATGAATAAGGATAGTTCACTGGGTGAAATGGAGGTACAGAGAAGTTCGAACCCCGTCGACACCTCCTTTCTCTGCAAATCTCACAATTCTAAACTTCCACCAAATAACGGGCTAATTCAAACGAAGCACAGAATTGATGTTAATTCGAGGATATTTCCTTATTTAGTTCTGGCCTTTACTTTTGTCACGCCCCGAAATTGACATACAGACCAGCCCACTGGTTCACTGGCCCAAGGGAGGGAGTGGGTGTGAAGTGTCGACTGCTGGGCTGCTGACTGGACCAGACCTCAGCAGAGAACCACGAGCCGCCCGTCCTCAGCCGGAGGAGGGGGGCTGGCTCCCAGAAGTTCCGGGAGTCTCCTTGATATAGATAGTTTTTCACTGGTGCCCGAAAATTGGATAAATTATCCCGGATTTTAGACTATGCAAGGTGGTGTTTTTTTTATGTCAGTGAGAGTGGCAGGCAATACAATAATTTGTGCATAATGTGCCAATTAGAACTACTGCGATTGTGCAGACAACAAGAGAGAGCAGGGTGTGGGGAGGATGTTGCTTGCGAAACCTGTGCATATCTGCCGTTTGGCTGTTGCACTGTAGTCAACCAAAAATCCCGGTCAATTTTGAAATTCCCCCCTGACATTTTTTTTTAGGTATGAAAAGTAGACATGTCAGGGAAAAAGACGATGTCTGGTCACCCTACCAAATCAACAATGATGTTTCAGTGAGTGAGTGCTTGCTGGCATTATGTGTCTTTAATATTGTTTGGATCATGCTGATGAAGGTTCTCAGTCATCCAGGTCATAGTCATTCCGTAAAAATTAAAAAAAGGGACCTAATCGATCCAGCCGGTGAACAATACCTCCTTAACGACCGACTCTTAAAAATCATAGACAGGTTTCAGGTATTACAGGAGACAATCCCCACCTTAACGGCAATCCTCCCCCTTTAACGACCGACCCTCAGAATCATAGACAGGTTTCAGTTATTACCGGCTAACGATGGAACCAAACGACCCATTCATCAGTTACCATTTGCATGTTTCCAAGCGATACAAGGCTATGTCTATATAAGACTCAAACTCACTGCGGATCCAGACATTTAAATTGAGAAAGCTTCCTGGAGAGGTGGCGAAACGTCTGCAAATCTTGGAAACCAAGTCCAGTGGATATTTTTTGAATTTTTACGGAATTTTACGGATCCTATCTAACTAGTGGGAAGGGCTTAGTTTCCATGTTTGGTGTTTCAGGCAACTAGCAATTTGTACTTAGTTCTGTTTTTTTCTTGTTCCTTTTTTGTTTTTCAAGAACTTGCATTAATTTATTCTCTTTTTTTGCAGCAAAATTATTTAACATGTTTTTTTAAAGTTATTTTGTAAGAGGAAATTGGACTTTGGCTAACATTAACCAACATTCTACTCTGAATCGAAAGTGCTGCAAAATGAGTGATTTATGGTGTGAAATTTAGACTTTCCTATAAAGAGCCTTATTACCCTCAGGTACAGACCACTATTCTTCTATTATTCCTTAGATTACTTAAACAAGGAGCCATATTTACTCAACAGGTGAATGGTTGAATTTATAAGAAAGCACATCTGAAGTAATAAAGCCAGCACAGAAGTAAGTCTAGATGATTTTGATACCAAACCGGCCTATGTCCTGCGGCTTCCGGGTCTTGAAAGGATGCCGGTGTTCAGCTGAAGGCTACTGTATGTTGTTAGAAAAAAACAGTAAACTACATGTCAGGTTTCCTTTCAACTTGTCTTACATATATAACATTTGTAGCTAGATAAGTATACCCTTCTTTATTTCTTGCTGATTTGATTTTAATGTCTTTAAATTGATATCAGGAGCTAATAAACATGAAAAGATTAATTTTAAAATGACTGAACCTGATTTTCACTCTCTTTGCCTTCTCTGCTTACACAAATGTTAAATTTTGATCTTTAGGTTTATAATTACATCTTCCCTCTTTCTGAACTTACTTCAGTCTATTTTAGATTTCTCTGTAATGCCTGTCATCCCAGCAACTTGTATTCTATATTATCAGAGCCATTTCCATTTTCTTCACCCCCACCTATTTGGTTTAAGCCTAATCTCTATAATAGCCACGGATCCTAATAAAAGGAACCGAGTCGAACTGGGAAGAAACCAGACTTGAACTGTTAAACCAGATTAGTTACTCATGTGCATAATCATCCTCCGTCAGATTATCTCGGTAACTAACTGGTGTTTCTCTCCTGTAGAGGTTCCTGCCTTAGATGCCCTAGCTGCTGCTACTGCAGATCTGTTTTTATAATAAATGTTTTTTGGATAATTGCACTGTCTTGCCTTGAGTACGGGGTTCTCTGTTCTGAGCTTGTGACACATTTAAAATACCTCCCTGCCAGAGCAAATGTTCGAAAATAATCAGAGTAATGGAAAAGCAAATGGTTTTATTTGTTGTTGTCTTCTTTGGAGCAGGGCCACTGACGTTCTAAACTCACACTTCCGAGAGCTTCTAGGGAAAAAGAGTTCTTCAGCCTAAAAGCTGTCCTACAATGTGAGGAGTTGGGAAACCTGTATATAGATTTCAATTTGTTGAGATTATTCCTTGAAGCAATGATAAAAGTGGAGGTCCAAACTTAACCAATACATTTGTAAATTCAGTCACAGAAACAATGCACTCAGCTGTTGATGTTGTGCTTTTGTTGCAGCAGAAGCTGCGGAGTGAAAAAGGGCAGAGCTTACATCAGTTAAAAAACGACCTGTAATGTGATGTCAGAGCTTAAATGCATGCTGGGAGATGTAGATACAGTATGATTATAAGCAGTTTCATTCAACAAAGTTTAAAGGGCTTGCAGTTTGACTTTAAGTTGCTTTGAGCTCAAATAATAATAATAATAATTGAACTTTATTGATCTCACACTGGTGAAATTTACCTCTGCATTTAACCCATCCCCTTGGGGAGCAGTGGGCTATTAAGAGTCTTTCAGAGGGACCGAGAGTGCAGGCTCTTGGGATCGAACTGGGTACTTGCAACCTTCTCAGATCACAAGCACAATGCTCTAACCACTAGGCCAACACTCCCCATCAAATAGCTGATACCTTGAGTATTAATGGCTCTAAGCTGAATGGTTGTTTGCTTGACTGATATACTTTTAACTTAGGAGCTGTTTTCTTTAACTCTGAATTACAGTAGGCTTGGGTAAATGATAGCTGTACTCTATCTAGCTTAAAGAGCAGTTTCAGTTCTTTCAAGTGGATGTTTTTCTCGGATTAGCTTCTAAACCATTTGACCAAATAATTGTTAAAAATAATTCACACAGTTTTGAGTTATTATGTATTTTAAACAAAATAATGTAGAGGTAAAGTACTACATGTTTTGATCATGTAGGTATAGTTACAGTGACAGACACTGTGTTTCCTGTTTTGATATTCCTACATTTCACAGTTTATCCAAACTCTTAATGATCCTCTGTGATGTGCAGTGGAGAGGAACAGCCAAATCATTTTTATTACAAAGTCTATTTACCATTGTGAATCATATCAAGTTGATATCTTTGCATGTAGATTTAATATTCTGGTCTCTTCTGTTTACAACTAGTTGAAACTAGTATAAAGAAAACACTTGAAACAGCATTTGTCACAAGTGCTGCAGCAGTGTTTGCATGGAGGTTTCTGGCACTTCAGAGGATGTTTGCAATTAATGTTTGTCTTATTCAGGGAATTATTCTGTAATTGAAAGAAAAAATGGAGTTGGCTTCCCAATATAATGAATGCTAGGCATCTTCACAGGGACTCATCAACTAAAATTTACCTGTGCTCCCCAATGTCACAGCGGCGTCTCAGCAGGCTTTACTTGCAGAAGCGGAAAAAACTACAAAATACCCCTGAAAATTGAGGTCAGACCTCTGACAACTAAACTCTTTTGAGGTTTGTTAGGGCTGAGAATGTAATGAGGAAACACTGCAAAAACACTGGGATTTGTGGGTAAAAAGGAGACGGATGCTGACATCTGACTGCCAACTGTTCCTAATGAACAATCTGAACTGAAGACAGGGCTGGCACATTTCTAGAAAAAGCTTCATGTGTTTCTCCAACTGATGCAGACTTCAGACAGAAGGGCAATTACAGCAAGGGCACACTCAATAAAAATAATTTGTCTGGACTCCAACAGCTTGCTAACATGGTGACATCTGCCATATGACACTTTCCCATTTTGCTTGTCTGAAAAGCTCATGGCAAAGTCATGTGTTCCCAAGGATTAACTACATGCCATAAGGAATCACCCCCTACTAGGAACACTAAATTAAATTAGAACAGAAGAGCCATCAGTTTTGTTAGCTAAATATCTCTTTCAAGCCTAAAATTGGAATAAGACCTCCCTAATTCTGACTTCTATTTCTAAATGTGTGATGCATTTAGAAACCAAGATCAGAGGGCCTGGGATTTAAGAGATTTGAACAATTTTATGATCTGATGTTGTAAAATATATATGTACTGCAATGAGAAATCTGAGTTAAATTGTTGAAGAAGCAAAAAAACCAAACAAACAGTAAAACATTTAAATGGAGCATCCTGTACAGCTATTCAGATTCTTATTCTACTGAGGTGTTGAGGAAGCCCAAGTTGGCTTAAGCAGACTAAAGTTGATAATTTCTGGCTTTGGTGTTTCTTATCTTTGATTTAACAATGCAGCATTGCACACTGATAGAAGCGCGGCTTCATACAAAGATGCAACTGGGTCTTTTAACCACCGTCGCTCAACAGTAGATTTATGCTAAAGACATTTGGAAAGTTAATAATTTCGGATGGAAAAAAAAAATCTAAATCTCAAAAAGTCATCAGCAGAGGTAGGAAAGAAGTGTTCTAAAACTTCCATGTAAATGACTGTTCTGACTTTGAAACTGATTAAAAACAGTGGACCAACATCATAATGTATGTGATATATTGTGATGAATGGTTTGTACTGAAACTGAAATTTCGATTGCAATGTAAATTGTATTTGACAATAAAGATTGATTGATTGAATGATATAACTCATCATATCTGATGGTGGAAGCTCCACAGTGGTCTTTAAATGACATTGATTCTGATAGCTGGATTTCCAAATGATTACAAGTTTTACTTTAATCTAAAAATAGAAACTAAGGTCTTTCTGAAGTTCTTATTCAGGAGTTATATACAGATGCAATAGTTTTAGCTCATGTCTGTATCTCGGCTGTCGTCCAGTACCTTGGAATCTTTGCTGGTTTAGCTTTTTTTTATCTTACCACACGCCTTCTTACACTTAGCTGTGAACAGCCAGCTGTGTTTGGCACTGACTTTTAGTGTAACTTTTCCTTGTTGAGGAGACTGTCTGTGACTATCTGTCAGGTCAGTCGATAATTTTCACCATGATTGTGTAGGCTATAGCAATACAATTACTTTTGAGAACATATATATTATTAGGTCTTGCATAATATATAAACTCATTTTAAAAAGTATTTTGTTAATTTTTTTTTAAGCTGTAAGCAGTAAGTAAAAAATACTATTTACAGAAATAAATACTTTATATCAGTCTGTGTGTATTCAATCTAGAAATGTTTTTGAAATGTCTTTTTAAAAGTAAATTAAAAATATTTATCTTTGATTTGAGATGCAACTGTAGGTGTCAGGATCCGGGACTTTGCCCACCAGATCCAAGCCTGGGGAGCTTGGACTCAGCTTGATCAACTGTTTCCAGTCTGCTGATTAAGGAAGCTTCCTATTTAAGCTGTGTTTGAATTTCTCTCAGTGCTGGATCGTGTGTCTTACCTGTGCCATCATGCCTGTCTGAGCCTTGAACCTGCAGCTGCTTCTGGTTTCCAATAAATATTGGACTTTTATTCCTCCCTCTGTGTCTGTGAGTCTGCATATGGGCTAGTAAAAACCAACGCATCAGGACAGAACGATCCAGCCAACAGACTAGCCCCACAGACTCCTTCTACGCGCTCCTGGAGAGCCCGATCTGTGCCGTCTAGGAGACCCCTGAGTCCCCTCTGTGCCGTCTAGGAGACCCCTGAGCCCGCTCTGTGCCGTCTGAGAGACCCCTGAGCCTGCTCTGCGCCTTCCAGAGACTCCGGAGGTGGAGCCACAATCGGTGGATCCCTCTGTTCCTGAGGTGGAGCCACATCGGTGGATCCCTCTGTTCCTGAGGTTGAGCCACAGTCAGTGGCTTCCTCTGTTCCTGAGGTGGAGCCGCAGTTGACGGCTTCCTCTGCTCTGGATGGGGAGCCGTAGTGGGCGGACCTGTTGCAGAGCTGCGGGAGCGAGACGGCGTCCTTCCCGGGGCTTCGTGCTGTAGCGGAGACAGAGTTTCTCCCGGTGCTTCCTGCTGAAGCGGAGGTGACGCCCTCCTCCAAGGCCCCTGCAGCTTTTGAGTCTCTGCTCTGCTGCCGGTTTCATGGCCGGCCACCTGAGACTTTTCCTGGCATCCCTGGTTCGCCCTTCGCCCTCCATGGGCGAGTTGTTTTTTTGTTTTCTTTGGGGCGTCTGGAATCCGCCCTTGAGGGGGGGGTACTGTCAGGATCCGGGACTTTGCCCACCAGAGGGCGCCGCGGATCCAAGCCTGGGGAGCTTGGACTCAGCTTGATCAGCTGTTTCCAGTCTGCTGATTAAGGAAGCTTCCTATTTAAGCTGTGTTTGAATTTCTCTCTGTGCTGGATCGTGTGTCTTACCTGTGCCATCATGCCTGTCTGAGCCTTGAACCTGCAGCTGCTTCTGGTTTCCAATAAATATTGGACTTTTATTCCTCCCTCTGTGTCTGTGAGTCTGCATATGGGCTAGTAAAACCAACGCATCATGACAGTAAGATATAAAAAAACGGTTAGTGAAAAAAAACATTTCCCACAATTGTTCTGAAACTGGTTTTGTTCTGATTAAAAGGAAAAATAAAATGACTTTGAAGCCAAAAAACAAGAACTTGCTAAATGTATGCTGGTTGCACTAGCATGGTCAGGTGGGCAGGGGAGGACTGATGTGGTCATTTCTTCTGATAAGTCCTGTTTCCAATTTTAAAGATATCCTGAATATAATATGTCTTAAAGGATAATCATGTGCGGTGGAGGCAGTGAAGCAGCTGCATTAAATCAGGGCAATGTTTCCTTACGATTCTGCTCCAGGAACCGGGCCATTATTAAAATATGAAAAAAATCAATATAGAAACATCATGACCTGACAATCGTTATTGTTTGATATATTTTTATATGGAGGTCAATTGGGCTTTATAGTAATATTTTATACAAGGAGGTCCGGTGATCACTCATAAGCTTGATAAAACACATAATGAAACAAAGGATGAACTATGTTTAAGTCAACAACAGCACTTTTGCTCACACTTTTTTCTTGCTTTTTTTAACTATCAATGATGAAACCAATAATTAAAAGATGAAATTATAATCAAGTAAATCCGTTTAAGTGCTTTGCCAATCATACTTGTACCCTAACATTGCAAATCCTTACATCATTCCTTAAAAAGTGACACGGTAGCTATCCTTCAAAAAATAGGAGGAAAAAGTAATGATGCTGGCGAGATCTCGTAAGCAGGCGTCTCAAACAGGTAGAATACAAACTGTTATATTCTGATGGGTGTAGAGGTGTGTTTGATTACTCTGCAGGTGTTATTTGCATATGGTTAATCAAGCTAAAAGCAGTGTGGTGTTTGTTTGTGATGGGTCTGTGCTGTGAACCACATCTGTAATCAGGTCCTGCAGATTTATGAACATATTTGTTCTGCTGCAATTCTTGACAGAGGAGATTTCATGAACTGAAACAGAGGGCTTTGAGTAAAAATGGAGAAAAAGCCCAGAGGCGCCCAAACACCACAAGTTACCTCAAATGACTTTCATCTGCAGTTCCACAGAAGTTTGGGAGAAATGATCTATTATTTTGTTCTTCTGTATCAAACTTTTTTCTTTCTTGTTTTGAACTGGCATAGTTTTTATTATTAGGACAATCACAAAAATATTTCATTATTCTGTTTTTTTTTTAGAGTTTTGGCCTTTCTTGCTTCAGGAAACTTTAGGAATCTTTCAGACCTTCTGAATTACAGAAATACATTTATCTGACCTGTCAGTGTGTTGCACAGAGTCAGTATGTATCCTTCATTCCTGGCAGTGATTCTGTAGGACTGATTCTGTTTAAAAGCTAAAGTAAAGGGTTCTGTTATGATGGGTAAAAAAATAACCAGCTATAGTTTACTGGTATTTTGCATTTCAGCTATATTTCTTATTTTTTGTCTGTTTCAACAATCAGAGAATCATATTGACATTCTTTTGAAGCTCTGAGAAGTCTCAATGTTTTCACTTTGAGGAGACAAAGCTTCTGCTGATTCCATCCATCCATCCATCCATCCATCCATCCATCCATCCATCCATCCATCCATCCATCCATCCATCCATCCATCCATCCATCCATCCATCCATCCATCCATCCATCCATCCATCCATCTTCCGCTTATCCGGGGTCGGGTCACAAGTTCAGTAGGGAGGCCCAGTGGGACGTGCCTCCAACACCTCACCCGGGAGACCAGGAGGCATCCTAATCAGATGCCCGAGCCACCTCAACTGGCTCCTCTCGATGTGGAGGTTAAGCGGCTCTACTCTGAGTGGTCCCGGGATGACTGAGCTCCTCAGCCTATCTTAGACAGATTTATTTAGTCATTTTGTATACAAGAGTGTATACAAAAAGAAATTTCATTTAAAACAGCTCTAGACAATTTCCTTTTTTAAAGTGCAGCCTTGAAAAACTGTGAAAAAACATTTAAAAAAATAGTAATATAAACAAATGACTGTATATTTACATTTCTAATTCTAGTTCTATGTCTAAGGGAGAGCCCAGACACACTACGGAGAAACCTAATTTCAGCCGCTTGTATCCGGGATCTTGTTCTTTCCGTCATGACTCAAAGCTCATGACCATAGATGAAGGTAGGAACATAGATCGAATGGTAAATTGAGATCTTTGCTTTTTAGTTCAGCTCTCTCTTCACCCAAACAGACCTGTACAGTGCATGTTTTACAGCAGACGTCGCACCAATGAGCCTATCGGTCTCCCACTCCATCTTCACCTCATTCATGAACAAAACCCCAAGATACTTAAACTCCTCCACTAATGGCAGTACATTCTCCCCAATCCGGAGAAGGCACTCTACGCTTTTCTGGCCCGAGACCATGGTCCCAGATTTGGAGGCACTGATCCTCATCCCGGCCGCCTCACACTCGACTGTGAACCGCTCCATCGAGAGCTGTAGATCATGCCCTGATGAAGCCAACAGAACCATATCATCTGCGAATAACAGAGATGCAATCCTAAGGCTACCAAAACAGATCCCCTCAATACCTTGGCTGCGCCTAGAAATTCTGTCCATAAAAGTTATGAGCAGAATCTGTGACAAAGGACAACCTTGGTGGAGTCCAACCCTAACTGGAAACGAGTCCGAATTATTGCCAGTGTCAGGAGAAGATATGCATCAAACACCAAAACACCTAAGCATCCTTAAGGAGTATAGTACAGTCTAATGTGCATGATTGCGTCTTCAACTCTAACTCCACTGCGAAAAGAAAACTGTAAGATGTCATGATAGCTGTTTGTTTGCTTGCTCAGGTGGACCAACTTAAGTCATTTTAAAAGCTTAATGATGTGGGATGTCAGGGCAGCAGGTAATTAAGGACAGTTGGTGTTCTTTTAATTTTTTTCCCCTAAAGATCTCACATTTCCCATTAGAATTGATATAATTTGATCAATCATTTGTTTTTCATTTGAAGCTTTGAAAAGAATCTGGAAATGTCTTTAGTAATATTCCCAATAAATTACTACTACCATCCTCTTCAGTGGTGAACAAAAATTTAATCAATTTGATTCAAACATAAAAAACACTTCAGCTCCTCTGTCTTTAAAGGTGTACCTAGAAAAAATGATTTGTGGGATAAAATGATAAAGCCTTTGTTTTTCAGGTTTATTTTAGAAAAGAGGAGGTGTCGCAGCATGCAGCACTATTATGAGGTGGGAGTTTGATTATACTCACATAAAGTGGCATGCTGTGGCCAAAAGACCCCTAACGTTGCATCAAGGTTTAAATAGAAGCTTATCCATCTTCCACATGAAACCACTAATACACTGTCTCAGTAAAAACAAAATTGGTTACCCCTTTTGTAACACTGCACTTTTTCTAATTGCACTACATGACCCCACATCTGTGCTTTCCTAACCGTTTTAATAATTTATTTATTTGATGATACAACAGAAACCCATAGGGAGGAGCAGAGAAAGACTCCTTTTAGTGGCATTTGAGGAACTTGATTTCTTTTGGGTGTATCTAGACTAAGAGGAGTCATGAAATAACAGTGGAATGAGTTAGTGAAATGAAACAAAAAAAGGTGAAGCTACATTACAACTATATTGTTATCCCTTATAGTTGTTTCCATCACTCCATGTGAGAAAAAAACACAAATTATGATTAAAAAACTCTTTATTTTGTTTTCTTACCATGTGATGGTAGCCAGACATCCCATGGCATTGGAATTTATTCTGATTTTGCACAAAAGCTGGATATCTCCATAAGCATCTAATAGTAATGCCTGTGGACATTAAATGTCATTTATTACAAGGATCTACATATTAGGCATTGGCAATAAAACTTGGTTTATACTCGAAGCGTACACAGTCCGCAGAGTGCTTGAGGGCTCATGAGAATTTTCCCAACCAGTCCATATGTGCTTTATGGACCTGGAAAAGGAATTGACCAGGTCTCTCATGGTGCCTTGTTGGGGGTGCTTCAGGAGTACACAGTTGGAGCCCTTTACTAGGGGCAAATCGCAAATGTTTTAGGAAGTAAGTCTTAACAAGATGCTAAGCATTAGCTATGACAAGCTACATTTTTTTTTATGTCAAAAACAGACGTTATGAAGCCATTATCTTATCACAGAATATATGTATTATGAAAATCCTGGATTTCTTTTCTACCTGTGGACCCTTATGGATGAATAGATTGTAAACCATTGAAGATTGAATTTATAATATACAGTAGGCTCTGGACGCCTTCAAAGGTATGTTGTCGCAGCCGCTTTTCATATTTATGTTTTACCATGCTGCTATATCTGTGTTAATTTTGCTTTGGTGCTCGCTGTGTCCATAACATCAACTTGGTAGGTGAATTGTGGAGGATCTAAGCTTTCTAACGGTGTCTAACGTTGTCTATATTGGTAAAAGTTTAATTGTTGTTACTTTCATGCTTTACAAGTTTTTAGGTTGACACACCGTTCACAGGCGAACCAAGCAAAAACTTTTGTAAAGCAAATAAAACAATTTGACCACAAAAAAGCAGAATAAAGCAAATTTAAAAAAAACATGACAAAAGCAGGTAGCGAAGAAAATAAATAAAATAATTGGATCACAATCATAAACTAATAATTCCTCAGTTAGCAGTCTAACCTCAACAATCAGAGGCAGTTCTAAACAAATGTGTTATTAACTTTGACTTATAGGAACCTAGCCCTTAAGTACTTCTACTGTATTCTGGGAGTTTGTTCCAGGTAGGTTGAGCATAGGAACTAAATGCTGCTTCCCCATGTATGATTCTAATTCTGGGTGTACAGAGTTGACTTGAACTAGAAGACCTGAGCGGTCTGGGAGGTTGATACAATGACAATAAATGTGTTAGGTATTGAGGTGCTGATACATTCAGTGATTTATAGACTGACAGGAGAATTTGAAAGTATATTCTCTGAGCTACAGGGAGCCATTGTAAGGACTTCAAAACTTGGCTGATGTCTACTTTCTTAGTTCTAGTGAGAACATGGCCAGCAGTGTCCTGGATTAGCTGCAGCTGTCTAAAGGATTTTTTAGGCAAACCTGTGAAGACACTGTTGCAGTAATCAATTGTGCTATTCAGTCGTAGAAAATGATGTTGCATCCACACATTGACCTGTTCTAAGCATCTAGCCAATGCTCTGAATGGTTCATAGTCACCTGGTGGCATTGTGATGTAAAGCTGTGTGTCATCAGCATAGATATGGTAACTGAAATTGTTTGCTATAATCTGAGCCAAGGAGAGCAGGTAGATGTTGAATAGGAGGGGCCCCAGAATGGAGCCTTGAGGAACCCCACATGTGATTGTTCTGGTTTCTGGTTTAGATAGTTGACCTTGGTAAAACCCTGTCATAGTGTGACAAAATTAGTATATTAGCTTTGAATATGTATTTTCCTGGAATAAAATAACTGCATTAACCTGAATATGCATGTCGTGCCATGACTTTCCTTGTTTAGAGGTGTCATACCTTTCGTTTGTACATCAGATGCCCATAAAAGCTGCCTCTAGGTTTCCCATGGTAACACTGATGGTGTTAATTAATTAAAGGTATAACTTTACTCCTTGGCATTTCTCCCTCTGCCAGGAGCAACATCCCACTCTCACTGTCAAAAATGATGAATATTTTCAGCCATGAGGCCAGAGAGAGAGTTAGATAAATTAATTAATGCTGAAAAGTCTTCCTGAAACTTAGAGATGTTATGAAAGTACCTGCTGAAATGCCTAACAGGATGACCCTCATCAATTTTAGAAAAAGATTGGGTTCCTCAGAGAAAGAGAACACTTAGGGACACTTTTTTGTCGTCAGTCTCACTGGGTCTGCTGGCATCATTAAAAGTTTAAAGCAGTTAGAGAAAATTGAAGACAAGTAATCAATACTTAATAAAGCTGAATTACTGAAATTATAGCCAGCTTTAGGCGTAACAGATAGGAACTACTGCTGCAGCTCAGAGGACACAAACACAACATTTCTCCTTTTACAATTTTGGCTAAACAGTTTGAGAACATGTTGATATAGCTTTGTGACAAAATTCCAATTAACTCAAAGGAGGTTATTCAACAATTTCATGGTATATCTTGCTCAACAACCGCCCAAATCGCTGAGCCAACCCAAACAAAATGGCCTGCGTCTAATGACTGGACGATAATTTAATGAGCAGGGAAGGATAGTGAATCCAAGCTTGAGTGTGGGACCTCCTCAGTTGATACTGTAATTATTTGAGCCAGATGTGATATTTTGACTTCCGTTTACAGTCTGGACTTAATGTTTTATGATAAATGTGCAGGTTAGTATTAAATGTTATGTGTTAGACTTAAGCAATCCAAAGGAATAGGATTAGGTTGATGCAACTGACTGAGGAAAAAAAGCAATGATTATGGAATCCTGTGAAAAAAAATAGTGCATTCTTATAATTTAGCATTTTTTTTAAGGATATTTTGATTCTTTGCATTTATGATAAATATTAAAGGTAATAACAAAAAACATGTAATATAAGTTAACATTCAAAACTGAAGAATTATGCAATATTTGATTAGGAATAAGCTGGCGAAGTCGCAGTCATCCAGGTCATAGTCATTCCATCAAAGTTAAAAAGCAATCCATTGGACTTTGTTTCCAAGTTTGAAGATTTCACTTCTTATCCAGGAAGCTTTTTCAATTCAAAATGTCAGAAATAGCCTTGAGTTCAAGGCTTTATAGAGTGGCCCAAAGCAAAGCCTTGTTTTGGCTTAGAAACACTGAAAAGGCTTCCTGGATGGGAAGTGAAACGTCTTCAAACTTAGAAACAAAGTCCAGTAGTAGATGTATGCAATTAACTCCATGGTCATGTTCTGAAACTGTTTATAAAACTACAACTAAGAGCCCCGTGACAACAAATATCCTCATGGAAACACGCTGTTAGGGCACATTAAGGAGATCAGATAAGTTTTATATGCACTATTTTTGGCAAACATATGAACATTTTAGCTCTGTGTAAGTTTGAACTTTCTTTGTGAAAAAAACATATTTTAAAAGGAAAATAAGATAATCATATTGCGTACCACTACACTTCATATTGACAGGCAGGCTGCACTGGGGCTCATAAATTCAGTGTTTTTATTAGACGTATTTTTAAAAGGCTCCAGCTTATGGCTGTAGTTATAATCTTTTTTAGATGTTTAAAAAGATGCAACATTACTACTTAAATCTAGTTTAGTCCCTTGTGTTCAGTGGAAAAGGGAAGTTGCTTGTAAATATGACAAATTTATTTATCTGAGATGTTTTTGTGAATGAGTCTTAAAAATGAATCAGACACAAAACACCTCCCAGTCTTTTATCACTTTAAGCTGTGTGCAGAGACTTGTTTTCATTTTAAAGTGCTCATCACTTGAATAGAAATCCATCCATCCATTTCCTGACATGCTTTATCCTGAGTGAGGTCGCGAGGGGTGCTGGTGCATATCTCCAGCTGTAGAATTGAAATCAAATTAGCAAAATAAACTTGATGTATAGTCATAGGCAGAGGGAAACAGTCAGGGGTCGAGCCACATCATAAATGATGTAACTCGTTGCGTGCGAATCTGCAGTGTTGAAGTTTGTCAGGGCTCCAGAACCAGCAAGGCAAAAACACCACAGATTTGAGGCAATATCTAAATCAGCTGTCATGATTGCAGCACTGGTAGCTTATCTGATTACTCATTTCATTCACCTACCGTTCCCTCCCCGCTGTCTAATTATCATTGATCTTATTCACTTGCTCCCTCTAATATATATATACGATTCAGACCAGCTATCGGGGCCAGATCATTATTTGTGTATTCTTTGTTTATTTGTGTTATGTTTTTGTGTCAGTTTTTCATGTTTGTTTTAGTAAGTTTTAGTTAAGTACCTGGTTCATGTTCCTGTCCCCAGAGGCCAGTGGACTTAAAGGCTTTACCGTTTGTCTCCTGTCTTCTGATAACGTACCGGCTGTTCTCCGTTGAGCTCTCAGGGTTTTGGCTCAGCATGCTGGGCGAGAGCAGGTTCTGGTCCTTCTCGACTGAGACTCATGGTTTTGGCTCGGAACATGGGGAAGGTCAGTTTTAATTCCCGTAAGCAAAGTTCCAAGGCGGAGAACAGTTTAAAGTTCTGAAGTATTTCCTGTACCATGTCTTGTCTCTTTCCCTCAACCACTGAGCCCGCCTGTCTCCATCAGACCGTGTCTGTCTGAGTTCGCTGCTGGATTCATGGAACTCTGAACCTGCCTGAACGCACTTTGGATTCCTTGAACCGTGGATCTGTATGTTCCTCTTTGGATCGGAACCCCTGGTCAGTCTACAGGCTTCTGGATTCCAGAACTGTTCCTGTCTGATCTGTATCCCTGACCTGGATGGGATTCCTGCCTTCTCCCTGGGGTTGCTGCATCGGGGACACTCTGGATGGCATGACGTGAGAGGATAGACTGAACTGTTAAACCCTGGTATCAGTGATTGGGTGGAGCCCCACCCCCCTCCTGCAGTTGCTGTGTTCCACTTATCCTATTCAGTTCTGTTTTATTATTTTTGTCATTAAACATTTTGACATTTTTCGCCTTGAATAGGGGGTCCACATTTCCCGTTTATGACATCAGCCCAACAATGGATTATATTTATAGTAGTTTGTTGATACTGGTCAAATTAAAGCATCTTATTTTAATTCTATATTTCTATGCTCTTTTTGTTTGTCTTGAATCATATGTATGGCTATTATGAGAATTCGAATTAAACTATAGTTGGACAATACACATACAGTGTATGTTCATGTTCAGTTTTTATATTCTGGGTGAAATATATCTGATATTGGCCAATACCTGATACCGGCCAATATGTCAGGTATTATTCCCCAATATTGATATCAGCAATCAGTATCAATATCAATCCTACATCGGTTGGGCTCTAATCCGTTTTCTGTTCATCTAAACTGCTTTTATATATAAAGTGCTCTGTTTATTGAAAACTGTTATTGATTGTTTATGTCTCAGTCTGCCCCACATGCTATATGCTCGCTGTGTGATTCCAAAGGGGGCAAACCTGACAGTTTTCTCTTGAAATTGAGAGATTTTATTTCATATTTCCCCCATAGTCAGTGTGTTATACTTTGTGGATGCTGTCTTGTCTTATTGTCCACATCTGTCCTCTAGACTTTAGATCACTTTTTAGGCCTCTCCAATAGCCCCTGATGAGTATGATAGCAATGCATTTCTATACATTTCCATATCATTCCAGATAAGAGCAGAAATTAATTGATAAAAACTAAAACACTGTCTAGCTAGCCAGACAAGAGCAATCTCCCAGTGTGATATCGCTGGTTTTGCAGCCAAAGCATTTGGTGTCTATGGTGGTTGCTATGGTGTGTTCTCAGATTTGGCTGAAGGATAGGAATTTCATTTTTTTGCCATTCATTAATAATAGCTATTCAGTCTTTGCTGTGAAAAATGAAAGCTCTATTTCAACTATTAATTAAGTATTCGCCCCATCTTTAAATGGTTTAAAATCAAATGATTTATTCTTCCAGGACATGGGGCATAGGACAACCAGGTGATGATTCCTTTAAGGGAATCAGATTGTTAGGCTACGTTCACACTGCAGCCTGAAGTGACCGAAATCAGATTTTTTTGCCCATATGCGACCTGAATCTGATGT
This sequence comes from Cyprinodon tularosa, assembly GCF_016077235.1. Taxonomy (NCBI): domain Eukaryota; kingdom Metazoa; phylum Chordata; class Actinopteri; order Cyprinodontiformes; family Cyprinodontidae; genus Cyprinodon; species Cyprinodon tularosa. The sequence goes on from NW_024039074.1 coordinate 713,903, forward strand.
TTTCATGACAGTCTGAACAACACAGATCAGATTTTTTCCAAGCCGAACCCAGGCAGCTTGGCTATGTGGTCCTGAATCCGATACGAATCTGATCTTTTTTTAATGCAACATGTTTGTGAATGGCCAGGTCGGATTCATCTGACCTGAACATCATTAATGCCCGACAAAAGTCACTCTTCTGCATCTTGCTATGCAGAAGCGGCACGAAAAACAACAACCATGGCAGATGATGATGCGGAGAGCAGTATTTATGTTTAAACATATTGAAAAGAATGAGTTTTTATGGTTGGAAAAGACCGCTAGCATCCATTTTTACTTCCATAAACATAGAGTACCTTGCCTGTGACATCATTGCGTCCTCTACTGCACATGCGGGACACCTGCGTTGTATGACTGCAGTTCACACAGGAGATCACATACAAGTCGGATATATTTGGAAATATGAACGGCAACGCAAAAAAAAAAAATCGGAATTGAGCATCAAGGCCTGCAGTGTGAACATAGCCTTTGAATAGAGATGGTTCCAAGGGGAATTAGTTCTGAACTTACAGTTGCTGCCAAGAAACTCAACTTGGAGGACATTTGGAGATTTAAGGGAGTTCAGGTCACAATTAGGGGAGTGCTGGCCGAGTGCTTAGAGGTTGGGTCAACGTTTTGATCTCAGAGGTTCTCACACTAACACAGACTGCCACTCTGGGTCCCTAAGCAAGACACTAACCCTAGACTGCTCCCTGGGTGCACCACAATGGCAGCCTGTGCTCCCCAAGGGGTTTGGTTAAATGCAGAGAGTTTATTCTATTGCTCTGTACTTGTGACAGTGTAATGACAAGAAAAAGCTGGAAAAAAGAAAAAAAGGAGCCAGAGATCCAATTAAGGAGTCATGCAGAAGTAGTTACCAAGAATGAATGCTGGAAGATAACCCAAGTTCGACCAATGATGTCCCAGGGAGAGGAAGCAAACCCCCATGAGCCAGGATGGATTTCCGAGGGAGATTCAGAGTCCTCTAAAATGGAGCCAGGGAGATCAGGATTCATAAGGTTTTTTGAGAGGGAAAGCAGGCACTGGTATGCTGGGTTTTTTGTACAACAGAGACAAAAATCTGCAGATTAGAGATTACAACAGAGAGATAACACTCAAGCACTAAAGTGCTGGCTGTGGCTTCTTCTTAAACCCTCCTTAGTGAGGTGGAATAAGGAACACCTGTGAGAGTCATCCCTGCAGCAGGACTCCTGGCACTGTCTAGTGGTGAAGCCAAACTCCAAAGCCCCAACGTTTGGGTTAGAAGGCTAGAAACAGGCTGTACTGTAGATGTCAATGACTCCTTTTTTTTTTTAAAGTTCATTATACAGGCTAAAATGCTATTGTTTACTGCTATTATAAAGTTAATTACTCAATGCGATCTACTCTGTTTTTTTTTTAGATAGAAGAGCCCTTAACCAATCTGTGTGTCATGAAACGAGGACAGATGGACCCAGTATTCAGGAGAGACAGTCAGTAGGAAAGTTCTAAAGGTTTATTAAAATAAAACAAAAACGAAAGCGGAGCTGTGGCTCGCGGACACTGCAGGCGGGGGGGCGGGGCACCGCCCAATCTCAGACACTCTGGGGGAGAAACACAGGTAAGTGACCACAATCATCTGACAGAAGATTAACTGTGTTGGTCACTTACCTGGTTTAACAGTCCAGACCATGAGTTTCCCCAGTGCTGCAGTCCCAGAGGTGATGGTGGAAGCTAATCCTGGTGAGGGATCCAGAACAGACAGGAACAGGCAGAATCCAGATCAGACAGGAACAGAGACAGGTGGCAGGATCCAGACTTCCATGCATCCACAGGCTTCCAGGAGGGTTCAGAGTCTTACTAGGACCAGAAGCATGACCAGTTGGTCACGCACAGGACCATCAGGATCAGGTGCAGACAGGCAGGCACAGTGGAAGAGGGTAGTCGAGACAGGACGTAGGAACCGGAACTTGAAGCAGACTTTAAACTGGTCTCCACCCAGGAGCCAGGCTTACTTTGATAAAAACTGAACCTCCCCCCATAATGAGCCAAAAACCCAGAGGACTCCACAGGGGAGGAACAGTGGACGACCAGGAGACGAGACAAACGCTAAAGCCCTCTTTCCACTGGCAGCTAGGATCCAGGACATGAACCATCAAAGCAAAATTAACAGACAGACTAACAAAAAGACAAGCAATGATCTGGCCCTGAATGCTAAGGCAGAACTGAATATAAACCAGAGGATACAGGTGAGAGGAATAAATTATAATTGAGGCAGGGAAGGAAGAGGGCAGGTGAGGGGAATTACTAATTAAGGGTGAGCAAACAGGCCAGATCATGACACTGTGTATTATTTTGAGATGATTTAATGCAAATAAATCACTTTCCTTTCCAGAGTTAAAGGAATAACATCAGATATAAATGTGACCTGAAAGACCTTCAGGACATGAAATAAACTCTGACTCATAGAAAAAGTAAACAAGGTCTGCTAAATCAGAATAGACAAAAAATATTATGAAATTGTTATGGTTCTCCCTTTTGGACTTCTATTTGAGTTTCTTTTTTAGTTTTTAGTTCTCTATGTCATTCTGTTTTATTTGATCTTTGGTCTCTTTTCCATTTTTGTTATATTGAAGCTATGTTGCAGTTCTTGAGTTGCTCTCTGTTGCCCCCTTGTGCCTTTCTCCTGTCCCCTAGCTCCCTTCTAGTTACTTCTATCCACACCTGTTTCATATCACTTCATTAGCCCATTCTTTGTTCTGTTCCCCATATATACACCTTCTCTGCAGTTCCTCATTGCTAGTTTCTCATTGATACATGGCTCCTCACATGTATTTTTCCCTGTTTGTTGGTTTCCTGTATTTTCTTCTTGGTTTTTCTTTCTGTCGCCTTTTCATTAAACCCGCAAGAACTCCTCTCTGCCCTAGCTTCTCTGGGGAAGAGATGCCCCTCAACCTCAACAAACCTCCACCCAACCTGACATAAATTATTTGTTGTATAAAACTGGGCACAATATTGCAACTGTTTTAGAGACCAGGGCTGTGGCAGCTGTTGGAGTTTTCACTGGGGGGGCTATAAATTCAAAAAAGACGAATATCAAAAACCAGTCAAACTTATACTAAGTTATCATACCAGTATATTTATATGAATGCCAACAACAAAAAACATTATAAAAACACTTTATAAAAACAAAGCATAACTTCATGTACAAGTTTACTTTTTTACATAAATCTTGCCCTTCTGAGGCTTTGTGAAGGCAAATTTGTGTTTTGCCTTCTCCTATATTGTGTCACAAACCTAAAAAAAAATCCAGTTTAATAATGCTATTATTCAGCTTTATATTTTTCTTGATATATAAATACTATTTATTTTCTAAAAATGTGTTTACCTACGAGCAGCTACACAAATCAACAAACATCTAGAAAAATTACACTGTATTATAAAATATTTTCCATGTAAATTCGAGATTGTTCATTCTTTCTTGCTTTTTCTAAGAAGTGCTTTAAATCAGTCCTACCTGTCTTTATCCATGCTTGGTCAGATCCTGAAAAAGGAGGCAGGGAAAGCAGAATAGAGTGTAAGCCTAGCTAAATGCAGTTAGCCAAGCCTTCTTGCTAAACCAGGTCCTGGAAAAGGACGGTTCTTGCACCATGTCTCTGTCCCTCTGCTCGGCTGCAGCGGGAGGTGGTGAGCAAATACACTCCGGTCAGCTTGGGGCACACCAGAGCTGCGCCCTAAGCTCTCCTATACCTTTGTATTGCAGAGGAGCTATTGCGCATGTACAAAGTTTAATGAGAGTCAGTGGGCAAAGATTTTTACATCACCAATCCTGCATAAAAATTGAACGCTTTACTAGTCATTAAAGATTAAATATACATCTTGCACATCTAAGAAATACAAATTAATATATTTCAAAATATTTAAAATGTTAATTTAAAATTAAATTATAAAAAAATACACATATTTTTTGTGTCATTGAGTCACTGGGTGGGTGGGATGGCACCCTAGTACCCTCTATTGGCCAGCCGCCACTGGACCAGGGTACATTTGTTAAACATATAAAAAGTCCCTATTTTCCTCTTTTAGCCCTCTAGCTTGCCGCTTGAGGTTGAAGTGCTGTTCCCATGATAGAACAATCCATTCTACTTTCAGACTGCATGTCAATTTAAAAGTCTGGTTCCTTTGCTGATGAGCTTTTAACCTGACTTCTCCACGAGATGTTCTCCTAGATTCTTTTAAGATCACGCTTACTGCTGTCTACATTAAAGTAATATAGCGACTATGCAGAGCTGACTTAAAAGGCCCTACTAAAAAAAAGAAATCCCTTTAAGTGAAATCTGTTGATTAAAACGCTCTTTGAAGGAAATAAGTAGATGCATATGTCCTCAGCAACACAGAAGAGATCTACTGCCCAGCACAGGCAGCTGCAATTAGAATGATAGTGTTCAGCCATATGCTATTTTACATCCTGTCTGTAACTCTGTGGGGCCCTGCTTGTATCCATATGGATTGGTAACACCTCAAGAGTGAGCTGAAGTGCTAACATTATTCCCTGTCTTGCAGCCTGATGACTCTCAAGGATGTTTCCCTCTTTGAGTTCTGAAAAAATATGGCCAACCGCCAGCAGTGATGTCTGCAAATGCATAATAAAGCGTGTAAGGAGCCCACTGAGGATGAGCAAGGACGCATTTGCTTGGGTTGAATTTGGATTTCTTGACAGGGTGTGACTTTTGCATTTCCATAACATGCTCAAAGGACTTTTTCAGCTTGCAAATGCTGCTTAAGGGTCTTTATAATTTAACTTTTTTTATTTTCCTTTTATTCTGTCAGTTTGTTACCACTTTTACCAAACTTTATTTGAAGGATTTGTTCTTCAGTTTTTACACGTTTAATCTTATCCCCTATTATGACTGGCTTTAATTAGGCTCATTGCATATCCCTGTGCAATTGATATTTTAAATGTATATTATGTTCTTCTTTATCCATGAGTAGACAACCATTTTAAAGAAGAGGTTAAATTTTCACTATTGCATGTCAACTTTCGTTTAAGTGGTGGTAACATGATATGGGCAGAGCTGCTAAATACAGCACAAATATATACTTACAAAGCAAGAGTTCAAATCAAACCATAATTGTATCTTAAAATGTTCCAATCAAAGTCTGAAGTAAAATAATACAGAAAATTAATGAAAATTATGATGAGTAACAACAAGTGATCATATGGAGATCTGAAATTAAATTTAAGATATCCAGGATGTCTGAAATGTTCATGTTTGTAGTAGGGAGGAATGTATTTCAGATAACTTAAATACCCAGGTAATCAAACTAATAAATATTGACTCACATAATTATTCATTCTAGTTCATCCAGTTATTGTCATGTTGGGGTCTAATCTTCTAACCCACATGCAGAAACACTCAAGAGACAGGAAAAAAGTTAAAAGGTTTATTGACAATGTTTTCTGAGAAATGTGAACGGGGTCTTGGTTCGTCAGGCTGGTCACGGGAGGGAAGCAACTAGAGTAGGACAGATCGGTTAGAGTGGATCCAGGAAACTTGCTGTTTAACGGCGGTTTGGGTTAATACCTGCTCAGGGGGTATTCTGACCGGCAGGGGGGGGACCTTGAGGGTCCAGAGGCTGATCGGCAGGCTAAGGGCTGAGGGCAGACAGGCAGGTTCCAGGCAGCGAGAGTTTTCTCCAGGAGTTGACTGATCACCAGATATGTCAGGATCTGAGAGACAGAAGAACACAGAGTCAGAGAGGTTCTCAAAAAATCAGGAAAACAGATCAGAGTTAGCTGGCTCAGGTTGGCTGGTACCATTACTGGCAAACACTCTGTCAGGGAAGTGTCAGCCTCCTCCTCCTTAAGAAGGCCTCCAGATGAGCAGATGGGAAACAGCTGTGCAGAAGTCAGCTCACGCCCTCAAGAGGAAGATCTCAGGCTCCCTCTGGTGGAGAAAGGTAGACAAGCCTCCAGATCCCAACAGTTATCAGGACCAGATTATTCTCTTTCCCTCATGCCATTGGTGAGAGTGTTTTTAGTGTCCTGACCTCTTTTGCCTCTCAACCACTGAACCTGCCTTTTCCCATCTGATGTCATTGGTGAGAGTTATTTTAGCTTACCTGAGTGTTTCTGATTACCAGATCCTGACCTGTTGAGATCATGTTATGAAAAATTACTTATTCTTTAATTACTTTGTATCATACAAATTTATATATTTTTCCTCATCCACTAAATAACTTTGTAGCTACTGTAAACTTCATTTAATCAGATAAGTAAATTCAGGTGGAAATTGCTCCTAAAAAACTCTGGGCTCAGAAGTTAAGAGTCATGTTTTTAGGCTTTTGGCCAAAGCAAAACACCCACACAGAATATAACTTACTGATGCATGGAAAACTACATGTAGACTACATGCGAAGATTGTCCAGAAGATAGTCCAGAAGGGACTTTCTTGCTGGAGACCAACTATGCTACTCAATCATAGATGCTTAACTGTCAAAATAACCTCCAAAGTGATCTTGTTCTTACATACATAGATGAAATGTACCTACCTGAGTAGTAAAGATGTGTTATGATGTTCGGGACTAAACTGGACCACAAAACCAAAAGTAAGAATAGTTTAAAGTAAAATATTTCATCATGAATTTTTCGACATTCAAATTTAGTTTAGTTTATGAAAAATAGGGAAGTCATTTTTAGCTTTATCATTTCAATGGATGCCAGTTAAAACAGGTTAAATTGGCACGAGATTAGATAGTGTCATGAAGCGGTGTTTGTATGGAGGACCCAAACGCAGAGACCAGTAGGCAGAGGTGAATTAAAGTCTGTTTATTTTGGTTCACAGATCCAGAAGCAGGAATCAGAGTCCAACTGAAAATAACAACGTACCAGAACCAAGGAGACATCAGGGGTAAACCAAAACTAGGAGCCAGGGAGAGACGAGACAAGGCAGGCAGATGATAGACGGGAAGTAAGACGAGGATCCAGCAACCAGGAACTGAAGAGGGAGGGCTTTTAAAGGGGACAGAGACAAAGAGAGTGCTGACGAGGGAATTGACAACAGGTGCAGGCAGAACAGAGAAACAGAGCAAGGGAGGACACAAGAGGGCAGCAGAGGTCAACAAATGGATAACCAAGAAAAACAGGATCAAACAGACCAAGACTCTGACAGATAGACAGACAGACAGTTAGATAGGAGGTTTAAGGAGATTTAAGGAGACGGGAATACCAGTGTCTCCACAGCTTAGACTGGTATAGGATTGCACTATGTTTGGTGTAAGAAAGTGGCAAGATAATATAATTGCCAACATGTAAGGTACTGACTCTTGCTGTGACAAACATCTTGCTCCCAGTAGTCCATCTTGGCCATTTCAAAAGTACCTGCAAAGCATAATTATAGACCACCTGTAGCCTTTGCAGGCTGAATTGTATATATGTAGACCACAGGTCAGCAGTGTACAGAGAGGTACAATACGCTTTTAAAAGTTCCACTTTTGCCAAATAAGTACATGCACCAAATTTAGGAGCAACTGTATTGTCTTGAGCATAAAACGTTATACATTGTCATCAGATATCATCATCTGACAGATTCTCTGTGATGATTGCAGTTACCCAGCAATTTTTGGACTAAATATTACTAAATCATCTACATACATCAGGCGATTAAGTACAGAGATACCAGCCACACAACCAGTGCTACAAGCTCCCAACTTGGTTGATAGGTAATCCAGATACAAATAAAAACAAAACTGGGGACAAAATCCCACCTTGCCTCCAAAGTTTTCTTTGATTTTCCCTGTTAAATGTTTTTGATGCATCTAGGAAACACATAAAAACCAAACTGCTTATTATATTTATAAATTATCTCATTTGGAGCATATTTGCACATATCTGTGCCCAGCCTAACCTTAAAACTGATCTGGTTATCTGTAGATTTGATAACCTGAATTAATCCTGTCCAGGATTAATTCAATTGTTTTTGAAACTAACAATTATCAGAACTGCCAATCTTGCCAGTTTTATCTTTAATGACAGATACTAACAGGACGCTTAACACAGAGTCAGGTAAAAGAACGTATAAGAAACACTGTAACACAAATCGAAAGTAGAGGAGCTAGCCTTGAACTTGTATACTTTTAATGCTCTGCTATGAATACAGTTAAACAACCTACTGTAATGTTGGTGCCACAGCTTCACAATATTAGCAGTGCCAGATATGCCATCAACCGTACAGGGCAGAGATGTTTTTTGGGATGTCATACCTCTAACTTCTTTCCAAAAGTCTTTTGTATGGTTACTACAAAGTCTTCTGGCATGTGAGTCAGCCATAATTTCTCTTTCATGTTTTCTAAATAATGCACAGCATACTTGTATTGGGCATTGGTCAAATTTTTATGTTCCAAGACAGGCCCAAATCTCGCTCTCCGTGCCTGTATGCACTCCTTAGAAGCCTCCCGAGCTCTATTATAAAATTCAGCCATGTGGGTGTTCCAACCTGGCCTGATCTTGTTTGTTTTTTTTGTTGTTGCTTATGGAAGAGTTTACTTGATGTAATCTAATCATTAACAATTTCCTTATACACAAACCAAATGGATCCAATGTGCTCAGAATTTTCACAATTTGCATCTCTACACATAACTGCTCCTCTAGGCATGAAGATTCCCAAGCGAGTGATTTGTGCATATAAATCTGCATCCCAAATGGAATATAATTGGCAGTAGATAACTCACACAGGATTTTTATTTTTTTCAGTGTCCTTTTTGGTGATGTGGCAATAAGAATAATTGTCTTGATGCCAAAAAGAGCCCAACAGATTTTACTTTTACAAGGATTTCATGTCAAGCAATGAGGCATTTTCATCTGCTGTAGTTACATTGATTATCCTCACAAAACTGGCTTAAATGAGTACCAAATATAGATTTACTATTAGTAATATCAGAGTTCATTTCCTTAATAAAAAGTATTAAAAAACTTATCTTGTATAAAAGAGTTAATAAAAGCAAGTTTGTTAAGATCCTAATTTTCATTTGCAGGGCACTCATAAGGGATGTACACATTCAGGATAACACTTTCCTTGTCATTTTGTGTCAGGTGTTGCAATCACCAGTCCACTTCAAGTTGAATTTTAACCCAAGAATCCAGTCTGTCATGATGGATCAAAGGAGCAAGCCCATATGCAGAACACACACGGAGGAGGCAGGGAAAAAGTTCAAATGTTTATTAAAAGTTCTGAACATGAGATCGTAAACAAGTCCTGAGACTGGTTCACTGAAGTCTTGACTGGGACCAGAGACTGTTGGTTAGTAGACTTCATGAGAAGCTAAGCGTCTAGCTTCAGGCTTAGCATGGCAGACCTTGATCTGAGCTTCCAGCTCACTGCAGAGAACAACAGGGAATATCCACATAGGATTCTTCAGGCTGATTCCACATAGGAATCTTCAGGTAAACTCCACACAGAAGTCTTCAGGTTAAATCCACATAGGAATCTTCAGGTTGGCTCACCAGGGTGGATTAGCAGGTTAGGCTTACCTAGAGCTTCAGGCTAGAGACAGGTTTCCTGTGAGGCAGCTCTCCCAGAGCTTCAGGCCAGAGACAGGCTTCCAGTGAGACAGCTCATCCAGAGCTTCAGACTAGCGACAGGTTTCCTGTGAGGCACAGACAAAGGAGAGATTAGAATCTGATCTCACACTAGAGACAACTAAGATTCAATCAGTAACTGAGGCTCAGGTAGCTAACCAAACTAAGATCAACACTGCGGCATGGAAGCAAGGTCTGGCAGGAGCTTATAAAGGGGAGGTCTCCTGATGAGAAGATGCATGACAGGTGTGCTGGAAGGTTCCAGCCCTAGGAGACCCATGGCGCACTCTGCTGGAGACAGAGGGTAATCTCCAGATCCCAACAGTAATTCCAGTCCTAAAAGACAACAACAAGAGACAGAAGAGGATCCTCGGCACCCTCTGGTGGGCAAGCCTGAGGATCCCAACACAGTCTCCTATCCCATAATTTTGCAACAATCCGTCCTTGTATTATTCCATCACCAATAGTAACACTAGACTCTCCAGCTCCATGGAAGCGCTCATTTACAGAGTTCAAAACTTCTAAATTCTGCTTTGTCAGAAAAGTCTCATGTAGACACAGAACATCACAATGGCTCAAAAGTTGGTCTTTAACCACACGGCGAGACTTGTCCTCTGCACTATGCCCCAAGCATAGGCCTTAACAATTATGTGATATAACTTTAAGAGCCATTTGTTCAGGCTTATTTGGCCTCTGTGCCACAGGCTCATGATGCCCCTCCCACCTGCATTCCCGGAGGAACTGCACCATACATTCCTGCAGCTCGAGCCCTACGTGGCTCATAAAAATGTCGAACATAGGCTCCAACTTGACAGAGATCAGAATTGTACATTTCCGCCACATCATTACAGTCAGAAGAGACTTTGTAAGAGGCAAACCTGCTGTTGTCAGAGTTTATTTTCAGGCATGTAACTTCACGACCCAGCTGGCCCTCAAGATAGTCAGTTAATGTCTTTACATCCAGTTCAGGCGAAAATCTAGAAGTGAAGATTCACCAGTTTTGCTGTCACTGTTTTTATGCTCCTTGTGGTCACTGTGCCGTCAATAGCCATACCTTTAGCAGGTTTTTTTCACTCCAGGTGTAGAACGGTGCAGCCCTGCTTGCCTTTTTTCTCTTCTCACAACAAGGCTCCACTTTGGGGATTCAAGCGGATGCGTACTTTCACCAATGATCTTGCCATCAACAGGGGCAGCTTTCAATCACAGCGAGCTCAAACGAACCATGTCTCTCCTCTTTGCTACAAGCCAAGGAACCTTAGAAGTTGGCAGTTTCCCAGGTTTCAGACCGCAGTCTTTGTTCTCCCCCCTTGCATCCGTTACTTCCGCGTAAAACAGCACTTTCTTGGAGGCCTCAATAGACTCTGTGTCAAAAGTGCTATTAGCCAGTAGCAATATCTCATCCTGGCTATTTTCACAGCCAAAAACTTTAAGAGCTCATCTTCCACAATTATTTTGCCATACACAGTCCTGTAGATCTCGGTTTATGTCTAGATCGACATGAAACAGGGGTAACAGAAGCATAGGCTGGTGCACAGTCTGCCATTTTCGTACTCAGGAAGTCATGAGAGTCACATTAGATCAGTCAAAATTTCCACAACATGACTCTTTACAAGGCCCTATCCAGCTGTACAGTAAGTACATTCCTCTTCAGGTGCAAAAACCCATTTCTGCGCAAGTTGCTGAAACAGAACCGTCAGACGTCCTTGAATGAAACAAGCTAACCTGAATAATATAATGAGACACATCTTGTAGATTCCTACCAGAGACTAACACGGGAGTGGATTTTCACTCCTGTCCCGTCCCACTCCCACAGAAAAAATTTGTGTTGCGTCCCAATCCCGGGCCAGAGTAGAAATCTAAATCCTCAGAGTGGAAGCACTGTTGGTTTTTGGGTCGTGTAGTTTTTTTGACTGGCATTATAGTGTAGGCTTCAAGGAAAAAAACTACAAAATGGCCGTGCTAGTACTGGATTTTTTTTCTTTCTATTTTATTTTATTTTTTGGCATTGATCCTAGTTTTTTTTTAGTTACTATTGGTTTGCTCCCGCTCCCGTCTGCTCCCATTAATGTTTAATCCTGTACCGTCCCAATCACGTGATCATTACTAATACTGACTCCCATCCCACGGGAATCCCGTGACCCCTGGGATTCCCGTAAAAAGGTCAGTCTCTAATTCCTACATAATGAAGCCATAAGCTTGACACACTTTTACCCTCTGTAATCCAATTGATGGTGAGAAAACAAACAAATGGGATCCTCTCCATTAGGTTAAACCCTTTTATTTAAGAGATAAAAACAATACAGGCATGAAATATCTATAAAAAATAAAATAATAAAAGAAGAATAGGAGAGTTAAAAAAACTGTGTGGCTCGACTCCAATTACTGGACGAACACTGAAGCAGAAGCCACTCCCCTAAACATCCAGAAACGAGCTAATGAGCAAAAAACTGTGCACATTTGCAAAAGAACCTCAGTACAATTAGAAATGTTGAATATCTTTAAATATGAGAACGTTTAACTTTCTGATAAATGGTGTAACTTATCAATGGTTTCCAGTGGTGTCAAAAGTACACACATTTGTTACTTAAGTAGAAGTATAGATAATTCAGTTTAAAAACACTCTGGTAAAAGTTGAAGTATCAACTTGACCTCTTGATCTGCATTGGATGGAGCACATGACGTGAGATAAATATGAATAAGCCAAGAGTAACGAGTAATGTTTGTTTTAAAAATGTAAGGAATAGAAAGTACAGATACTTGTGTGAAAATGTAATGAGAAGAAGTCAGAAGTAGGAAGAAAAATTAGTAATGGTGTAAAGTATAGATACCTAAAAAGTGTACTTAAGTACAGTAACGAAATATTCGTACTTCGTTAATTGACACCTCTAATGGTTTCTTTTATCTCAACTTAAACTGAATTTAGGCTCCCACGCTCAATTTCTTTGGCATCTTTTCCTCCTCTCTAAGATCTTATCGAGCCGTCTAGTGCTGAACCTCTACTGCTGGCCCTCCTGGACACATCTATACCTCCATAGATACAATATACCATCGGGGCCAACTGTATTTCTCCTCTTTATCCTTTTGAATTCCTTCCTTACCTTATAACTGGTCATCTTTGCTACTTTCTGATCACCAATGGTCACTTCTTCTGCTCTTTGTTTTCTGTTTTCTATATTCATCAACTCTTTAAAGTATCATCTTTATCTTCTCATCACAATTGTTGCAACCATCTCGATCCTTAATCATACTAACCTGCTGATTATCCTTTTCACCTCATCCAGTCTCCCCAGTTTTATTCTTCTTCCATTCTGTCCAACCCATCATACAAATCCATGTATACTCTGTTTGGCCTCTGTCTTCACTTTTTTCACATCTATCTCTACTCCTGGTGACAGTCGTCACAGTGTCCCACTTCTTCTCTTTCTGCATTTCCTTCTTCCCCCACTCACTCCTCACTCTTTGTCAGCTTTCATTCCAGGGGAAACGCCAGGTAGTCTCTGTTCTTTTTCCCTGATAGCATTTGCAGTAATTGTCCAGTCGTCTGGAAACACATTTGCACCCAGAGCCTTCATGAAAGTCCCAAAATAACTATAACTTTCAACTTACACCACTGTCATTTCCTCTGCCTTTTTCCTCCTTAGCTTTTCACTATCAAAATCATTCTACAAACCATCATACTGTGTTTTTTAGCAACACTCTCACCAACCAGTTGCCTTGCAATCACTGACTTCAGCTTACATTGTGTACATAAAAATGTAATCCACCTGTGTGATCCTACCTCTGCTCTTGCAAGTCACCATGTGATCCAGCCTTTTCTTTAAGAATTTAGTAGAGCCATTTCAATCATCTTTGCAAAGTCTACCACAATCTTTCCTTCCATATTATTCTTTTGGATACTTAACCTGCCCATCACTATCTCATCACATCTGTTCACAGGTCTAAGGTGTCCATTAGACATGGATTATTCACCATGACTCCATTAGATGGAGTTTTTGCATGACTCCGTCTAATTAATTTAATAATTTTGTCCTACCTCTAACTCACACCCCTGACCTTGCAAGCAAGATGCAAGATAAATTGTTGCGAGATCTGTGAATTCACAAACTACTGAAACTGAAAAAATATCTTGCACGAAGCCAATATCTTCATTATCCTCACATACAAAAATGTTTCAAACCAATGAAATTTAGTAGCGTGTATGACATCAACCAGGAGCTGCAGGCTGAAGTGAAACAAACATGGCTGCATGGTTGGATGTACTTGTAGACTCAGCTATTCAGTCTGTTTTAACTGTAATACCCTCTATTTCTGGTTTTGAAAAATGAGTAAATGGACAAAATTTTCCCTCTTGTGAAAGAAAAAAGATGTTTGTGCATTCCGCTCAACTGCTATTTGATTTATATAAACCCTGCTAGTTACGGAAAAAAAAAATTATCCACAATGTGATACTGTATGTCACAGTTGCTACTGCTGTTGTGATTGGCTTAAACCTCCACACAGGAGTCAGGTGCAGGGAGTCAGCTCAGAGTAATGAATGTCCCTCCCTTTCGCGAACACTTTTGACAAAAGACTTCCAGATGGATACTGTGTAGAATTCAAAATAAACTATATGTATCAAAGTGCTTCATGTCAGGCACACACCCCATAACCATTACCATAAATGAAAGTCACTCTATCTAATCACTCTATCTGACACTATCTTTTTTTTTTTTTTTTTTTTTACAGTGTCCTGTCTGGCAAGGTGGCAATAAGAATAATTTTCTTGATGCCAAAAGGAGCCCAACAGATTTTACTTTCACAAGTGTAGCGGTATCGCAATTGCCATACCGCTCCACTTGTTTCATGCATATAAATTGCTTTATTATAATTATGCAGGGAGTTTTACAGTTCATATGGACACTGCAATATAAGTAGAGCAGAAAAACAGAAGAAGAAGAAGGAAAAAGAAAAAGAAAAAAACAGGACAAAAGATGAAAGAAAGAGGAGATAGGAAGGAGGCAATGACAAAACATTTTCAGTCTGCTTCAACACCTGTAATGAGATGGAGAAAAAAAAAAAAAAAAAGAAAAAAGAACAGCACAACCAAAAAACATGGTACGAGATATACAATAAAGCAAACACCTTGAAACTATCGCTAAAGTAATATTATTAAGTCTGACATGTACTCTGTGTTACCTGAAGATATGAATGTGGGGTTTCTGTTTGGAAGTGAATCTCTAAGTACCTGAAGCCTAGCACCTGTAGTTGTTTGTGAGACACTATCTTTTTACCTCCAGAACGTTCTGGATACATTCCTCCTTCAAGATAACTCTTATACCCTTTCTCTTCCAGTCCACACTATGTGAATACAGCTTGAATCATGCTCATAAGCTTCTAGCCTTGCAACCTTTCCATTTGACCCCATGAACACAGAGTATGTCAATCTTCCTCCTCTTCATCATGTCAGTCAATTATTTTATGCTTTATTTATCGTAGTCCCAACTTTCAAATTCCCTACTCCCAGTTCTGGACTAGGAACCCTTCCTTCTTCTCTCTGCCTACGGACACACTGTCCTCCTCTTCCTATTCTTCTTTGCTCACAAACATGCTCAATTCCCACTGGTACCCCTGTTGGTCCCCAGCACAGATCTGGTACAGAGATCATATGACTGAACAGCTTTGTGAATTTGGCAAAAGTTTTACACAGAATGCCCATCCTGACTCAGCCCTCTGAATTTATAGGACATTTGTGTCTCCTTTGAGCCTGAATTATTTCTATACACTTTATCTTTATCTGAACTAAAGAAAACTCGCCCACCAAAACAAAATATAAAAATGCTTCATGAATGTTTCAGAAAAAAATACTGAAAGAAATTGCTCAGATAATACAGCAACAGTTTTAGCTGTGATGGACAGAAAGCTAAATCAGTTTTAACTTTCAACCCAAGCTTCAGAAAGAGCAGCAAGGCCATGCCTGAGGAGTTACATTACTTTTTCATAACACTGTGTCCCAGGATGAGAGCTTGCATTTCTCCGCAAATTCTCAACATGCAAAGTTCCCAAAGCTGAAGATCCAGGAGCAAACCTGCTTTCTGTAGGGCTTGAAGAAAAATTTTATTTCCACCATGACTCTGACTGCAAATTCTGGCCTTTGGCTACTGATAATTCCGGCAGTGGGGACTGAAAAGCATAGTTTAAGCTTTGATTCTTCCACATTTTCTGTCTTCTTTGTGTCCTCCAGTGCTCTCATTGTCCTTTTAATTCATTTTTCTTGAGTTATCGAACCAAAGCTTTCTCCTGGAAAGCCTTTCAAATCAAACATAACATCAAAGCTTTCAGACACATATTTTGATCCACGATGACCATTGTTACACAAAAGAACAGCAGGAGTATGACAAAGAGTTCAGATAAATATATGAAGAATAGAGGAACGTAGTGATAGAAATACTTTTCCTGTCAGCTTTACTGAAAATAAAGCATATAATTACAGCTTCTCTCGCTATTTGAATCCATGCTCCAATAGTTTTCTCTTTTTTTTTCTAAAGAACCTCTATTGTCATTTGCTATTGCATGCAGTAGACCACAGTATGCATTAAATTCTGCTTATATGCCAGCATGCATCTTCTTTTCCCTCTGTAATAAACCATTTTTAATATGTCTTTCTCAAAGACCAATGGCTATATAAATAACTTTTTTTGTCAGCAAAGTTGAAGACACGACAAAGTTACTTTTTTTATTAAGGGAGATTTACATATTTTAATAACGGACACAAAGTGAGGAACAAAATATTCAGATTGTCAGTCACTTTCAATATCCATAGCTTCCACACACATTGTGCTTTGTTGTGACGGTAAAATTGAAGCAGTAGAATATGACTGGCTGCTATCATTGTCTGGATCTGGATTAGAATGGGGCAAAAAAGGAGAGTATAAAGAAATATTTCACTTAATTACTTGAAAATCACTTAATAATCATCCATCCGTCCAGCCTTAATTTAATCCTTTGATCTGTCCAGACATCATTCTGGCTTTTTGTCATACCAGTCCCAACCCTGCCTAGCCAAACCCAACTGCAAATCTACAAAATAACAGCTTAATAAGAAATTAATCAATGAGTTTCTTTTAATTTTGCCTGTTTTCATAAGTCCGTTGGTTAAAATGCTGTTCTTGGATACTAGGAGAGTTTAGCTAAAAGGACTCTCTGCAAAAAACACAAAGATGGTTACTAAGACTGGAAAAGGAATGTGGTAAAATTCCTTCATAATAATGTCGATGACCTATAAAGCTGGGTGGAAAATTAGTATTTTACGTTATTTTTGCTTTGCTTAGTTGTCTTTTAACAAAAGATTCCATGACTTAAAAAGTAAAGAAAAACACACTGTTCTTTCACAATTAGAGATTTTACAACAAACCATTTATTTCAGACATTATTTATAGATATTACAAGATAAGCATCACGTTACTAATTGTAGATCATGTTTGACAAATCCCTGAACAAAACACACCAACATTGCTGTTGTTCTTTTCTTTTGATTCAATAAAATGCCTTTACCCAAAGTCTGTATGCATTTAAAAGAAATGTTGTTACAAATCCTTGAACATTGGAAACAGTCTGTAACTCAGATGATTTTTCTTCCTTTATTTCTTTCTTCAGCCTCTGCAGAATGATGGATGTGGCTCTGCTAATCATAAGCTCTTCACTGTTTCTCATCCTCTGGGAGACCCTCCACTTCATGCACTGTTCCATGTCTTTCTCCTTCCTGTGTCTCGTTTTGTTTCCTCTTTCCTGTCTCTCCTTCACATCTCCTCTCGCTTGTGCTCAATGATGAATGTCACCTCATCAGCTCACGCCATCCGGAGAGAATCTCGTGCCTGTGATGCCAGGGGACCCAGAGGACAGCGGCCAAGCCAAACCTTCCCAACGAGGTGCTCATTAAAGTCATCATGGGAAACTAATGAGGATAAATTTGGAGTCTGGATGTGGTTTAGTACCAAGGGAGTGCTGAGCTTGTCTCAAAGTGTCTGTTCATCTGTTATACACCAGACTATCAGAGCTATTTCACTCTGTTTGGGCTGTCTGGTTTTTAGTTCGCCTTTCTTTCAATTCTCAGTTTTATTAGAGACAAAACAAACAGGCCTGAAATTGCACTACATGAATTTCTGAAGTGGGGATGGTGGAATGTAAATCCACCAAGGAATTAACTACCCTCATCCCAAAAAAAAAAAAAAAAATGAAACACGTTATTTAATTTTAGCTTAAAAAGATTTTAACACAGATTCTTGCTTAATTATACAAAAAGTATGATATAATTATACACCAGTTTACCCTTATCAGTCACAAATCAATCAGAAAATGCTCTTTTATATTTTTTGGAAGTATTTTCTCAAGAAACCATATCACTTTGCAAGGTCTGTCAGACATAATTAGGAAGTTAGAGCAGAAGCCAAGGGGTTAAAATAACAATTTCAAGTTAACAATTCTACTACTAAAGACTACTAAAATGCAGGAAACATGCAGCAAATCACACAGCACTCATATAATATCAATACAATATTCAGAAGACATACAAAATCTCCACCTAATGTCTAAAAGAATATCTTAGAAGAATCTTAGGGACCTCGCCATTCGTCCTCTTTCTGCTGTTTGCCCCCACTTTAAGAGATATCTCATCTTGGCTAAAGAGCCTTGTGTTTAGAAATAGCAGTAAACCACATGGTGCTGCACCTCTTGCTGGCTTGAAGCTACTTCCTCATCATTACTACAAAGAGGATGCTTGTTTCAGTTTGGAGTCTTTAAGAATGAATTGTCTGCAGAGTTAAGGGTTTTTGATTTAGAAGTAGCTTCCTTTTTTCTGAGCCAGCACAGATAATCCTAAGGATTATTAAAGACCTTAAATTCTTCATACTATCTGAAAGTTGGTTCAACTGCAGAAAAGCTAGATGCATTGACCAAGCTGTCGGAACAATATCTGTCTGCTCTACATTTGGCTGCCGAAAGCTTCCACTGAGCACTGGACCATTACTGAGAAACATTGCATTGAGAGCATTGCTTTTTCTTTGTTATGTTAATGCCTTGGCAGATAACTAATTAGAAGTAGGTATAAATGTTTATATTTACTCCAAAAGGAGTTTGCATGAACTTTGTATTGAATGTTTATTGTTTGATCTAAGCTGAATCTCTGAGCCTGCTTGCTGGTCTGTTTTGAACTCTGTGGGGATGGTTCTGTGAGTTGGACTGAGAGGAGTTGTAAAGATTTGATCACTGTATTCCCTTGTTCCTCCCTCTCACTCGCCTATGCTTTCCTTTTTCCTCATTTCTGGAGCCTGTGTTGCTCATGACCACACAGATGACCAAAAAAACTACTAGCACTTTATTTGCTTTCCCCTACCTGCTTTTCTCTGCCATAACACAGTGGTTATGTTCATTTGTCTAAGAGGGAGAGCAGCCTTCCATGGCTTTGGCTCCCGTTAGTGCAGTGGTTCCCAAAGTGTGGGGCGCGCCCCCTATGGGGGGCGCAATGCCATTGCAGGGGGGGCGCGGGAAGCGGTATGGATGAATGAAGAAAAAAAAAAAAAAACAGCGCTTGCTTGACTGAGCATAATGGACAGTTGTGACACTGCAACCCAGATTTGAGAAGATCTACAGCAAAAAGCAGGCTCACTACAGCCACTGAAAAGATGGGAGGATTAAAGTACAAAGAAAAAACTCTCAGGGAGCTGTTCAATGTTTTCACTCCATTTTGCACAGAGGCTTTTTCAATGTATAGATTATAGCAAAGTTAAATATTGTTACAAATAAAAAAAAGAAATATGTTTAAAATAACACAGACAACAAAGAATCCTCTTCTAATCTACAGTATAGAACTATGAAAAAAATACAGTTACACAAAAGTGTTCCACTGTAAAGATGGTATAGTTTGTTTTGTTGCAACCTGAAGTGTGAAATAAACTTCAGTGGAGTTTGAAAACAAAATATGTGTATAGATTTATTATATCTGGTTGAACGATGTGTGTGACCAGTTTATTCTTTTTTTATTTTTTTTTTGGGGTGGTGTGTGTGTGTGTGTGTGTGTGTGTGTGTGTTTGTGTGTGTGTGTGGGGGAGGGGGGGTCGGGGGGTTGGTTGGGGGGGGCGTGGAAATTTTATTGTGATCCAAAGGGGGGCCCAGAAGAAAATCTTTGGGAACCACTGCGTTAGTGCATTCCTAATTCACTTCGATGCTGTGTTTATTTCATATTTTCTGTTCGTTTGATTGATGATTATTCAATGATTGAAACAAGCTGATGCTTGATGAATTAAAATAATTCAAAAACACTGCAGTGTTTGTATACAGTATATCAACACAGGGTTGTGAACAACACTGGGGCTAATGCAGAGGTGTCAATTAACGAAGTACTAATATTTCGTTACTGTACTTAAGTACACTTTTTAGGTATCTATACTTTACTCCATTACTAATTTTTCTGCCTACTTCTGACTTCTACTCATTACATTTCGTAATGACATTTCAGCGTATCCGGAGACAGAGACCAACAAGACCTCCCTTATCCATGACCCTATTTCAAAGAATTTTTCGAAATAGTTGAAAAATTGAGCTTTCAGTTCATATGGTGGCATCTGTCTGTTTTTTTTAAGGTTACTTTATACTTTTATGCTTTAAGTAGTTTTTGGATCACATACTTTTTCACTTTTACTTGAGTAAAGAGGTCAAGTTGATACTTCAACTTTTACCAGAGTGTTTTTAAACTGAAGTATCTATACTTCTACTTAAGTAACAAATGTGTGTACCACTGGGCAAATGCAATGTTGAAACCCCCGCCACCCCCGCCACCCATCTCTGCTGAGTGTTTGGTATGATGGATGAAAAAGGATTAAAATTAAAAATTTAAAAATCTGAGACTTTTCTACACAATGTCCATCAGAGCCTGTGAGAGACAATAGTACTGTAAGCCATATGGGATAATAGCTTGCATTGACTCCCTCACTTAGTACCTACTCACCTTCTCAGCCCACTGAGACTCAATTCCAATGATGACCATGAATTTTAGAAATGGCTATTCCCTTTTCTCAGTGTCTGGACCTGCATAAAAAAAGTTTATTAAAGTAATTAAGATTTTAAGCTTTTTTTCATCTTCAGGCCCACATATGCATATGTTCTGGCATCCAGCTAAATACACAATTTAATAAAAAAAAAGAAAGAAAGAAATCCATGCAATATCTAAATTTGACAAAAGGCTAATGTTGTTTTTTTTTCTTTATCCAATGACTACCTCCCTGAAATAATACTGAGAAGTTCAACAACAATTCAAGCGTCTCTGAAGCCTAACCTTCATTTTGAAAGGGCTTTCCTTCATTACATTGTGTAATTTGGATTCACAATGGTCCAGGGACTATCAAGCCGTCTGTGTCATTTAATTATAGGTGTATGAAATGAGAGTTTTTCCTCCTGCACTCCTCTAATGCTTCCTGGAATTGATAAGTGAGAGGAAGCTCATCACATTACACTGCAGAGCTGTGATCCTCCTTTGTTGCGCCTCACTCACACTAATGGGCCTCATCAGCTTCGCAGGCAGATACTTGACTATTAACCACAAAAAAGGCAGAAGTTGTAATGGGAAACACAGAAACAGAAGGTGGAATGATGGTGAAAAAGTGAAGCGGTACCAAGAGGTAGAAAGACTGAGCATAGGGAAGCTATCCACATAAATTATTCCTATGAAAAGAATTTAACAGATTTTTGTTGTATGGTTAAAATAGAACTGAAGCTTGTTTGATCTCCCATTTTATAATTCCAAAGTTATAGAAAGCAATTCAACCAAAGTATTTCACATCCTGAAAGTGACATGATTCTAGAGTTGACTCTGGCGCAGACACAACACGAAACAGGAAGCGGTTTAGAAAGTTTATTGAAAGGTTTTGACAGAGAGATAGTTTTTGGATCGGCGAAGATTCTCAGGAAACAGCAGCTTAATCAGGAACTGCACAGAGAGAGAGATCAGTTAGATTCGGGCTAGGGAACTGAGTTAACTAGAAAAGATGCAAACTCCTTACAGGTCGATGGAGAGCGGAGCATATGGAGGGGAGGTTGGATGAGCCCACAGAGATTGAGTTTGGCTGAGTGTCGGGTTTCGACTTGAGAGCTCCAGAGGGTGGACAGGCAGGTGAGCAGCGGAGGATGGATCCAGGAGGACTGAGAAGAGAACCGGCTTGCAACTGCAAGGCTTCTAGGGAACAAGGAAGACAAGGAGGTGAGCTTGAGCCAAGACACAGAGTTCAGTTTAAGACGAGCTAGCTGGTAAGTTACCACTGCGTGGAAATTAACCGACTGGCGTCCATCCCAGGAAATCCACTCCTCTAAATACTGCTCCCTGATTGCGTCCAATTGGAACCAGCTGGAGGCTCTTCTGGGCTGGAGACTCTGAGGAGGAAAGGTAAGAGAAACCCTAACACAGCTCAGCACACAATCCTGAGGGCCCAACAGAAAGCTTCCATTTCTATGTCAGGAATCCAGTTTGTGCAGTCTGTTTTTGTGTTTCCTCTCCTCCTCCACCAGGTGGTGCCCCGTCCTCATTGGTTCTCCCTGCACACCTGCAGCTCATTGCCTCATTACCTGTGGAGTGTTCTTGAGCTGCTGACTGCCACTACCTTGACGCCAGAGCATTTGCCAATACAGGGTATTCTAGCCATGCTTAGTTTAGCAGAGTCTAACCTAAGTCTTTGTTTTGCCAATACAGGGTACTCTAGCCATGCTTAGTTTAGCAGAGTCTAACCTAAGTCTTTGTTTTGCCAATACAGGGTACTCTAGCCATGCTTAGTTTAGCAGAGTCTAACCTGAGTTTTTGTTTACCAATTTTGGATTCTCTAGTCAAGCTGAGTTTTTCTGAGTCAATCTGAGTTTTTGTCAACCTGAGTCTTAACTTTGTTTTTGTCTTTGCCTCTCGGCGGGAAGTCATCCTGCAAACTGGATTTGTCCGGTCCTTCTCTCTCTGGAAGGTTCAACTTAGCTTCTAACTCAGCTGGGGTTCCAAACAGGAAGTTTGGACCCACCTTCCCCAAGAGATACTGTGCTTCTAACTGAGCTGGAGTCCCAAACAGGAAGTTTGGACCCACTTTCCCAAAGAGGTCGTTTGAGCTTCACACCAAGCAAAGATTTCTTCAGCACTACAGCCCGTTCAAGTACTGCAGGAAATCTGAGTGGCAGTAAGCTTCTCCATTCACCAGGGAACAACCATAGTCTGAGTAACCCAGTCCACCCATCACCAAACAAGACAATCTCTGGTACAATCCTCACAGTCTGGATTCCATAATGGACATCTTTCCCTGGAGAAGTGAGTCTGCAACCTTTTCCTCCAATTCTAAACCTAAGATTCAAATTTCCCACTGAGCCTGAACTAACTGCAGTGTCTTCCCCTCACCTTCCAGTTCTCGTTGAGCAGTGTTCAGAGCAACACTGGACTCATTCCCTTCTACTCTGAGCAGCACTGGTTTCATCACATCATTACTAATAAACCTGTTTAAACTTTTCCCTGGTCTCTCTGTTTGGTCTTCTGCATCTTGGGGTCAGACCTTAGTTAAATCATGAGATTCTAATATTAAAGTACAAGCAGTTGCTCAGGCATACAGAACAAACATGTCTTTTTTGTATCAAGCTAAGTTCGAGTCAAATGGACAGCAACTCAAAGCAGGACATATTTAAACTAGTGTTCTTCTCCTTTTAAACAATTAAGGTAAAATACCTAGCACACTTAATAAGAACTGCCACAGTATTGTGTATACTAGGATGAAATGTTTTCAGAAGAAGTATTTTTTTAGTTATAAAACCTATAGTTCACGTCACTTTTATTTTTTTATTTTTTAGTATTTCTAGGTTTCTGGGGTGGGGTGGGAGGGGTGGGGGGTTGATGCAAAGCCGTAGTCGTAGCAGATCCAGGTCACCATACCAGAAGATCACTCAGCTCAAATAATCTGGCGCTGATGGCAGGCAAACAGGCAGCATAAATAGCAGCAGGAACCAGGTGTATCAGATGAACGGTAATGAACAACTGGGCAAATTAGACAGCTGAATGGAATGAAGAATTAAGCCAGCCATGAGCGCCAAGACTATGACGTGAACGATTGGGCAATTTGGGGCACAACAATCCAATTTTATGATATGGTGGTAGATTTAAAAACATAGTTTTACAATTATTAAGAGCTTGGATGTATAAAATCACATTCATTTTTTTTTGTCCTTTTTGACAATAAGAGTATATGACAATAATACATTTTATCTATTAACACTTTCAATAAAACTGTATTTTCCAAGATTATTGAGTGCTTTATAATGATGAGGAGGATCTTCAAGTGGATATTCTCCTTCATGGAGACAGGTTTAGATAAATGTATTCAAATTATTAAGATTGTTAATATTCATATTTTTTATTTAACCACATACAGTAAACCTGACCTGATCAACAAACTGCTCTATCTTGTTGCATATACAGGAACACCATCTAACAAGATGTTATTTTCTGTCCTAAATATTAAAGAGAATCTGTAAACAACAGCACCATAACCTTCAAAAAATTGGGATAATCCCATTTTTTTGAAGGTTATGATTTATTGCAGAGTTGTTACTGTGTATTTCTTTCAAAATTTTAAATTACAATTTGTTCCAATTTTCATTTTCCTCCAACTATTCCTTCACAGCAGTGAATTTTTCCACATTTTTCATTATGACTTTGCATCTTTAATTATATTTTCCTCTGAAATGTTCCTATCACAGCTGAGTGATTACCATCTATTAAGCATATGCATCTTATATGCTACAGAAGGCTGGCTATGACGTGGTCTGGATTCTGATCATTCAGCTTGGTTTGGTGAAGCATAGGATGGCAGATCGAGGGTGTCTGAGAGTGGGGCTGACATGTAGATTATTTGACAGCTGGATGGATAAAAGAGAAGCATATAATGCACACCCACAAAATTTTAAACTTGTTTTCCTCATCTACATTTTATGAAAAGTTCATAGAAATTTCACGCTGCCCCACCTGGATCTCAGAAGAGTCTTTGAACATTTAAAGTTATGAAAATCAGAGAAATACACACATTATGAGCAAAACAAAAGTGTATCATCCAGGTAAAAAGTTAAAACCTTGCCTTGTTTTCCTTCATCCTGAATTGTGCAGTTGGAGATGCAGATGTTGGAACTGATCTCTGTACAGGCGTGACATGTTGCAACGATCACCTCTAGTGCAAGAACAATCACAGTCAAACAGAGCTGATTTTTTCAAATTTTTGTCCTTGTTATTAACAGGAGTTTTGATGAGCTTGTTAAATGGGAGACTCAGACTGGAACTGTTCTGGGGAAGAGAAGTTGTTA
Organism: Cyprinodon tularosa; assembly: GCF_016077235.1. Lineage (NCBI taxonomy): Eukaryota > Metazoa > Chordata > Actinopteri > Cyprinodontiformes > Cyprinodontidae > Cyprinodon > Cyprinodon tularosa. The sequence goes on from NW_024039074.1 coordinate 738,816, forward strand.
TTAATGGGGCTGCAGGGGGAGTTTTAGGTGATATGAGAAGAATGCACAGTTCTTATGGTTCTCATACGTAGGGGCTTGAAAGTAAAGGCATCCCAGCAGAGAGGGGATCTGCTTGATAAAGAGAGAGAGGTTGGATATAACTCTTTGTCTTACTGACCAAGAGGGAGTGGTGATGGGTGGACAGGCAGGTCAGCCCTTGAGAATAGATCCAGGAGGCAGCGAGGAGGACGAACTTGGAGACAGCAGGACTGCAAGGACAGGACAAGAAAGATAAGTTTTCACTAAGAGTTTAAGCAATTGTAAACCTCCTGATTAAAAGGTTCAAATAACATTTTATATGGATTAAAAATGGGTTAATTTACGTTTCTAAACATTCCGTGTTTTATTTCGAAAACGGCAAGTAATTATGATGGTACGTAACAGGAAGTGGTAAAGAAAAAGGGTAGGGAGAGCGTTGAAAAAGGACGTTTATTGGTGATTTTCCTTTCTGATTCTGATTTCCTTTCTGTTAAACGTCATGGTCAGGTCTTTTGACCACGTGGAAATTGATGCATCCAGCCTTGATGTCCAACGAGGTTGATGAGAAATTATCCATTGATGGCGAGCCTTCCCAGTCCGATCGGGAGCTCTACCATATCATTCAACAAATTCTGTGGTAGGATTGTGTCAGTCCGCTGACAGACATCATGAGAGCCTACTTCAGATACAGTATCTGACTAGACTAATCCGCCTGATTAATGGACTTGAGCATTTATTGAATTTCTGAAGCAACAAATTCACATTCTCCAGAGGGACATTTTCTTTTCTTAGTTTTATTTTGGGCCCATAGGTATTGTTATTTTTGTAGTGTACACTTTTCAATATCTGTTAATAAAAGTGCATTTAACTACAAATACCTGTGTCCATCACTTATTGCTATCTCCTAAGCTCCTATGAACCTAGAGCGATGTGTAGCTACATCCCCTGAAGTGAGTGTCAATGGAGCTAGCAGGTAGATTACTCAACTGTAGAAGTTAACCAACTGGCATCCATCCTAGGGAATCCACTCCTCTATATATTGCATCCTGATTACAGCAAAGTGGCACAAGCTGGGAGCTCACCCTGCCAAGAACACACCCTGGGGAGGAGAAAAGTAAAACGCACACCCACAACTAAGATCCAACAAGCCCTTTTACATTCTGGACCTGGATTATCCAACTCTGAATAAACATTACAAAGCAACCATCCACTGTGCCTTCTTACACAGTAAAAAAATAAAAATAAAAAAATAAAAAAATAACTGAGAGGAATCAGCAGCAAGGGATAGAGAGGGTCTTCTCTCTGCACTCACACAGTTTGCTTGGACAGGTCTACTGTGAGATTGACCACCTGTGTAGGTGTAGTTACCAAAGTCTCAAATAACAGAAAACAAATTGTAGCTAGTCCTTCAGAGGGTGTAGAAATTAACTACAGAGAACTGTTAACTGTTAACTTACAAATATCCACTATAAAGTACAGTATAAAGCGCCAAATTCACTACTAGCTCACCAATGAACTCCTTTGCTTGTTTTCACCTTTTTCAGTAACATGACTTTCAGTAGCTGTTATCATTCAGAGCAAATAAAATCAGATCAGACTAGCAGTAAAAGAGCTCTGTTTTTTTCTCTTTCATTCTATAGAAGAAGGGGAGCAACATACCTAACTGCAACCCTCACCTTATATCTAGGAATTTTGTTTGGTGGAGTACTACCCAGTTGCTATTACCCTGTTTTTAACTTGCTTAAAGAGTTTGCAGCAACCAGTTTACATTTACTGCTTGCTTTTAAGTATTCCTTTTTGACTGTGAAGGTATCTGCCAGAAAAAAAAAACAACTAAATGAAAATGTTGTCATAGAGATGTTTTACACGCACAGGGGCTATTTGAATGGATATAAGCCTGATGTCTTATCATGCTTTCTAAACTGGCTTATATCTGCAGAGTTTAGAGTGTCTAAGATCTTACAAGAGAGTTGATTAGAAAGATAAGACTCAAAATTTGGACATTTCTCGTCAGTTTCCCACTTTGCTTAAAATATATTTCTTTATCTTCACTGACCAACTTTATTCACCTTGTCCACACTATATTAACAATCAGGACTCAAACTCAGAACTCTATGTGATAGTTCCCTGTTGGATTCAACAACTGACTTCTAAACACAGCGCGACTGAATTATTTGCATTAGATACAGCAGTAATAAGAGGACAAACTCTGCAGCTGTTTTTTTAAGTAGGCACCCTGAACACACACCCACACGCTTGAAAGCACTCTCCTGCAAACGTATGAGCTGACAAGCAGACTAGAGATGATTATTATGCAAAAACATATTCACAAGTTTCTGCCTTCAGATGGTGCTTTCAGTGGGATTTGGCCTTTTCTTGTTTGCCGCTCACCTATACTAGGGAGGTCAGAGGGTGATGCAGCAGCAGCCTGATAAACAAGTGCAAACATTGCTCCAAATTTTTAAGTAGCTTACATCTAGAACTACAACACATAAATATTTGTGATTTTAGAGACCACTGAGAGGTTCAGTACTAGACAGTGACTACTTTTAAACTCTGCCCAATTCAACCTTTTATGACCAAACCGTACAGGAAAACAAACAATACAGCTATCAAGACCCATGTTAATTGAGCTACAAAACTTTGGCTAAAATGTTTACTTTAGCCCAAATTGAACAAGCAGCAACTGTAATCTTTGATTTACCAGTTTTGACTGTAGTTTTGTCGCCGTTGGCAAGAAAACTTTTTAACAAGTTTACCTAACTCCTACTATTGTGCTCTATATATGCACCCTTTGTATGGAGTTATTTTTGTATTTTATTATATTCAAGAGAAGAAGCAATCTGGAAGCGGAAAATTATTTTGAGAGCAAAATTAATACATTGAAGAGAACTAATTTTCACAGTAATAGCAAAAACTGATGTGAGGCTGAAGAAAACAATATACAAGGAGGAAAATATGTATTTAAACAAGTGCCCTCCATTGCATTGTGAGAGACATAATCAAAAAATAAAATCTCCAGAAATTGCAATGTATTATTTTTTAACAATTTCTTTGTATGATACAGCTACTGTAAAATCTGAAATCAGTGATAGTATTTGCTAGAGTAGCTTTTATATGCAATTATAGATGTCAAAGTTTTTCAGCAGGTTTTCACACACTGCAGGAGGGATTTTGGCCCACTCGTCCACACAGATCTTCTCTAGATCAGTCAGGTTTCTGGGCTGTCGCTGAGAAGTATGGAGTTTAAGCTCCCTCTAAAGATCCTCTATTGGGCTTAAGAGTGGAAACTGGCTAGGCTACGCCAGAAACGTGATAGGCTTCTTCCAGAGCCACTCCTTGGTTATCCTGGCTGTGTGCTTCGAGTTGTTTTCATGTTGTAAACCTCATTCCATCTTCATTGCTCTAACTGAGGGAAGGGGATTGTTCCCCAAAATGTCTCATTATTCAATTAAATTCAGTTTATTTTTATAGCGCCAATTCACAACACAGGTAATCTCAAGGCACGTTACCATTAACCGGATACACTAGATAGCCCGCGGTCATTCTCTCCCTAATACAGTGCAGTCGTCCTGTCCAGTGTGCAGAAAACACCCCCAAAGCATGTCGCTAAGAACCCCAAGCTTTATAGTAGAGCTGGTGTTCTTACGATCATTCTTCTTCTTCCTCAAAACACTGTTAGTGGAATTATGACCAAAATTTCTATTTTGGTCTCATCTGCCCACATGACTTTCTCCAATTGTTATGATCTGGCCTGTTTGCTCTCCCTTAATTAGTCATTCCTTTCACCTGTCGTTTTTCCCTCCCTGCCTCAAGTATAATTTATTCCCCCCACCTGTTTCCTCTGGTTTATATTCAGTTCAGCCTGAGCATTCAGCGCCAGATCATTGCTTGTCTTTCTGTCAGTCTTTCTGTTCAGTTTTATTTGGTTCATGTCCTGGATCCTAGCTGCCAGGGGAAAGAGGGTTTTAGTGTTTGTCTCGTCTCCTGATTGTCCACTGTTCCTCCCCCATGGAGTCCTCTGGGTTTTTGGCTCATTATGGGGGGAGGTTCCGTTTTTATCAAAGTAAGCCTGGCTCCAGGGAGGAGACCAGTTTAAAGTCCAGCTTCAAGTTCCGGTTCCTACGTCCTGTCTCGACTACCCTCTTCCACTGTGCCTGCCTGTCTGCACCTGATCCTGTCTGCTCCTGTGCGTGACCACCTGGTCATGCTTCTGGTCCCAGTAAGACTCTGAACCCTCCTGGAAGCCTGTGGATGCCTGGAAGTCTGGATCCTGCTACCTGTTTCTGTTCCTGCCTGATCTGGATCCTGCCTGTTTCTGTGTGTTCCTGTCTGTTCTGGATCCCTCACCAGGATCAGCTTCCAGCAAAACCTCTGGGACTGCAGAGATTGGGCGGTGCCCCGCCCCCCCCCCGCCTGCAGTATCCGCGAGCCACAGCTCCACTTTAGTTTTGTTTTATTTAATAAACGTTTGAACTTTCCTACTGACTGTCTCGCCTTGAATACTGGGTCCATCTGTCCTCGGTTCATGACACCAATGACTAATCTGGTTCATCTAAATGGTCATTGGCAAATGTAAGTCGGGCCTTGGCATGTGCAGATTAAAGCAGGGGAACCTTTCGTGTTGTGCATGATTTCAAAACATGACTTCTTGGTGTATTACCAAGAATAACCTTGGAAACAGTGGTCCTAGCTCTTTTCAGCTAGTTGACCAGTTTCTCCCATGTAATTCTGGGCTGATTTCTCACCTTTCTTAGGATCACTGAGACCCCACGAGGTCAGATCGTACATGGAGCCCCAGTTCGAGGGAGATTGACAGCCATGTTTTGCTTCTTCCATTTTCTAATAATTGCTCCATCAGTGGACCTTTTTTCATGAAGAATTTTCCCATAGCTCTTTCCAGCCTTGTGGAGATGATAAATTTTGTCTCCAGTGTTTTTGAGCTGCTCTTTGGTCTTGGCCATGTTAGTAGTTGGATTCTTACTGATTGTAAGGAATCGACAGGTGTCTTTCTGCAGCTAGTTACCTCTAACAGGTGCATCTATTTTAGGATAATAAATGGAGTAGATCATGTCTTTCACAGTGGACATGCACCTAGACGATAATTTCAGACCCCACCAAGATTGTGGAAGAACTTGCAAAATAGCAGGGTGTTCAAATACTTATTTTCCCCATTGTACTTTATCATAGCAAAGAGAAATTGACATTTGAAAAAGGATTTCAAAAGGAAAATTTTCTCTCAAAAATACATTTCTCTCTTAAAAACTTTTTTCCTCTTGCTCTCAAAATCTAAGTCTGCTCGCGATTCAAGATTTTTCTCTCGATGTGAGAAATCTGTCATGGGCAGGGCTGTGTTCTATTGGCCAGTCTCAACAGAATTGACAGCTGAGTGATGATATTAGGTGCAAAGGTAGTTACGCCTCCGTCGTTAATTTTCCTGAGGACTGCTACTGATGCATTCGAGTAGAATGACCGTTTTGTGTTTCTAAGTGTTTTAATGTGTGTTTTCCAAAATTACATTGCATAACACAAATGGAATGACAGCCATATTGTTCAGTTGGAGACAGTTTTGTCTATTAGAGGGAATTGTTGGCCTCAAGGTTCCCTATAACAACCTCCCTTTCAGACACTTACATTGTGGCACTGTAGGCTAACAAAAGAAGCCAAATGACCCCCATTCTGAAGGGGTGGACCCCTTCGTCTGTTTTAATGTGCATGTTTTATGCAGGCTACTGCATAAAACATGCACATTAAAACAGGCTACTGCATAAAACCTCCAACTAAATGCTATTCCTGACATTTAAATGCTATCTGGATGGGAAACGAAACGTCTTCAAACTTGGAAACAAAGTGCAGTGGATTGTTTATTTTATTTTTTATGACCTGGATGACTGAGAACCTTCACCAGCATTTTTAATTAAATGATATCCACTTTTATAACACTTATTACGGCAAACAGCATGTCTACAGTTAGTAATAGGCTGCACAATTTAGACTCATCAAGTTCTGAGGCCAGTTTTGCAGAGCACTTGGCAGAATCTTATGAACTAACAAAGGAAGACTCAGAATTTAAAGCAACACATCAAGTTAAAGCATATGAGCTATTTTGGAAAATATCTGCTACTGAATGAGGAACGTAAGAAATTATTTTTGATACAGATTTTTTCAGCAGAACCTGAATGTACCTGTATGTTTCGAAAGGTTTGAGTCACTAGGATAGATAAAAGCTTCGCTACACATACAGTATACCTTGACTGAATTAAGTATTTTACATTTTTACCCTGTATATTATGATCTATTAGGTTCTATTGTGTAGGATTCTGGCTTAATTTACTAAATGAAACTAACATAGTTAATCTATAGGTTTTTGAACTTGGTTAATTTTTGAAAGCGTGAACTATGAACATGAGCTAGTTCATTTTCATCTGTGTGAATTGAACTTTGAGCTAATTCTTTTTAATTATGAAATGGCACAACAACGCTGGCTGGTATGGCTTCTGTGAAGAATAACAGCAATTGATAACGGAGGCAGTGGAGTTCATCCAGTGTTAGCTAAAAAAACAAGTACTATAGTCATCTCTACTGGGAGGACAGAGTGGTTGCTCGACTACAGTACCTCGTTTGTAACACCAACATAAACTTAATTAATATATAGATTTTTTATTTACTCTGTAAAAGCTATGGTGATATAGAATCTTGTTTTCGCTTGGTTGTTAATTATTTCTTCCCTTGGTTACCTTCTCTTCCCTCTCGCTGGGCAAGAGGTATTGAGGCAGGTATCTGTTAAAACATATTGTAAAAGAAAGGATAAAAAAAACTCCACTCTATAGATGCACTATGAATGCAGGGGGGGGGATAATTCCTCTAGGAACCTACCTCAGGACAAAATCGATGCAGCGGCATAGAGACAAGGCTATCATCCCTAGTGCAAAAATAGTTAATCATGGTGGCCATGCACCTTTCTCTAAAATCCTATTGCAAGTGTCACATGTAACTGACTAGTCATGTATTGGGGCCACACGTTTAAAGCTGAAGTCTGTAAGTTTTTAAAAATCACTTTTTTGTCATATTGGCTAAAACTGTCCCTATGCCCAGACAGCAGTACATGTGATATGTAACCTGTGAAAAAAATGCTTCAATTGGTCCTTTATACTGCCTGTATTTCAATCTGGAAAGAATAATTCGGGACGAGTCAAAACAACCAATCACAGCCAGAGGAGCGTCTGATGGAGTGTCAATCACAGCTTTTTTTCCTAATTATCTTATTTTGAAATTCCGCTATGACTCCAAACTAGATTTATTCATCTGCAGCGAGTACAGAAACATATTTCGCATTACTAGGGTTTTATTTACACCCTTTCTGTCCTCATAACTTACCCACTGAGCCAAAATGGAAAAAATAAAAGTTCTTTTTTGCTATATAACTGGCCTTAGGCCAGGGAAGGTATATATTAAAGAATGACAAAACTACTTAATGTCTGCAGGCGTGCAGGCGATAGGGTTGCCATATGTTCTTATGAGCTGCAAGCAGATGTTGTAAAATTAAGGGTGGGAGGGTAGAAGAAGTCTGCTGTAAAACTAAGTGGAAGCAAATTAGCACAAATTAACAACAGGACATTGATTTTTAGCTCTTAAAGGTTAATGTGGTTTGTGACTCCACTGTCTGAGACATTTCAGAGAGAAAAGAAGGGGAAGTGAGTAAAAGAAGCTCAGACTGACATTAAAATGAAATCCATTAGATGACAAAAAAGGTTAAATTAATGCTATCATAAAGAGTTCTGTGTTACAAAGATTGAATATCAAAACTAAAAGGATAAAAAAAGAATTTGTCAGATAAATGCTTGACGTTATTTTCCAGTAGGTTTAGGAGTGATCTATTTGTGCATGACAACACGGATGATCAACACCTGGACACTTTTTATACTGATCTTTAATTGGGATTTATTTAATGTACAATCAAACTTCAGCACTTTAAATCTTATTCTAAATTGTACACTAAACGTGTTAGAAATAAAGGAAAATACATTTTGATTACAAATTCGGTTGGTTCTTTTTATAGACACCAAAACTACATAACAACATCTCAGATGCTATAAATTGGCTTCTTGTGGGGACCACAGATCACAGGTCTTTCTTGCTGATGAGAGAGAGAGAGAGAGAGAGAGAGAGAGAGAGAGAGAAAAAGAAAGAAAGAAAGAAAGAAAGAAAGAAAGAAAGAAAGAAAGAAAGAAAGAAAGAAAGAAAGAAAGAAAGAAAGAAAGAAAGAAAGGTAAACTAACAGAGGATTTGATCCCCACACCAAAGGGATTTACCCTTTACCAACTAACCAAGGCGCATTCTCAGTTAGAGGCATAGTGACAGGACCCTCACTATCACTTATTTGTGTTATACAAACTTAAAAACTGCAAATTGTTTTTCTTGACTTCTCCAGACAGGGAGTTCTGTAAACAAACGTAGTCCCGTTTCTCTATCGAAACCTTTTAATATCTGCAGCATTTTAAATACACAACACAGATGCACACCAAAACTAGCACACAGTCACACACATATTCACACACCCACCCACCCATGAAGCTGAAAGCAGTTTATATGTTTTAAAAGCTCATCAAGCAGTTTTTTACCCCTGTCTGTATTGGCTGTATGTTTGCTTTGTGCAGAGAGCACAATGTGAGTGTGAGAGAAAGTGCGGAGCTCATGCCTGGATTCTTACAGAATGAAATGCTATCATTTATATTCATACGCTGCCTGAGGAGAAAGAGAGCAGCACACTTTGTATTCGACACTAATGCACATAAGACACGGCCCTTTTTTATAAATAATGATTCATGCTTCAGGCTTTCAGTGTCCCTCTTGAGCTGCTGTAGTTTTTCTCATAAGTTTTATAGCTAGACACTTTTGTAAGTCAAATCAGTAAAACATACAAGTCAATCATGGACTAATTTCTTATTTACATGTATATAATACTTGAAACCTTTCTTCAAGCCAAATCAAAAACGACTTTAGATTATACTGCAAACTTTCTACATAAAATGAACAAAAGGACTATTCAAATGTTAATTAGTTACGAAGAAGGCAGATTTTTCATTTAGGAAAGGATACCTGAGATGAAAGCCTTTTTTAAAACAATAATGCCATGTTGATGAGCCGAGTTGTTGCACCAAAACGTAAACATTGCATGGTTTGTAAAAAAAAAAAAAAAAAAAAAAAAAAGTCTCTCAGAGGACTAGGACCACTCTAGTTATTTTCTCTATTATTCAGTCTTTTAACTCCAGGATTAATTGGAGAGAGCAGGTATGAAATAACCATTTAGTCCCATCTGGATGCTTCTTTCAAGCAAATGGAAAATGTTTTGATTATTTATAGAGTTTTCTCATTGCAACATTTAAAAAAAACAACAAATGCAAATATTTTTTTCTTTTTATTTGTATTTGATCACTTTACCAATTGCTGTAATTGAAATTATTGTTACCATTAACAATTGATATTTTCATTTATACTTGGTTTCAATTCATTTTGTAATGTTTAATGTAGTAAAGTCAGATTATTGTCATTTTCCTCCTATCTGGCATTAAAGGACAGTTTACCCTTATACCAAAATCTTATTCAACCCTCATCTAATACCTGAGCAATGCACCTAAATGGAAGACCAAATGGAGAGTGGAATGAGGGAGGTTGTAAGGGGTGGGGGTTAGGGCTTTGGGGGCTTGGTGTGGGTCTGGGCAGTAATTCACAGATGGGTTGATGGAGAGCAACCCCAGGGATGATAGTTTTGAAACTGAGCAGTTGCATGAGTTGGAGGATTTTTTTCCGACCATCTTTAGCAAAGACAGAGGAAATGGAATCTCTTGAGGATGCCTATGGTTCTGAGTCAGGCTAGACTCCTGAGGTATCCAACCATACATATGGGACAGTTTCTGAGTGGTAAGTTGGTGTTTGAGATATTCATATTAGACACAAAAGCAGGATTGCAACAGATATGCAGTTGGTACTGTCAACATACACTATATTGCCAAAAGTATTTGCTCACCTGCCTTGACTCACATATGAGCTTAAGTGACATCCCGTTCCTAATCCATAGGGTTCAATATGACGTCGGTCCACCCTTTGCAGCTAGAACAGCTTCAACTCTTCTGGGAAGGCTGTCCACAAGGTTTAGGAGTGTGTTTATGGGAATTTTTGACCATTCTTCCAGAAGCGCATTTGTGAGGTCGCACACTGATGTTGGACGAGAAGGCCTGGCTCTCAGTCTCCGCTCTAATTCATCCCAAAGGTGTTCTATCGGGTTGAGGTCAGGACTCTGTGCAGGCCAGTCAAGTTCATCCACACCAGACTCTGTCATCCATGTCTTTATGGACCTTGCTTTGTGCACTGGTGCACAGTCATGTTGGAAGAGGAAGGGGCCAGCTCCAAACTGTTCCCACAAAGTTGGGAGCATGGAATTGTCCAAAATGTCTTGGTATGCTGAAGCATTCAGAGTTCCTTTCACTGGAACTAAGGGGCCAAGCCCAGCTCCTGAAAAACAACCCCACACCATAATCCCCCCTCCACCAAACTTTACACTTGGCACAATGCAGTCAGACAAGTACCGTTCTCCTGGCAACCGCCAAACCCAGACCCGTCCATCAGATTGCCAGATGGAGAAGCGCGATTCGTCACTCCAGAGAACGCGTCTCCACTGCTCTAGAGTCCAGTGGCGGCGTGCTTTACACCACCGCATCCGACGCTTTGCATTGCACTTGGTGATGTATGGCTTGGATGCAGCTGCTCGACCATGGAAACCCATTCCATGAAGCTCTCTGCGCACTGTTCTTGAGCTAATCTGAAGGCCACATGAAGTTTGGAGGTCTGTAGTGATTGACTCTGCAGAAAGTTGGCGACCTCTTCGCACTATGCGCGTCAGCATCCGCTGACCCCGCTCCGTCAGTTTACGTGGCCTACCTCTTCGTGGCTGAGTTGCTGTCGTTCCCAAACACTTCCATTTTCTTATAATACAGCTGACAGTTGACTGTGGAATATTTAGGAGCGAGGAAATTTCACGACTGGATTTGTTGCACAGGTGGCATCCTATCACAGTTCCACGCTGGAATTCACTGAGCTCCTGAGAGCGACCCATTCTTTCACAAATGTTTGTAAAAACAGTCTGCATGCCTAGGTGCTTGAATTTATACACCTGTGGCCATGGAAGTGATTGGAACACCTGATTCCAATAATTTGGATGGGTGAGCAAATACTTTTGGCAATATAGTGTATGTGTCCATAATTTATCCTGGTGTCCACTTTTGGATGTGGGCGTGGCTACACACGGGCTTGCAATCATTACTAAATGGCGGCAGCTCATTCACAAAAATGATCACATGCAGGCCAAACAAAAATCCATTTCTCTGTGTCGTATCTTGCCTGTCTTAAACCGGCAGATCAGCTCTTGTGGCGATGGCTGCGCCAACAGTTACATTTTGAAAATAATGCCTAGGACATGCAGATAACACTTTAATACATCAATATATGCATTCTATTAGCAAAAGAAAGCGAATTTGGGGGTTCATTATTTAAGACTATACATTTCCTGTGAGGATCATCACCTTGATTTTTGCATAATGTAAGAATAATGAATGATATATTTCATTGTGGGCTGCACAGTGATGCAGTGGATATCACTGCTGCAGCAAGAAAGTTCTTTGTTCGATTCTCGGACCGAGGCTTTCTGCAGTTTGAATGTTCTCCCCGTGCATACGTGGGTTCTCTATGGGTACTCCGGCTTCCTCCCACAGTCCAAAAACATGACTGTTAAGTTACTTGGCCTCTCTAAATTGTCCTTAGTTGTGAGTGTGTGCGAATGTTTGTTTGTCTCTGTGTTTCCCTGGCGACCTGTCCAGGGTGTACCCCGCCTCTCGTCCATTGATAGCTGAAGATAGGCACCAACACCCCTCAAAACCCTAGCAGGGATAAGCGTGACGGAAAATGGATTTTTTTTCAAATCTAAAGGCTGACATGTTTCCTAAGTGTCTAGTTAAGGTGCCATTGAAACCCGACTTATAGTTTTTGGAGAATTTGGTTCATTCCCCCTGACAGCTGTAACAGAGCAACATTTTAAGCTCTGTCCACTACGTTTCTACAGTATAAGACTTAAGATAAATGCAGAAATTCACATCTGAAATGCCAAAAACGGATTTTGTGCGAAAATTGTTAACGTCAATTAACTCAAATGTTGTCTGTTAACTCATCAGAAGAGCATAAATCCATGCTATCATCCCATATTCTTTTGAAATGATGTATTCTTTTTGGCTGTTTGAAATACAGTTGTTGGAGTTCAGTTATATCTAACTAAATCCGAATCCATTTTCTTAAGCAAATTCACTTTCTGACATGCATTGACCCATCACAAAAGCAAACAAAAGGAAGTGACTGGGAATCTTAGTGTTCACTTTTTCCAGTGAGATTCATCCAATGTCCTCAGTTACTTTGAATAAAAGCTCTCAAGTGTTCCTCTGATTCTGTACAGCTTTTTCAAGTTGGACAAGATGAAGTCTGTCATATAAGAGCTGGTCCACCTTTGTTCATAGCGAGTAAAGCGTGCAGGAAGTCGGGACTCGGGAGCACAAGTGCATATTTACCTATTTGATGTGACTGTCGGCTCCATCATGAAGAGATCAGGCAGATACGGCCCGTGATTCTCCAGAGCAGGTGACCTTTCCAGGATGCAGTGGCGGGAAACCAGTGAGAGAAGCAGGAAGACTGGAGGATGCTGGAAAACTAGATGATGCTGACATTTGTCAAACCCCAAAGTTGACCTTCTGGGATATGATTCTCCTCCTTAATATTAGAAGAACAGTTACCCCATCAGACATTTCACCCTCAACACAGAGTAGAAAGTCTTTATAAAGTTTTACTTGCAATAAAAAAGCACAACTGATCTTTTTTGAAATTCTATTTTCACTGAAAAAAAAGATGAAGCTAACAAGTTTAAGAATAAATTATTGTGCTTGGCGAACAAGCCCTTTTAACGAGTACTTTCAATGTTGATTCAGCCAAGTAGATATCTAACTGTGATGCGAAGAACAGCATAGTGGAACCAAATAGAAACTGTTGTGGCAGATTGTAATATGAGGATGATAACAGAACAATGGTGAGAAATGGTGTGAAAGATGGATGGTTGCTCTTCATTATGTATCATCCTCTGGGTCATCAGTCATTAGAATAGCACTGTATTGAGCTCCCATTGCACCCAATAACCTGTTCCACTTCGCTCCAGGAAGATGCTGTCTCTACCTTGCTATATTAGTTTTTGGGCACCAGGCTCTCTGTATACAGCCATAGGATTTTTATTTCATCAGAGCACCTACTTCCATATTTCTGTTATATTCGCAATATTCAATTCAATTCTGTTTAATTCCCCTGCATCAAACTGGTGACCTTTCCAAGGTTTACCCTGCCCATAGACTTCCGGAAATAGCCACTAGCCACTCCACAACCCTAATGGAATAAGCATGACAAGATGGCTGTATGGATGGATCAGTCTATTTATATATAGTTTATTCACAACACATCATCTCAAAGCACTTTACAGATATAATACAGTCAGATTGGTTAGGAAAACCAGTTCATTGCATCCAGTCATTAATTTGCAAGACATGCTTCTCCTGAGTGAGCTTGTAGCAACAATATTTGCTTGTATTTTGTTGTTGACTCTTCAGCAATCAGTAACCCTGGGATGCATGCAGCCACAGTGGAGAGGAAAACCTCCCTTTGAACAGAAAGAAACAGGGCCGCTGGACAAAAGACCTATTAGCCTATAAGCCTATTTAAATGCAATAAATCAAAATAAATAGATAGATTGAGATTCACTACTTTATTGTCATATACACTTCAGTACATGCAACCTGGGTCTGTAACACACATTAATCATGAATCAGTTCTCAGGTGACTATATGCGTTAATAATCAAACTTCAAAATAAAAAGATTTTCAGTGGCTTTACACAAATTTGAAAAGCTGGCATTCATGGGGCCGTTGTCTTTCTTAAATTTGTCTCTATGTATGATTTTTTTCTGATTGCTTTCAGATATACAAAACACAAAATATGATCAGTCTCTTCCACATGCAGCCACTGCCATCTAGCAAACCAAGACGGTGCCACAGAATGTGAGAATGTTTCGTTACCACAATGCTGTTGAGGAAATTAAAAACTGGATGTTGGCTGGAAGTGCTTGTGTAATTCAATCACGCTAGGTTAGGTTGCGGTTGCTGCCATCAGGGGCAGGTGGACAGTCTCCTAACTCCGGCTGCCCTCCATTGCCGTGGTTGCAGTACTAGTGTTCTTCTTCATGGCGGTTTTCCAAAAAAATCCACGAGCAGTGAAAATTAGGGTCACCAACTCGGTAAAAAAAAAAAAAAAGGGACACAGCTGACCTGACTGCCTTAACCTCCCCTGGCGTGGTGATTTTTTTTAGCACCCCTTTGTGTGTGAAATAATTTCCTTATTTAAATTACTATTATATAAATTACTATATTATCACATATATGTTGTCAGCTCTTTGGTCACAACGCAGGACAGGGCCCTGGAACAAGTTTACCGTAAGTTTTATATCTAATGTGCCCTTGTTCTTCATTTTCCATTAGCTTTTTACTGACTATTTCTTTACTCTCACAGTGATACGGGGCAAAGTGAGTTCCTTTTCCACTATATACGGGACAGATACTTCTATTTCTAAATACGGAACAATTAAGTTTTTCAAGGGAAAACACATCTTTTTAAAATGACACATCAAGTTAAAACATCCAAGCAATTTTTGGAAATATCTGCTACTGAATAACGAACGTAAGAAATAATTTTTGATACAGAACGTGAATGTATCTGTATGTTTCTGAAGTTCTATGTAATTTGGCTAAGGCTTCACTGCACATACAGTATACCTTGACTGCATCGATTGTCATGATGGGTCTCTGAATAAAGCCCAAAATGCAGAACACACACGGAAACGGGGTAAAAGTTCAACAGAGTTTATTGTGGTTCACAAGCACACGATAAGGAATCTGATCTGGAACAGGTTCAGGGCTGGTTCACTAAAGTCTTGACTGGGACCGGAGACTGTTGGTTAGCAGAGTTCATGGGAAGCTAAGCGTCTAGCTTCAGGCTTAGCATGGCAGACCAAGATTTGAGCTTCCAGCTCACTGCAGAGAACAACAGGGAATATCCACTTAGGATTCCTCAGGCTGAGCTTCCAGCTCATTGCAGAGAACAACAGGGAACATCCACATAGGATTCTTCAGGGTGAGCTTCCAGCTCATTGCAGAGAACAACAGGGAACATCCACATAGGTTTCTTCAGGGTGATTCCACATAGGAACCTTCAGGTTGGCTCACCAGGGCAGATTAGAAGGTTAAGCTCTCCTAGAGCTTCAGGCTTGAGACTGGTTTCCTGTGATGCAGCTCTCCTAGAGCTTCAGACCAGAGACAGGGTTCCAGTGAGGCAGCTCTTCCTGAGCTTCAGACCAGAGACAGGTTTCCAACTAAGATCAACACTGCGGCGTGGAAGCAAGGCCTGGCAGGAGCTTATAAAGGGGAGGTCTCCGGATGAGTCGATTAACAACAGGTGTGCAGGAAGACTCCAGCCCTAGGAGACCAACGGCGCACTCTGCTGGAGACAGAGGGTAATCTCCAGATCCCAACAGTAACTCCAGCCCTAAGGGAAAATAACAAAAAGCAGAAGGGGATCCTCGGCGCCCTCTGGTGGGCAAGCCTGAGGATCCCAACATCGATTATTTTTAATTTCTTTTAAAATATTATGATATCACATTTAAAGGGTGAAATAGGAGGTTCTATTGTGTAGAATTGTGGCTTAATTTATGAAATTAACTTGGAACTAGTTCATTTATAGGTTTGGGAAATTAGTTTATTTTTTTGAAAAAATAAAAAATTAACATAACCCAGTTAGTTTTCATCTTTGTGAACTGAACTTTGAGATAGTTCTTTTTAATTATGAACTTGCACAACATTGCTTGACTGGACCTTGTAAGGTCCTTTGCTAGTAACCAACAGGTCAGTGGAATTAATGTAATTTCTTGTTCACTGACATGACTTGTCAGTGAGGCCCCACCTCTAACCTACCAGAGTGAAAACAGGCTGCAATGCCTATGGGTGGAGTTACAGCAAACTATGACAGTCCAAGCAGGAGGAGAGGGTCCGCTCCAACTGCTGGAATTCGGAGGTAGTTTGGCTCGAAGGGGAATGTGGCACAATATTAACTGGACCTCATTTTATCTTCTTTCAAAAAATATCTTCCTTTTTGCTTTCTTCTTCTAAAAAGACCAGATTTCTAGATTACATGACTAGCATTTTTTTCCTGTTGATTATTTCTCCCAACTGAGGTTTGTATCACTTCATCCAGAGTTACCATGAGTCTCTTGATTGCCTCTGTTAATAATTATCTCCTTGCTCAGTCTGTTCATTTATGTAGGTAGCCAGGTCTAAAGTAGTTTGCATTAGTACCATGTCTTGTTGCAAAGAGGTCCATAAGAGGGTCATGGTATCAATAAATGACAGTAACATGCTTGAAAATTAAGACAAAGGAATATAATAGTTTGATCAGATGATTACATTTCAATTTCTGTAAGGCAGAGTCAAAAACAAGTAAGTACCATTAAATTAAGTTAAAGGTATAGGGAAGGATCTTCGAGAATTTTTTAAAAGACCCGTCTTCTACAGTGCACATGCAAAACACTGTACTAACTCTCAAGAGGGACGATCTATTAAACGCGTCCAAGAGCATGCACAAGCCCATTTCTCCTTGTCCATGCTCTATTAAAAAGTTGCCGTTTGAATCACTCATACAAGCTTACTTTTCAAAAGAAGATATGCTATTTTTCCACTACGTCAGATCAGAACAGAAACAGGTAGGATCAAAGGAGTCCGAAGCCAGGTCAGGCAAACAGATCATAGCAGGAACAGGCAGTGTCAGAGATCCAGGGGTCTAAAGACAGTTTAGGCAAACCGTTCAGAAAGGAACAGATAGGCGCAGTGATTGAGAGGAAGAACAGATCAGGATCAGGTAATCAGAAACACTGAGGTACCCTAAAAACACTCTCAACCCTGGCATCAGACCGGAACAGGATGGCTCAGTGGTTGAGAGGCAGAACAGGTAAAGATCAGGAAATCAGAAACACCAATGAACTCTAAAAACACTCTCACAACTGGCTAGAGAGAACAATAATGATCTGGCTCTGATGACTGGATGTAAGCACCTTAAATAGAGGCAGAAGCAGGTGGATCAGATGAGCAGTGATGAGATACCAGGCAGAGCTAGACGGACGAATGAAATGAGTAATTAAGGTAGTCATCAGTACCAAGATCATAACACATTTTTAGGATCAATGATACAATTTATAAAGCAATGTTTCTCAGAAATGGTCTTGTCATCATCTTTCCCAACACCCTGGATGCACACAACTGTTTCATTATAGATCTTTTTTTCTTTTCTTTTATTGAAGACAGCATCACAATGTGCAGTTGGTGAAAAAAAAAAAAAAAAAAAAAAAAAACAGTGTTGGCCTATGAAATATAATCCCAGTCAAATGCAGCTCAACCCACTGCCCTCTTATAAATATTCAAAAGTTGATATTTGGAAAAAGAAAAATGACAAGCAATGCCAATTGGGAATGAGTACCTTATCAGTATGTTTTACCACCTTTTCTTCAAGGGTTTCCAGTGCAGCATCTTTTAGAGAGGCAACCTGTTGAGCCAGCAGCTCGACATTAACAACTGGCAGAAGTGTTCCTATTTTTTTATTTTATTTTATTCACTACCTCTGAAGAACCGCTGTCTTAAAGAGCAGCACACCCTGGTGTATCGACAGACTGACCTTCCCTTCTGCAGATAATGAGAGTGAAATCCAAGTAAACAGCTGTCTGCTTTACCTCCTCTCCCAGAGAAGCTCAATCTGAGCGGAGGGGAAAGGAGAAACAGGAGGAAGAAGAACTAAAGCTTCTGCAATGCTCTGCTCATTACTGTAGACACACAAAGGAGGAGGATAAGCTAAGAGTGACGTATAGAGTAAGGGCTGGTGGTGAAAGACAGAAGAACTCTGGCTGGCATGTTTCTCTGTTCCCTTCTCTTGCCACTTAGCAAAGATTTAAGAAGATGAGATCTGTGAAAGAGGGGGAATTATATTAAGCTTTCCTCTGGTGTTAAGCTGAGCTGCTGGGGATTTTCTTTGAGCAAACACAGCGAGGTGAGTATGCAGGACAGAGCTCGCCTGGGGAGATAGAAATCTCGACTAAGGGCCCAGTCTTGCCGAAAGCTGTCATATCTGTTTACTGATTTGCAGGGGGGTGGGTGGCTAGGGACGCCCAGCTCAGGCCCACTGTCACTGTGGATCTTTCTCACTGGTCTTTTCCTCCCCAAATAATTTCAAACATATAAGCAAACTGGCTGGAGAGACCAAAGCTGGCAAGTCAATTTGTTTCGGTCTTATCACAGAATTCCAAAATATTCACATGGAACTTATTTTAAGGCACAGACTGTTCAATTGTAAAGAAATTTGTGATTTGCTATTAGCATCTTCTAGGTTTGCAGTGTTATGAGAGACAGGGTTTACAGTATGGGAGATAATTAGTATTTATTAACCCATCCAGTCATTATTTACATTAGTTTGCCTCTTTGTAGTCTTTCCTTATTATAAAGTGCAAAATATGTATATCTTACAGATGTTTTCATCCAAACAAAATGTTTTTAATAGGAAATGAGAGAGACACCATTCAAAAGATAGTAAGACATCTTTTTATATATATATATCCACAGTTGGGTAGAGTTCCCAAAAATTATACTTAAGTAAGAGTAAAAAGTAGCCTTTAAGAAATTACTCAAGTCAGAGTGAAAAAGCACAGGGTAGAAAGGTCACTCATGTACTGAGTAACTGATCTACTTACCACCCATGATCATAAAAACTGATTGGATAATTTAAAAACTTAAATAGAATTGAAAAAAAAAATCAGTGGTATGCAAATTCTGGTGTTACAAAAATAGGATAAAAATAAATATATGAAACAGAGTAATTATGGAAACATTAGATAAATTGGACACACTTCAAAATACATGTTTTAATCAATAGTTACAATATGTAAGAATTGGTTAAATTACACTATACTTTTTAGTGTATTTTCACTCAATTCCCAAATAATATGGCAGACTCAGCAGTAAATAACCAATAAGCCTTGAGTACAAAAAAATTCTGTGTTTCGTGCGTTTTGTTTAAAACAAGTTTTTTACTTAAAATGGATGTAGTAGGGAGAAATTTTACTCTGGTAGGAGTAGTAATACTTTATATTTATTCAGATAATAGTAAAAAGTACAATCGTATAAAACTACTCCTGATAGTAATTTTTTCATAAAGGGTTACTCAATTAAATGCAAAAAGTAAATATAGCAAGTTACTACCCACCTCTGCGTATAGCTTTACAGAAAATGTAAAAGGATGTCACGTGTAAAGAGGCTTCAAGCGGCCATGTTAAATGGTTCCAAACTGGCAAACAATTAAAGCTTTATTGATTTTGTGGGTACTCAGAAGTAAACAGAATCCAGCTTGCATTTGACATATTTTCACCAGATGTAGGTAACAATCCACGCAATCCACAGATAAAAAGAAATCAAACCATAGATGGCCAGAAATGATTTGTAACAAAGTGAAATGTCACAGGAAAAAAAGTATTGAATACACTTACTGAAATGAATTTAATACTTTTTACAAAAGCCTTTGTCAGCAATACCGCTTCAATATGCCTCCTGTGTGGTGAAATTAGTCTTATGCATTGCTGAGGTGTGAGTTTGACCCATTCTTCTACACAGTATTCAAATCTCAAAGGTTTCATTGGCCGCTTCTATGAACTCTGATCTTTAGTTCTTTCCATAGATGTATTGGATTAACACAAGTTATTGGCTAGGCCATTCTAGCAGCTTTATTTTCTTTCTCTGACACCAATTGAGAGTTTCCTTGGCTGTGTGTTTGGGATCATTCTCTTGAGGAAGTTTACAGCCACGTTTCATCTTTATCATCCTGGTAGATGGCAGCAGATTTTTTTCCAGGAATGTCTCTCTACATTTTTCCATTCATCCTTCCCTTCATTATATGAAGTTTGCAATAACATATGCTAAAAAAAACGGCCCAACGTCAAGATCTTCCTACCTCCACACTTCACTGTTGGTATGGCGTTTCTTGGCTGATGTGCAGTGCCATATGACCTCCAATCATGATGTGTATTATGGCATCCAAAGAGTTAAATTTTGGTCTAATCTGACCATACTACTGTATATTCTCCCAGTATTTCATAGGCTTGTCTAAATATTGTACAGTAAACTTTAAACAAGCTTCAACATGCTTTTTCTTCAGCAATGGAGTCTTGCACGGTGAGCATGCATACAGGCCATGGCGGTTGAGTGCATTACTTATTTTTTTCTTTAAAACAGGTCCAGGTCTTTCTGAAGCCCTCCACAAGTGGCATTTGGTTTTTTTTTGACTCCCCTGTCAGAAATCTTGTGAGGGGTATCTGGTCGTGGTTGGTTCATGGTGAAGTGATGTTCTTTCCACTTCTGGAGTTCAAGTATTTTTTAATATAACTCTTATATATAACTTCAGTATGTTTTCCAGTATTTCTTCTGTGTTTGCTTCCTCCAATTTCTCTCTATGTTTCCTCAACTTTCTCTTGAACCTCTGCAATTCCTCTCCAGACACAATATATGGATGCATGACATGAACAATTGAACAATTTGGGGTGCAACAATCCCTGTCGATGTATAAGATGACCCTTCGTGAAGCAACAGCAGCATATTTGTTT
The DNA here is from genome assembly GCF_016077235.1 of Cyprinodon tularosa. Lineage (NCBI taxonomy): Eukaryota > Metazoa > Chordata > Actinopteri > Cyprinodontiformes > Cyprinodontidae > Cyprinodon > Cyprinodon tularosa. Next base: position 759,655 of record NW_024039074.1, read on the forward strand.
TCATGTTTCCTAGTTTTATTGTTTTAATTCCTGTTTTGTTGTAGTTTCTAGATTTATGTTAGTTCTCAGGTTTTTCTGTTGTCCTCTTTTGCCCTCTTGTGTTAGCCTGACGTAGTCCGACTCAATTCTAGTCAGAATATGAGTCTGATACTGCTCCATAGAGCTGTGATTATGGGGCGTGTTTCGAACGAACCAGGAAAAAAAAATGCCTCTGCACTCAATTGGATAGACCTACAACCAATAAGAGCAACGGAGTGCGTGACGTATGTTAAGCGAGGCATAGTTGTTGTCCACAAAAATCAAAGCGTGCAGTTTCACGCCTAGAATAAGAAGATGAGACTTGATTGCGTTTCTCTGTTCCTCTTTTAAAATTAATTTGCTGTCGATATCTTCTAGAACAGACCTAATAGCAGAATCTACTCACCCAAACTCTCCAGCGGCAGCCATTATTGTTGTCACCCAAGCGCGCTTTGGTCACATGGTTGATTACATTACTCTTGATCATCTGTCCATCATCGTATAAAGCCCGCCCTGACAATTTGATTGGATCGCCTGACAGTGGGCGATAATACTCGCGCTACTATGGAGCAGAGCCAGACCGAACTTCCCCGAACTCAAACCTTGTGGGCGGGACTAAGTTCGGACTGGTACCCAGGCTACTCTTGTGTGTGTTCCGTTCCCCTTGGCTCCCTCGTCTCCTCTCACACCTGCTCCTTATCTGCTCGTTAGCCCTGCCTTTGTCTCAGTCAGCTATATATTCTCTCCCTCTGCTGTCACTCCTTGTTGGTTCCTTGTTGTTGCTGGTCCTGTCATCGCTGTTCTCTGCTCACCTCGTCTCTCCCTGGCTCCTTGTGCGTGTTGTCCCCTGATGTCTCCATGTTTCTGGTCTGTGTTATATTTTTAGTTGGATTTTGCCTCTATTATTTGTGTTTGCATTAAAACTACAAGAAATCACCTCAGCCTCTCTGCCTCTGCATTTGGGTCCTCTAAACCAGCGGTCCCCAACCTTTTTTGCACCACGGACCACTATATGTCAGACAATATTTTCACGGACTGGCCGAGGGGGGGAAAAATACGATCAAGTAAAATGATACGACTGGCATAAAATCAAATACAAACAGCATAAAAATAAAACAACAAGCCGGTCCCATCTAGGTGTAATCGGAGACAATGACAGACGAAGTGTGCTCCTGATGTCCAGTCTGCTCCGTAGCTTTGTTTTGGTCACTGAAACTGGAGAAAATCCCGCTTCACAAAGATAGGATGTTATAGATAGGATGTGTCTTGAACTGAATTAACCTGTGTCAAGAGGCACAGATGCACCGAGTGATGTAATTGGGAGAGAATACCGCAATTTTTTGTATTTTTCAAAATAAAACATCACTCAGATTCTGATTGTCGATAAATTATATATATATATACTTATTTCTGTGCGGCCCGGTACCAAATTACCATCGGACCGGTACCGGTCCGCGGCCCGGTGGTTGGGGACCGCTGCTTTAAACCACAACCAAAACGTGACATATACAATAAATGCCTCAATAGAAAGATGTGCATTCAGAATAGGTATATTAGCATTGAGCTTTAGAGACAGTAAATTGCATACATAGATATCTCTATATGTTAAAATGTATTTAAATACAATAACTATGTTAAAATAAATTATTCTGTTTAATACAACAGACACACTGAAACTACCAAAAGAACAAACGTAAAAAAAACAAAAGTGGAGTTGGATAGCAGCAGTTACTAGAAATTTTAGGTTTTCAAGCTTCAGCTTTATTTCACCATGGAATAATCATCGAACAGTGGATATGAAATGATCACAATAATGAAATGAATTTGGAATGCACTCCCAGTAGAGTTGGAAAACGTATATATATTCCGTTTATGCAGACTCCAAGCTTTAACAAGCTTCTTCTTCAAAGGAATGATGAGAAAGTGCAGCTTTTGGGAGATGCAGATGTACACCTATGCTGCATGTTTCCAAGCACACAATAGCTGTGTTAGGATTTTTTTGCAATTTTGAGCCATTTCGCTGTTACCTCAGTCAGAAGGCAGGCCTAAGACAAAGAAGGTGAGGACTTCTTATGTAATTCGTGCTTATATCAATGATTTTGGTAAACATGACAGGAAAAAATCCTGTTAACACTTTAAGGTGTTTCTTTCCCTTTTCACTTACTGAGAAACATCTTGTATTAAACTAACTAGAAGAGATCATAATAAAGGGAAGGGAGCCAACGGCAAATGTTATTGGGTCAACCCATGTTTCAAAAACTACCATTAACCCGCTAATTTCAGAGGGAAAGAAGCTTTAATAATTCTTCATTTACATGATTAACACTCATAGCCGTATGACCATAATTATTGCAAAAAAAAATGTCCCACCCATCTACACTGAACAAGAGAAGCCATTGTTCTTCACCAGGCATCCATCTCAAATCTTTTTAAGAATTTTTTTCTTTTTTTTCTTTTTAACAGTTTCATTCTTGGATATGGCTTTCATTCAACAGTTTTTTTTTCCATATATCCACACCACTGATAGAAATGCAAATTATTTTTATGTTTGTTTAAACACAAGATTTTGACATTTAGATGACCTCTGTAATTTTACCCTCCCTCTCTCATAACAAATCGTTTTTGTATGCTGTCTCATGGCTGTTTGTTTATAGCTTTAAACATTAGAACTGTGTTTTTAAATTTTCCCAGATCATACAATTTAAGCAAGCAGGAAAAGATGAATAATGGATGGGTATGGTCATGAGAACCAGCCTTATCAATTATCTTAATTGCTCTTTTCTAAAACATGCATAGCGGTTTGAGTGATGTCCTGTTACCTCAGACTTTAACACTATAGCTCCCGTATGGTAAAACCAGTGAACAGTAAAGAACCAATGTATGACCAAAGTAATAGTCCAAATATTGTCCCTGCTAATTTAATTGCTCTTTATGTACTCCAGAACCACCCCCATACACCATAACCCTCTAATTTCCTGAGTAATAAGTTGTGATCAGTTGTGTAAGAATAATTTAAGAACAAATTTGTTTATGCAAACACTTACTGTATGAAGCAGAATGATTAAAAACACACATTGGTATGTTTTTAAATTGGTTTTGGTATGGTAAAAGCTATTTGGTTTGGCCTTTTATTTGACCTATGAGAAATTTGTAGGCCATGTTGTAAAGAAAAATCTATGCCAGGAAACCAAGCAAATCTGCCATTTTGATGTGTTAAATATCAATATAAGTTTGCATGGAGATTACTGGCTACACTTCTGTAGAGACTAGAGAGATGTTTCAGGGGGGGGGTTATATATTATATGAACTCAAGGATAATAAATTGTGCGGGTCGTTCACATACAGTCACACAGGAAGTGTCATAAAGCGGTGTTTGTATGGAGGACCCAAACGCAGAGACCGGTAGGCAGAGGTGAAATAAAGTCTGTTTATTCAGGCTAACAGATCCAGGGGCAGGAATCAGAGTCCAACAGAAAATTACATACGTACCAGAACCAGGAGACATCAGGGATTAACCAAAACCAGAAGTCAGGGAGAGACGAGACAAGGCAGGCAGATGACAGACGGGAAGTAAGATGAGATGTTTGACGAGGATCCAGCAAACAGGAACTGAAGAGGGAGGGCTTTCAAAGGGGACAGAGACAAAGAGAGAGCTGAAGAGGAAATTGGCAACAGGTGCTGGCAGGAACAGAGAAACAGAGCAAGGGAGGCCACAACAGGGAAGCAGAGGACAACAAATGGATAACCAGGGAAAACAGGAACAAACAGACCAAGACCCTGACAGTACCCCCCACTTAAGGGCGGATCCCAGATGCCCTAAAATGTCCAGAAACAGAAAACAACCCACCCAGGGTGGGCGGAGGGGGAACCAGGGAGGCAGGCACGAAAATAGATCAGAGTCCGAAAACCAAAACAACCCACCCAGGGTGGGCGAGGGCAACGGAAAGTCTCTGGAGGCCGGCCGTGGGGCCGGAGGCGAGGCAGAGTCTCTGGAGGCCGGTCGTGGGGCCGGAGCTGAGAGAGACGCTCTGGAGGCCGGCCGTGGGGCCAGAGCTGAGACAGACGCTCTGGAAGCCGGCGTCTCCAATGTTGCAGGAACATAGGAGGAGGACGATGCCTCCGCCTCAGCAGGATGCACCGAGGAGGACGCCGCCTCAGCAGAAAGCACCGAGGAGGATGCCGCCTCCGCTTCAGCAGAAAGCACAGAGGAGGACGCCGCCTCCGCTTCTGCTGCTCTGCAACAGGCTCAGACAGGGCCGCCCACTGCGGCTCCGGATCAGGAACAGAGGAGACCACCGACTGTGGCTCCGAATCAGGAACAGAGGAGACCACCGACCGTGGCTCCGAATCAGGAACAGAGGAGCCCGCCGACTGCGGCTCCGAGTCAGGAACAGAGGAGCCAGCTGACTGCGGTTCCGAATCTGGACAGAGGAGCCCGCCGATTGCGGCTCCGGATCCGGAACAGTCTCAGACGGGGCCGCCCACTGCGGCTCAGGAACCACCATGGAGGGGGCCTTGAAGGCTTGGAGCGCCCGCTGAGGTGCCTTGGAGGCTTGGAGCGCCCACTGAGGGGCCTTGGAGGCTCGGAGTGCCCACTGAGGGGCCTTAGAGGCTTGGAGCGCCCGCTGAGGGGCCTTAGAGGCTTGAAGCGCCCGCTGAGGGGCTCTTGGAGCTGATGGCGGTGGCAGAAACAGAAAAAAATCATCTCTCTTCCCATAAAAAAGTTCCAAAGGTCAGACTCCTGTATATGGGGAGGGCTGAGGAGTTCACATGCCTGGTTCTCTGCTGGGTCCATGTTGTGGCTGGATCCTTCTCTCATGAAGCGATGTTTGTATGGAGGACCCAAACGCAGAGACCGGTAGGCAGAGGTGAAATAAAGTCTGCTTATTCAGGCTAACAGATGGGGGGGTGGGGGGCAGGAATCAGAGTCCAACAGAAAATTACAAAACGTACCAGAATCAGGAGACATCAGGGATTAACCAAAACCATAAGTCAGGGAGAGACGAGACAAGGCAGGCAGATGACAGATGGGAAGTAAGACGAGATGTTTGACGAGGATCCAGCAAACAGGAACTGAAGATTGAGGGCTTTTAAAGGGGACAGAGACAAAGAGAGAGCTGACGAGGAAATTGGCAACAGCTACTGGCAGGAAACGAGAAACAGAGCAAGGGAGGACACAAGAGGGCAGCAGAGGACAACAAATGGATAACCAGGGAAAACAGGAACAAACAGACCAAGACCCTGACTGTACCCCCCACTTAAGGGCGGATCCCAGACGCCCTAAAATGTCCAGAAACAGAAAACAACCCACCCAGGGTGGGCGTAGGGGGAACCAGGGAGGCAGGCACGAAAATAGATCAGAGTCCGAAAACCAAAACAACCCACCCAGGGTGGGCGAGGGCAACGGAAAGTCTCTGGAGGCCGGCCGTGGGGCCGGAGGCGAGGCAGAGTCTCTGGAGGCCGGCCGTGGGGCCGGAGCTGAGGCAGACGCTCTGGAGGCCGGCCGTGGGGCCGGAGCTGAGACAGACGCTCTGGAAGCCGGCGTCTCCAATGTTGCAGGAACATAGGAGGAGGACGATGCCTCCGCCTCAGCAGGATGCACCGAGGAGGACGCCGCCTCAGCAGGATGCACCGAGGAGGACGCCCCCTCCGCTTCAGCAGAAAGCACAGAGGAGGACGCCGCCTCCGCTTCTGCTGCTCTGCAACAGGCTCAGACAGGGCCGCCCACTGCGGCTCCGGATCAGGAACAGAGGAGACCACCGACTGTGGCTCCGAATCAGGAACAGAGGAGACCACCGACCGTGGCTCCGAATCAGGAACAGAGGAGCCCGCCAACTGCGGCTCCGAGTCAGGAACAGAGGAGCCCGCTGACTGCGGTTCCGAATCTGGGACAGAGGAGCCCGCCGATTGCGGCTCCGGATCCGGAACAGACTCAGACGGGGCCGCCCACTGCGGCTCAGGAACCACCATGGAGGGGGCCTTGAAGGCTTGGAGCGCCCGCTGAGGTACCTTGGAGGCTTGGAGCGCCCACTGAGGGGCCTTGGAGGCTCGGAGTGCCCACTGAGGGGCCCTTGGAGCTGATGGCGGTGGCAGAAACAGAAAAAAATCATCTCTCTTCCCATAAAAAAGTTCCAAAGGTCAGACTCCTGTATATGGGGAGGGCTGAGGAGTTCACATGCCTGGTTCTCTGCTGGGTCCATCTTGTGGCTGGATCCTTCTGTCATGAAGCGATGTTTGTATGGAGGACCCAAACGCAGAGACCGGTAGGCAGAGGTGAAATAAAGTGTGTTTATTCAGGCTAACAGATGGGGGGGGTGGGGGGGGTGGGGGGGGGGGTGGGGGGCAGGACAGGAAGAGTTTGGGCTGAGATTTTATGCATTTATAGTCAAGTGCGCCTAGTCCCATATTTTCCACTCTTTCATGACTTCATCTCACAAGTTTGCCTTATTACTTAAAGAAAAAAAAAAAGCTAAAAAAGTCAAGTTGGGCACCGTTCTGCCATTTCTACTCCACCAGGCCCTCGCCACACACCTGCCAGTGCAGAGGGACTGGCTATGACAATGCAACTGACTGCTCTAAACAGTGTGGTTCAGCCAGCTATTGGCTGGTAAGCCTTATCAGTTCGTATCAATTTTGAAACAGTTTGATATAAACACTTGTTCCTGGTGAAAACTACTTTCCCAGGGAGTAGTGACACTACAGATTCATCTGTTCTCTTAAAAACATAGCCTTGTATGTACCTGTCTGGTCAGAGTCTGCTCAGACATCTGTGAACAAATGGCCGGGCAAAAAAGAGCAGCCTTTTGTCACTCCACTTTTTCCAATTAGTCTGTTATGGCATCATGTATTTATAAAATTGTATTTTATGTACATATGGCTTGGAATACATTTGTCTATCCAAAACCCCGAGTTTAATATTTTCATGCAAAGTAATTCAAAGCTGTACTTTAACCATCTTACAGAATCAGCCTAGATATGATATATTATATCCTTATGAACAAATTAAGTGCAGAAAAGTGCTTTTGTTCAGAGTTATTACATTCTGAAAGAAGAAGACAAGCACAATGTTTTATATTGTACAATAACATCAAAGCAGGTTCGGCATATCATGTGTAAAGTTGAGTACTAAAACATTGTATTTAGCACTATTTTAGAATTTTGTTAACTAAGTAAAAGTAACAAGTAGTCATTCAAGCAATTACTCAAAAGTAAAAAATCATTCAGTAGAAAGGCTATTTGAGTACTGAGTAAATGTTGGATAATAATATCAGATTTAATGTTCATAAATAATGCTGGAAAAAAGACTTTATGTGCAAGCACAAATAAATAAATACACAAGAACAAATATGTGCAAATGAAATACTTTTAACAATTCATTTTTCAATATAAAACATAGAAAACCAATCCTTACAATGACTTTTGTGTTTTAGGACAAGGTAACAAACCTCCAGTTTGTTACCTTTACTCAGTAAATGTAACTGAGTAAATGTAACTTATTACTACCCACTTCTGATCATGTGGGACGGAGCTGATGTCTTTCTGCTTGATTTTGGAGGTTAATAGAGAAGTAAAGCCTTAAAAAAAAACACCATCCACATTTAACAGCATTTTAAGGAGAGCTTTGCAGTTAATGTAATTATTGTAAGGTTGACGGTTAAGTGTGATATGAATAGCATAAAAGACATTGCACATCAAATACAGCCAGTTAGAAACCAAATCGTGAGAATTTTGACAAATTTTACTGACAGATTTGAAACTGTCAATCACAAGGCTTCAGTTTGACTTTGTTGTATTTGCCTGAATTTTCTAGAAAGATTTTTTTGTACTGAAACTGGTTCAGATGAGTCGTTGGAAATGTGCTTTAAGAACTCTTAGTACCAGCTGGAATTTTAATTCTCTAAATTTCCCTCTCTTTCAACCAGTGACTGACAGCTCCAATCACAGATGCATAGCCTTAATGCTGTTTGCTGAAATTAAACTGAGATGGTACATAATACAGCATGTCCCGCTTAAGCTGCTGCAGCCTCTGGGGAGAAGGGGAAGAAAAATATGGTTTTCACTTGTGCTTCTATAATGATAAAGCAGGCAATCTCCACAGAAACTATCAATGCCCTGGCCTCGCATCAGATTAAAATGTCCATCTAATTGAGCCAATGTGGTCTCTCTTTAAAGGACAACAAATGAACACCTTAGGCTGCAAACATATAATGACAAGTGAGGGAAAATGGGCTAGTGGACTAAATTAGAAGACAGAATGCGGTAATACAGCAGAGAGAAAGAGGAAGAGAGAAAGATGTAGAACACAATGTGAAAAAGTATTTTCCCCTTTTACACCCTTCAGTTTTTTTCTTTTTATTCTCCTTAATGTTTCAAATTATAAACTAATTTTGACTAAACAATAGAAAATGAGTACATACTAATTGCTTTTTTAAAGGATGGTTTCACTCAAAGTGGATGACAGTCCATCTAAGTTGTCCCTCGCACAATAAAGGTTGAAGATCGCCACAGAGCCCTGACAACCCTACAATGATAAATGGCAGAATGGAAGGATGGTTTCCTTTACTAAGGGAGGAGGTATATAAACCTTCTCCCTTAATAATGTCTCGGCTTTGGATCACTTAGCTCAATAATCCAGTGATTACACCAACTCTTTCTGATGGAACCAAACATCTTAAAAGAACACAACTACCATCTTTGACTGACAGACTGGTATGGAATACTGCATGACTTTTACACCAGATACAACATTAACTACTTTTGCACCACTGCACTAAAATGGTGGTATCAGTATCAATGCAAAAAGGGCATCGATACCCTTTTGAGAGCCAAAAGTTAATTCAACTATTGTCACGCATTCCAGGTGGGCAATAAAAAGTTCTACTGGATTCCCTTTCTTAGTCTTTTTCCTGCTTCATAAAGGTAGGCAGCAGCTTGACAAAGCCGTGATGGTAATTATTTTACATCCAAATAGTATGCGGTTCTTCATATATACACACATCAATTTCAAACAGATGGTATCAGTACAGTATGGCATCAGTATCGGTCAATACTGCACAGCCAGGTATCGGTATCGGGGCCTAAAAATGGCATAGGTGCAACACTACTTTTGACAAGTAATTCCTCAATATATTTTCCATAAAGTAATTATGGTCATTCACATGGAGAGCCATTTCATTTAAAATTAAATAAATAGATAAATACTGCTAATAATAAATTCTAAATAAATATCCAACTAAACAAATAAACATCCCCATCAAATAAAAAAAAATATATATATTTCAAAATGCTTTATATTTTCAAAGATTTATTAATTACTTAATCTATTCATTTTATTATCCATTTATTGTATTGTTTATTTGCTTATTTTATTATTTATCTATTTCATAATGGAGAGTTTTTTTGTGACACTTTCATTTTGAAAAGGTACTTTAAGTAATGAGGGACTTTTATTTTTTTAACTCCGTTATTCATTTTAATTTCATTTTATTTCATAAAGTTATTATATTTAAATAAGAAGGTTCTGGTTAGGATTGGCAGATTGCATCTGCTTTGCAAAAACGGAAGTACTCAGTTTTACCAATCACATCAGTTTATTCTTCTTAGCACGGTTTGGCCCTGTCACTACCCCAGAATCCCCACCAGAAGCACGATCTGTTCACCTCAGCTCATGTGATTTACAGCTCGCTGCAAATAATGTCATTATGATACTAAAATCCATTATTTATATCATTAAATCACAAAATACTGCTTAACTACATATTTAGAAAATTTTTAATGACTTTTCTGAGCCAGTTGGATACTTTTTACATTCTCTCTCTTCAGAGTCATCTGTTTTCTGACATCTTAAATCAGTTGAATAAATCTAGAAAGATCAGAAGCATTCTGCCAAATGTTGCCAAAATATCAGCATAAATTATTTTCTTCTTCTGCTTTTTATATTTTGCCAGCTAGTCCCTGATTTACTCCTAAGTTGCTAAACTCTTAGCAGCCAACAGAAAAAAAACTCTGCCCCCTCATTTTGATATAATAACATGAAATAATAGGAGCTTAAAATGAAAAACAGAGATAAAAAATATAAGTCACTGAATAGGTAATTGAATTCAGTCAATAAATAAATAATGTAATTAATAAATCTTTGAATAAATAGCACTCTTTAAATGATACAAAACATATTTTAACATATTCATTAGGATATTCATTTATTTAATGGAATATTTATTGACAATTTACCTATAGCAGTTTTTATTTAAATTTGAATGAAATTCGCTCTCAATACATTTTTTTTTTTTTTACATGCATTGGTTTTGGTCTTGAAGTCCTCCCATGTATGCCATTTCAGTGCAGGCTTTTTCATTCTTACTCGTTCTCATTAACAGTTATCTCATGTAAGGGAAGTGAGGCATGCAAGCGAGGGTGTAACTTTGTAATGAAAGTTGGTGGGGACACCCGGGTGGTGGTTGATGGACCTAGAGTTACTCCACCCGAACGCTTTCATTAGGTTTTTTTATTTTCCAAAAATTAGCACAAACATTTATTATTATTTTAATGACTGTTTTCCTATTGTTGAGAACACAAGAGAACCAGATTACACTGATATTTTTATTTATCGATACTTAGAGAGATGCCTTTTAGTGCATTACTTTATAGGACCTAAAAACATTAATGTATATAAAAAATAACGAACAACAGCCGATTGCGATACCAAAATCGATATATCATGCATACATTATATGTAGAATTTTAATTTCCATCAATCCAGAAAAATATGGATATGCTTCATTTTAAATATAGCATATTTTTTTCTTGTTAAATTTCTGGTAAACTTGGAGATATATTTTATTGCATGTTGCATATCCCAGTAAATCTTTTTTACCTTTAAATCTGCAGCTGTCCCTATTTCTCTCTGTGCTCTGTTTGATTTAGATTTATGAACCTCTTTACTAACATAATGATGCCAGAAACAATTTCAAGAGATGTAGAAGCTCTACAGTCTGATTCTGTCTGTACAATAAGAAAATGTGTTAATTTGAAACTTAGAACTGTCAGTCATAATGGTCCTCTGAGAAGCCAAGCTTTTTTTAACTAGTAAAGAACACAACATTTAAACTATATTTTCTCAAGCTTCCTGCATTATAATACTAATTGGTATAAACTTACAATCTGTTGCCGTTTTTAGTTGAAAAAGCTTCTTATGTCTAACAAACAGATTTTTCTGTAGCATCTATACATTTTTTAACCAATCCATCTCCTAACTTTTACTTAAACATATATTGAAGGAGCTGCCAGTTAAATTCACTGAGTGCTGCTACATTTCTCTCGTTCAACAACGTAGCTACAGTACTATGTACGTACGTAGGGAAATGTGACCACAAATCAGATGTCTCAAAGTGACAGATCTGATGATGTTTCACAGAGAGGCAGAACATGGGAGTAGCGCAAGAGAGGAAAAAAAACACTGACTGAAAACACTCTGAACATAGTAAGCTGCACCCGACCTCTGTTACCTCTGGCTAAAGTAAATCTGCAGAAAGGGGAAAAAAAGCAGAAATTATTGGTGCGGACATGTCCACACCAGTCCTTCAGAAAGTTACGCCTATGCATGCAAGGCTTTAAATTTTCTCCTGAGTGCTTTTGTGACCACCTGGATGGTCACCCTTTAGAAGGTTCACCATACTTCTGTGTTTTGTCTATTTTTGAATAATGACTCACACTCTGAGTCACTTTCAGTAGCAGTAGCCAAGGGTTGGCTATGTAAACCTTTCTATCAGAAAAATTCCAACAATTTTTTTTTTTTTCAATTTTTGTGTTCTTGAAATTGTTTAGATGGGGACATGATGTGTTCATGACCCTCTGTGCTTGATGTTTTAGAAGCATCTCTGCTTCAGCATGCACAGATGCTAAGATGCGTCTCTTAGCCTACTTCATGTTGTCAAACATCTTCTACATAAATTATTGGATTATATGTGTCTGATAGAAATTTGGCCTTGATGTAGGTAGTCAAACTAAAATCTGTGGTACCATGATGTAGGTAGGGGATGTAACAATATTTTTTCACATATGAATATTGATTATGATAGAATCTTCTACCAAACCATTGTTTAAATAATGTTTTTTTTTTACTCAGTGAGTCTTTCTCTGATATAAAAATTTTGACTTAACTTTATATTGAAAAAGCAAAAAACAGCCTATTTCAAGAAGGCAAATATTTTTCAATCCGCAGTGTAGAACCGCTGATACTAAAATAATCATTATACACTATATAACTGCACATGATCTTCAACCTGCAGATATCAATTAACCTCTCTGATTTAGTTTTAGTTGTTACAGCAGGCGTGTCAGTACAGCAATCAATCCAAAAATAATTGCATCAAACAGAACAACAGTCCATCTAACAACAGACCTCTAAGCTTATGTTACAGATAAATATTCATACCTCTTTATAGGTTTACCACAGGCAGTATTTTCCTAACAGCTCAATAAACATTTAATCAGAACTACCGGTAATAGTCTGGGTTAATTGCTCACACAAAAGGTCAAATCAGCTATTGACAGAATCTGAGCAGGGTGAGGAGCGGAGGTCATGATGCTGAAAAGGATGATTGATCAGGATTGAGGCACGAGCAAGTTCTGCCCTGTCTAATAAAAATTTAGAAGAATTTTTAGTTTCAGGATACTAGTCATTTCAGAAACATAATTTAGTCATTTATCAGACTGAAAGAAGTTATCACCCAATAGCAAGAATTACAGTTAAGAAAATTATTGTGAACCAACAAGAAAAATTTATAAAAATAAATGTGTTTAGGAAATGGTTTCAACTATCAAGCTGGAAACAATATCTAGTGTTTTTCTGAGAGGGTTTGAATGGAAGCGTATTGCATTCACCTAAGAAAAAAATCTGACAGCTTATCTCATAGTTCGGTATCTCTTAGTTATGAGAAGGGGTAAATACGTTCAAGTAAAATGATACGACTGGCATAAAATCAAATACAAACAGCATAAAAATATAACAACAAGCCGGTCCCATCTAGGCGTAATCGGAGACAATGATATATATATATACATATATATATATATCATTGTCTATATATATATATATATATATATATATATATATATATATATATATATATATATATATGTATGAGTATATATATATATGTTTAGAGGATACAGCAAACAGCAACTGTTTGCAATTTTTGTTCCTCCTCCTCCTGGTGAGGCCTGGAACTGACTTTTGTCCTAGTGGCTCTGCTATAGGCCTGGCTAAAGCATTCCTTCCTCTCCATCTTCTCGTTGGTGAGAAACTTGGTTCCTCACCTATAGCAATCACTATCCCGAATCCTGTCAGGATCATCTGTTAACCTGCTTTCAAAAGACGAGAAAGAAAATATTTTAAATCTTTACTTCTATGGTTGTTGTATGGTTCAGAGCCAGATAATTGTCACACCACCTCTTTGCAACTTAATTAATTGACAAAGGTTAACAGCACAAGTGAAGAACAGCTATTCAAGGAAAATACTTGAAAGTAGCCGAGGAGTATTTGGATGTAAAAAATAAAAATACTGCTAAAAGAATGTTTAAGGACGAATCACACCAAAAAATATCTTCTTTGTTTACATTGAAGATATAGTTACAGAAGACAAAAAGTAGGAAAATACAAAGGATATCAAGATAACATTTCTGGTGGTACATGTAGGAGCTAACTGTTTTAGTTTATATTTACCATATTAGATATAAAGAAAGAAAGTCTTAATGCAGATATGCTGAAAGAATTGATTGTGATATTATAAAAAAAACAAAAACAAAGCAAAAGACAAAGAAAAACATGGCTGTCATGTTCTCACAGCAGACATTTACCAAACATAGTTAGCTGCATGTGCAGCATCTGCTTCATCAGCACAAACATAATCACAGCACTCGGGGGACATATTCAAGCCTTCAGTTCTTCTACATGAGCCGTTAATTGCACTAATGACACAGATGCACATACTCACAAATACAGAAGTGTAAACAATCGTCCAAACCATCTCTACCACACACTCATATATGCTGCAGGCCCAGCATATGGTGGCTGATGTGTAAATTCAAATTTTTATTTTTTAAAGCAGATGTTGGTGATGATGCTTCCCTGGGGAATTTGATTAACGGCATCAGTAAAGACTTTGATTGCACCATCCAACATACTTGTCTTTAGTGTTAAGTAGGTTTAGCTATGCACCAAGTTTTATTTTTAAAGATTCACCTGTCAACTCTTAAGTGATAGACATGGATTTATCTATAACTCGCCGTTGTTGCGTTTATAAACATAAAACATAGGGCCTTATATTAAGAAGGTTTGCTTTTCTCAAAACAGGTGATAATATGTTTGTATATGCAAATCAGATCTTTAAAGAAGGGGCAAAGTTATTTGCATTTGTAAACACAGTTAGTGTGTACAAACCTCTTTTTAACATCTTTCCCCTCGTAAATATGCCGATCATATTCTGATGACCAAACTGTGGAAATTTACTGGTGGAGGATTATGCAAATATACTTGTTTAACATGTGCAAATTGATTTCTTTTTTATCTGAAACTGAACAGCAGATGCAAATGTGTGTCGTTTATCATTACTTTTATAGTGAGGTGCAAACTGACATGCAAAAATATCTGTCTTTATTTTTCCACAAAAGAGGAGGTGGTACGATGCTGGAGGACGAAAAAGCGATTCTGCGCCGAAATAGAAATATTTGGATGATCAAATATAAAAATAGTGGAATAATATCAAATAGAAAAGAGAGAGCAAAGACCTCTGCCAAGCAGCACATTTTCTCCGTATTGTGACTTACACATATAGCTAAAAGTTGGACATCATCTGCATAATTATAAAAGGTTAATGAATTTCGCACCTCTGGTAAACACTTCTTTAAAATCCTTTAATAGGTTCATAAGTATAGCACAATATGTGCCTGTAGCCTTTGCTGTCTGTTCACTCTTTCCTTATTCATTCACGCTGCACTCTGCTGCTTTTTATGATCAGAAGATTGATACTGAATGAGGGATGGCTCCATTTTCCTGTGCTTTTGTATTCTTTGTCTATATTATAACACCTCTGGACTTTTTGAGTCTGATGCTGAAGCTGTCAATGGTCATTGCTGCCACCTTCTGGTTTAGGGCTGAACTGGTTGCTCCCCCTAATAATTTTTAAAAACTCTTTAAAATTTCTCTCATTCAGATCCTGATCCAGATCACCACCAAAATGGAATGGATTGTTCCTTGGACTGAGGCACAAAATGTCTTAACATCTGTTCATAACTTTTGAAGTTATTCTGTACATAGAAAGACAGACAGACATACACTCAATCTCTCCTAAAAATATGACCTGATGGAGGTAATAAAGATAAACATCAACACATACTGACACAAATAAAGCAGGAGGATGGCAGACAATCCTTTTCATGATTAAAGAAATAAAATTTACTTAACCTACATGTTGCGTCAGGTTTATAAATAAAATATAAAAATAAAAGAGCCTGCAAAGAAACATGGAGGGACATGGGCAAAGCATGGTTAATATTTTTTTCTTTGGTGTGTAGCACTACAAAATCAGCTATAATAATATTTATTTAATTTTATTTTCAAAGATTTTCATTAGAATTCTCAACATGATCACTTATTAAAATAATAAAAAAAAAAAAAGCAGCACGTGCAGTTTAGGCCTCCTTTTATTTAAATCTTTGAAGATAAGGCCCATAATGTGCATATTGGAATTTGCTACAGATTTTAAGAGAAAGCATTCTAGTAGAATATGTTACTATCAATAATGTCATATTATGTTTACATTTTGACTTGCCGCTATATCTGACTTAATTATGCTTTGGTGCTCACTGTGTCCATAAAAATCTAAGCTTTAGAATGATGTCTAACATGTCTGTAGCGGACAAAATTATTTTTTCCTTACGCCAATTAACATCCATTTAAAGAGCTTAAAAGAGCAAAGGAGTACCACAGTTGATAATGAAGAATGGTATATGTTTAGAATGTGGCATTTCTTTAGGCATATACATAATTTAAGATAACTATTCGTTATTCTGAATGGTGGAGAATGGTTGGAATTTTTAAAAGTGGTAAAGAATGGAATGTGAAACTTATGCGATAACTTATGGAAGAAAAGGTGGGGGAACATCAACTATCCAGATAGGGTGGAAAACAATAAATAACTTTAGTTTACATTGATGACATTCTCATTTATTCCAAGGATCTCCATGAACACAAGAGACACGTCCGTCTCGTTCTACAGAGACTACTGGAGAATAAGCTGTTCGTGAAAGCCGAGAAATGTGAATTTCATCAGTCTTCTGTCACCTTTCTGGGGTTTGTGCTCGAGGGCGGCCAGGTAAAACCTTCTGAGGACAAGATCAAGGCAGTCCTAGATTGGCCTGTACCTGAGAATCGAAAGCAATTACAGAGGTTTTTAGGGTTTGCTAACTTCTATCGCCGCTTCATCAGGAACTATAGCCAAATCACCCTGCCATTAACCTCACTAACTTCTTCCAAACGAGTTTTTCAGTGGACTCCCGAGGCCCAAGCTGCATTCGAGAAATTGAAATCCATGTTTTCCAGAGCACCCGTGCTAATTCAACCTGATCCTTCGAGACAATTCATCCTTGAGGTGGACGCTTCAGATTCCGGTGTTGGAGCTGTTCTCTCTCAAAAGGACGACTCAGATCAAAGAATACACCCTTGTGCCTATTTTTCCCGTAAGCTCTCCTCTGCTGAACAAAATTACGATGTGGGTGATCGTGAGCTCCTGGCAATCAAACTGGCGTTGGAGGAATGGAGGCATTGGCTGGAAGGAGCTGAGCATCCGGTCCTTGTGTGGACTGATCACAAAAATCTGGCTCATATCCAGTCAATCAAACAAGCTAACCCTCGCCAATCCAGGTGGTCCATCTTTTTCTCCAGATTCAACCTCATTATCACCTACAGACCCGGATCCAAGAACGTGAAGCCCGATTCTCTCTCTCGTCTCTACTCTGCCGATCATCCAGAGACACCTGAACCTGTCCTCCCAGCCTCATGCACCGTTGGAGTGGTCAACTGGGAAATAACGGACCTAATCAACTCAGCCCTAGCCACCGAACCAGATCCAGGTACCGGTCCGTCTAACCGCACATATGTTCCTTCTTCTGTCAGGTCCCGTCTGATCCAGTGGATGCACGCCGCAAAATTCTCCGCCTTTCCAGGAGTGAGTAGGACTGTCGCTCTAATCTCCAGGCGCTTCTGGTGGCCCACGCTCCATCGTGATGTTAGAGAGTATGTGTTGGCCTGTCCCACATGTGCTCGCAACAAGGCTTCGCATCAACCTCCTTCTGGTCTCCTTCAACCTCTACCTGTTCCCTCGCGTCCATGGTCCCACATAGCCATTGATTTCGTCACCGGTCTCCCTGTCTCCCGAGGTATGTCCACCATACTAACCATTGTCGACCGTTTCTCTAAGTCTTGCCATCTAGTCCCCCTGAGAAAACTTCCCACGGCCTTCCAGACAGCCCAGCTTCTTATCAAACATGTGTTCC
Organism: Cyprinodon tularosa; assembly: GCF_016077235.1. Classification (NCBI taxonomy): domain Eukaryota; kingdom Metazoa; phylum Chordata; class Actinopteri; order Cyprinodontiformes; family Cyprinodontidae; genus Cyprinodon; species Cyprinodon tularosa. Next base: position 777,226 of record NW_024039074.1, read on the forward strand.
GGCTTCATGGCATCCCCCAGGAGATTCTATCGGACAGAGGTCCCCAATTCATATCCCAGGTATGGAAGTCTTTTTGTTCTGCGCTCGGCTGCAAACCATCTCTCACCTCAGGTTACCATCCCCAAACGAATGGCCAGACCGAGCGTATGAACCAGCATCTGGAATCCACTCTCCGCTGTCTAACGTCCAATAACCCGGTGGATTGGAGCCTATACCTTCCCTGGATAGAGTATGCCCACAACTCTCTCCGTTCTGCATCCACTGGACAGTCGCCCTTCCAGGTCAGTCTTGGATATCAACCACCTCTTTTCCCCGCAGATGAGAGAGAGATATCGGTGCTGTCCGTTAATCATCACATCCGTCGCTGTCGAAGGATTTGGAGGGAGACCATTGCCACACTCAACCAGTCAGCTGAATCAACCAAGCGTTTCGCTGACGCCAAGAGACGCCCCGCCCCTGAGTATTCTGTGGGCCAGGAAGTGTGGCTTTCCACTCGAGACATCCCCCTCAAGGGGATGTCTCGAAAACTTTCCCCGAGATTCATAGGCCCATTCAAAATCTCCCGTGTCATCAACCCGTCAGCTGTCCGTCTCCAACTTCCTCCTTCCCTCCGAATCCATCCGACCTTCCATGTCTCCCAGATCAAGCCTGTTTCCTCGAGCCCCTTGTGCCCGCCATCCGACTCCCCACCACCCGCCCTGGAAGTCGATGGCCATCCAGCCTTCACGGTCCGCCGTATTGTAGACTCCCGTCGACGAGGTTGCGGTTGGCAGTACCTCGTCGACTGGGAGGGCTAAGGACCAGAAGATCGTCAGTGGGTCCCAGGCTCGTACATCCTCGATCCTGCCCTGATCGAGGAGTACGAGCGTTCCCGTCCTTCCACTTCCTCCGGACCGCCAAGGGGCGGTCGTTGAGGGGGGGGTACTGTTGGGAGCTGGAGAAAATACCATTTTTCTCCAGCAGAGTCCGCCGTGGATCCTCTGAGGGAGCCTCCTGCACAGGTGCAGCTCATCAAGACCATCAGAGGATCCACTACTTAAGCTGCCTTCAGACCTTACCTCAACGTCGCAGTGTTGTTCCAGTTGGTCAGCGCTAAAGCCTTGATCTCAGTGATTTTTCCATGTCCTTAATTTCGAGTCAGATTCTAACGTTTGTCTCTGTGCCTCTAGGTGACTCGTGCTTCCTCCGTGAAAGCTCTGGAAGAGCTAACCTGCAGAGCCGACCCTCCGAGCCAAACCCTGAAGATTCTCAGTCAACCTCTAAGCAGCTCTGGGCAAGAGCTAGGAAACCCAAGCCAAGGTCTGTTCTAATAAGACGTGAGACGCTGAAGCAGCTAATGGACTCTGCTAACACATCCTTCTCCAGAACCAACAGTGACTCTCCCAAGAAGAACCTCAAGAACCCTCAAGGTACTATCAGAGCACCATTGGAAACCAAAATCCCGTCAACAGTCCTTAACTGTGTTGTCTCTCACGCAGACTCCGGTGAAACCAGATTCCAGGCCCAAACCAGTCATCTGCATATTATGTGTTTGTGCCAATAAACTTTTCATCCTGTGTCCATCAGTGGTGTTCTGCATCTTTGGGTCTCCATTAGAGAACCGATCATGACATAGTGTGGAACATCCAAAAATAGCAATGCATAGTAGATAAATTTGACCTAAAGATATTTATGCATATTTGCTCCCTAAACCGTATACAGTTGGAAATGTTAATTTACTTCTTTTAGTTTGTGGTGTCTAACGAAGCATAGCATAAATACCATATCATGGCCTGCTTGTTCAAGATCAGTTTTAATCACAATAAGAATGTATCAAGACAGTATCCTAATTAGGTGATTAACTTTATTAAATGCAGATTTATTACAGCATCAAAGTACGCGGGCCAAGCTTTCATGTTCAGCTACAGGAACTGGTTTTCTAGAGGCCTACAACACCATAGGGCAGTGTTTCTCAAATAGTGGGGCGCGTGTGACCTTGGGGAATAGGCTTTTTTTGTGGCCGTATTAGTATAGAGTGTAATTGCACATCCACTACAGCAGGAGGCAGTGGCGCTCTCGTTGTTAGTTCTGTGACGTTTGCGACAGTGCAACATTTTACGACTTACAAGACAACAGGTTTGCCTTGGTTAGCAGTGTTAAGTCAACAAAAAGCTTCGACTGCGCTGTCTATAGCCTCGTTATTCAACACAGACACCCCAAGTCTTGCGGGAGTTCCTGGAGTCTCCATGATATAGGTGTTCAAGGATGCCCGCGAGTCGGATAAATGAAGAGGAGGTTGCTGGTGAAACCTGTGCAGCGTATCTGTCCAAAGCGATGCTCTGTTCAACCAGTGTTCCAGGCAACTGGCTGTCAGAGAGCTGATAAGTTTCAGTTTACTCTTTTACAGTCATCTCATTTTACAGCAGAAAGTGTATCCATGTCTAGTGAAGGTGAAGAATGATGGAGTGTGCATGTATGGGGCACGGTGCGGCCAGGGGCGTCAGCTGACCCAGGGGCACAATAGGGCACCAAATAAAATTCGAGTACACAGAGCACGCTACCAAAAAAAAATGTGGGCAATTATTTATTTTATAAAAATATGGGCCAAGATAATTAATGCAAGCACATGAGCAAATATTTTATGGCACTTATTTATTATTATAAAGCATCATAAATAAATTGTACTATAAGATTGTTATTTTCTGCATCATGAAATATCTACCTGAACCAAACTGCTACAGATGAAGGCACAATTTACCTTTATTAAAGCTGCAGTCTGTAACATTTAGAAGAGCAGACTTCGACTGAAAATTTGAAGAAAAACAGGTTTCACGCCACTCCCCCACCCTCTCTGCTTCACTCATGCCCCACCTTCAAGCTCCACCCCTCTCACAGCATCTGCACGGCTACCGCATGCGACCAGAAGCGTCCAAGCAGCGTACGCGGCATGGAGTGTGAACCGGTAAGAGCGATAACACTCACCTCCAAGCAGCTAGATTCAACGGGGATTCAACGTGTGTGAGCTGTGATTGACATTCCATCAGACGCTCCTCTGGCTGTGATTGGTTGTTTTGACTCGTCCCGAATTATTCTTTCCAGACTGAAATACAGGCAGTAGGCGGGACCAATTCAAGCAGTTTTTTTCACAGGTTACGTATCACATGTACTGCTGTCTGGGCATAGGGACAGTTTTAGCCAATATGACAAAAAAGTGATTTTTAAAAACTTACAGTGCAACTGTAAAAAAAAAAAAAAAAAAAAAAAAACCTCTACAAACATACATGTCTATGAATCATTTCTATTCAGGCCCATCCTATGATTGTGTGTATATCATGGCCAGAAAGATGGGAGACCTTGATGTTCATTTTTAATTATTTTTTTTAATTAATTAAAAAATTATTTTAATAACGGTTATGATTATTATATTATTATTTTAAATTATTTGTATTTAGTTCTTATATAATTTCTTATGTAATTCTTATATAATAATTTATTTCTTATATAATTAAATAGTATGCACTTAAACTAAGATAATAGAGATTTTGCTTTTCTCGCTCGTCTCATTTTCTGAAACTTGGCAGCTCTGAGGGGGTGGGATATAAAACTAGTGTCCACAGCGATGAATATATAATGACCTGTTGATGTTGTGAACACATTTGTGGATATAAGAATGTCTCGTTTTAGGTTATCACCATTAATATACTGCACATAAATAATAAGCTTGGACTTGTCTGACACAGTTGTTTTTTTGTTTTGTTTTTTATATCAAAATAATGGCAAAGGAAGCATTTCTTATTTAAATTTAAAGTAAGAAAGAAACATGAATACTGACAAAGAAATATGCACTTTAATTTCATTGTGGGTGTTTACATTTGAAAAGTTTCATCGCATAAAGAGGTATGCGACAAATTAGAATTTTTTAAACTACCCTTACCACTTCATTGCTGATGGAGAGGGCAATGTGGGTGCCAAATCATTGGCTGATCCAACACCAGCCTCTCTTTTTTTAGACGAATCCAACTACAAATAACCCGAACTCGACTGCAGCTGTTGAGGCACCTGTTAAGTAAATGGATCGTCCTTCCAGATCTGATTAGACTTATGTTTTATGCTTAACTGTAATGCTGGGTTACACTGTTCTTTACTGTTAGTTTGCTTAGCATCATAGATAAAGCAACAGTTCTGTATTACACAATTTATTTTTTGTAGGCAAAAAGCACCTCAATTTCGTTGTAAATTTTTACATTTGAAAAGTTTCATTGCATAACGCGATATGCGGCCAATTTGAATTTTTTAAACTACCCTTACCAATTCATTGCTGATGGAGAGGGCAGTGTGGGTGCTAAATCATTTTTCAGCAAAACAAGTTAAATCCCACAGACAGGGAGGCTCTAAAACAGGCATCCCCAAACCTAGTCCTTGAGGGCCGCTGTCCTGCAGGTTTTAGAGGTTTCTCTGCTCCAGCACAGCTTATTTTAATTGATAGTTGATTAACAGGCTTTTGCTCTACTGCAATCATTATAATCAGCTGTGCTAAAGCAGGGAAACCTCTAAAACCTGCAGGACAGCGGCCCTCGAGGACCGAGTTTGGGGATGCCTGCTCTAAAACATGCCTTCTTTTCAAAACACAATACAAGCCTGAACATTTTCACACAAACAACAATGCCTCCTCTCAGCCAATCAGCGTGCGTGTTGGTCCGCTGCAGAAACAGATAGCGATACTCTTGCTCCCCACATTACTACCAAAACATTGCACAAAACTGGCTCAAACACAAGAAAAGAAACCCTTTTGACAGCCTAGAGGAACCAATACTACTTGCCGCTCATTCACGGAAGCGAGCTACGAAGTACCATGAGCGAGAGAAAAAGCACAAAATCAGGCATTCTGTCGGAGGAAATATTCCCAAGATTTCCTGCGCTCACAATTCTAGAGACAATCCTCATCTGTCGTGCTGATCTCTTTACGGACACAGATCTGGCTCTAAATCACGCCAAATTGTATGACAATCCTAATAAGGCAGCCCAGGATGCCTTTATTCTGAGTTTAATGGACATTTCAGAACCAAAACACCGGTGTGTGCAATTTCTTTATTCTGTTCAGTTAGGATGGTGAAATGGTAAGCTACTACAGTTTTACAGTCACTACAGAGTGTTTTATATAAATTGTTTAAAAAAAGTTAATCTCTGGAAGTTATGTTGGTTCACTGACAGTTGAATGTGTGTGTGTGTGTGTGTGTGTGTGTGTGTGTGGGGGGGGGGGGGTCTCATAGAATCAGTTTGAATAATATTCAAGCTGTAGCAATGTGAAGATGCTGTTTTATTATCTATTTTTAATCCTAGTTGGATATGTCTCATTTTGTGAAATTATTTGCACTTGGATATATTGCGTTTTGCCAAAATAGTTATGAAATTTACATTTTTCTAAAAAATATTACATTTTCAATATATTTTTAATTTTTTATGCATTTATGAAATAAAGTCTAAAAAGATTATGTGGTTGTCTTCCTTTGTTATATATGATTGTAGTAAAAAAAAAAGTCATTTTTCTCAAATATGCAAAAATGTATATACCTCGTTTTGCGAGGAAACTCTTCATTTCCTTTATTTAACTAAAAGGGTAAAAGAAAAAAAAGGGCAGATGGGAATGAGCAGCTGAGATCTCGCAAGAACTGTGTGCATAGGTAAAATGGTGACATACAGGTAATTCAAAAACAAATCCAGTCAGGTAAGTACAAGCCAATAATTGTAAATTAAACAAAGTCAGGTTTAAACTTTAACAATTGTCCCATATTGACATATTGCCTTCCCGACCACCGTTACATTAAGATGGCAAATATAATCACTTTTAAAATGTTGTCATTTTAGGGTTATTAAAACAGGTGTAGTAAAGTCATTTTCTGTGTCTTCTTAAACATTTTTAGTAACATGGCAGCCGTCGATTGGGTCAGCCCTTCAAACCCTGATGGACGATGTGGTGAACAGTGGAGAGAGGCATCCCCCCATCCCCCCAGATGATGTTCCACTGGCAGTCAGAAGAATCCAAGGTCGTCTGTGTGGCATCCCATCCAGTCCAGCAGCACCACCAGGGACTCCTGCTCAGTCAAAATTGTATATATATATATATATATATATATATATATATATATATATATATATATATATATATATATATATATATATATATATATATATATATGTTCTTTGGAGTATTTCTTTTATATCTTCTGTAAATAGTTGTGTAGTTAAAATCAAATTTAAATAGTTAAAAATGTTTTTAATAGTTTATTGTATATAATTGCATCTCTAAAAATAAATTGATGTCACTGAGAAGTTGTCCTAAGTTTACTTTGTAAAGAAGTGTAAAGAAGAGATTAAAACAGATAATGTAAAAAGGTTAAAAGACTTTAAGAACACACCGACAACAATAACTTAGATAAACAATTTAATATTTTAATTTAATAATAACAGCAACATAGAACCTGAACTTGTAAAAACAGCAAAAATAAAAAAATAAAAAATGAAACAACCTGTCCATCCTTTCCCGGCTCTCTCTTTCTCTTCTCTCCTCCGCCTCCCTCTGCCATCTCATATCCTCCCTTATTTACTCCACCAACTCGTCACTCCTTCTTCTCTTCCTCCTCTCTCCTGGCTTCTCATCCTTATTCTCTTCCTCATCATCACCCTGATGCTGCTCAGCCTCTGAAGCACCTGGCCCTGGTGTTTCCTCAGGGATGGAGGCAATTAGGACAGGTGGAGCAATAGAGTAGCCTCGTGACACCATCCTGATCTCCTGAGCTTTCAAGATTTCACTCGCTAATCAGTCTGGAGACTCTCCGTTGAAGAAAATTTGGAGCCGTTCACCAAATGAACGTCCAATCAGCGTTGGCTTTGAGGCGGGTTGAGTTGTGACGCAACGAGAAGCGCGACAGTTCAGTCTAAAGAACATGGCGGCTTCAGACGATGAAACTAGCGTTAGCAAGGCTATCAAGCAAGTTTTATCGGAATGACACTGTATTTCTTCACTGAAAGAAGAGCAAAACACTGCTCTGGAGTAGAGACTGACACGGGAGTGGATTTTCACTCCTGTCCCGTCCCACTCCCACAGAAAAAAATTGTGTCCCGTTCCGATCCCGGGCCAGAGTAGAAATCTAAATCCTGTCCCGTTTTGACTCGCATTATAGTGTAGGCTTCAAGGAAAAAAACTACAAAATGGCGGCGCCGCACCAGTACTGGATTTTTTTTCTTTCTAATTTATTTTATTTTTTGGCATCGATCCTAGTTTGTTTTTTAGTTATTATTGGTTTGCTCCCGCTCCTGTCTGCTCCCGTTAATGTTTAATCCTGTACCGTCCCAATCACGTGATCGTTACTAATACTGACTCCCATCCCACGGGAATCCCGTGACCCGTGGGATTCCCGAAAAAATGTCAGTCTCTACTCTGGAGGCTTTTCTCAGAGGAAAAGATGTTTTTGCTCTTCTCCCGACTGGTTTCGGCAAGAGTTTGATCTATCAATTGGCTCCTCTTCGTCGTCGCTCTGTTACGTCATATGCTTCGTTGATCTGATTGGTTTATTTGGCCCGTCTATCACCAACATAGGCCAATCAGCTAACCAGTATTTTCGCCCCTTCCCAAAATTACTTCTATGGAAGGTTTCCAGATGGATATGTGGAGCAAATCCATCTGGCGGAGTCAGGTTAGCAATAGAGGGCCTCTGTCCTTATACCTCATCCATGAGGACAAACAATGGCCAGGTGGCAGCAGTAGGATTCCCACTGACCCCCTGCCCTGTCCCTGAATCTTTGTATTCCTAAAGTAGAGGAAAGCAATTTTGTGTAGTGTTTCTTTAAAGCTAGAAAAAAGGAGTGTTTCTAGACTTGGGTGTGTTTCATTACATTGGCCAAACCTGAAAATACTTTGTATTTTTTCTTTAAGTTGCCCCACTTTTTTTTGGCCTGTTGTGGCTCAACTTTTCCCTCCAGGCCCATTTTCTGCAGGATTGTTCTAAACAAGAGAAATGAGAAGAGATAAACACACTAGGATCACTTCTATTACAAATATAAGATTTACAAAAAGTGGCATCTGGGCATTATTTGATGTGATCAAAAGATTATATTTGTACGTTGTTCTTTGAACAGGACTTCTTTTAACTTGTGTGACTTTTACATACAAATGCAACATGTATATGGAATTATGCCTCAACTCTTACCTCCAACCGACTGTGGCAGTATTTTTGGCCCCGGTAAAGAGGTGGTCATTTTGCCCACGGAGTTTGATTAACTCTGGGTTCTGCATGGTGCGTGTGGGCTGGCCAGCCAGGGTTCTCTCCCCTTGACATACTAGCTGTATGTCAATGTGTGCCAGTGTGTCTCAGCGTACTTCAGCATGCTCATTACATATACAAAACCTACCTATAACTTAACAAACGTATGCCAGCGTTGTAGCCAGTTTTTTTTAAACATCAGGCATACTGGATGTTGGTCTAAATCATGAAGGTGTGACAGGGGCATCAGTCTCTTGGTGTTGCCTGAGGTGATTATTATTAATTATGCAATTTGACTTGCTATGGGGATTATTTATATTTATACAATAATATTATAATTATTAATATTATTTTTCTATAATGTTATCTATATATAGATAATAACTTAATGCTTTTACAACCTCTGTGCACACACATTATTTGCTGAGGGGTACCTTTTTTGTGCCAGAAGGCAAGACATGTTTGCATCTATTTCTATTATTTCAAGCTAAAAAATGTGATTTGTTTTCACTGGCTGAGTGTTGTATATATTCTTCTTACATAACATAAATCATCACTTCATGTTCCCAATACTTGTATCGGTCCCTGACGAACAATCCCTCATTGCCACCAATTGTTTGCTTGAAGACAACAGAAAGTACCACCCTTCCTTGGAGTGCAGTTACTGAAAAAAAAAAAAAATCTTGTTGTTGTGTGTGTTGACGGATGGACAATAGTAAAACTGCACAATATGAGTCAGTGGGCAATAAAGGTGGTGTCGCTTTGTATTTTCATATTAATTCAAAGGCTGGATGTGTCTGTGACAAATTTCCTTAGGGATTGTCGAATCTATCTTATCTGTCAACCTTCCTTATATAGTTACTGAATATGAGAATCACAGATTCCCAGGTGTGTGATATGTTACAGGTAAAATAATCCAAAGTGAAAGTGTAATGCATTCAGATGTTGCTTTTTTTAACAATATATGGCATCAGCCCTTACCTCCTGAAATTCCTCTGGCATTCTTGTGTTTGTGTGAAAGGAGAAGTGTCTTTGCATACATTTGAGTTTTCAATTTAGCAACTTTTAATAACCGGATAGATTCTACATTTTATGGAATAATTAAAACTACTCCGCGGGGGGTGGGGGGGGGGGGGGGGGGTGGGGGGGGGGGGGGGGGGGGGGGGTGGCGGACGTGGCTGTGCTGCTTTGGCTTCGTCCGGTGGGGGAGCGGTGTGGTTTGCTCCGCTCTGGCTTTGTGCTGCCCCTCGGGCTGCTGTAGGGGGGTGGTTGCGCCGGCTGTGGTCTGCTCTTCTTGCGGTTTTGCGCCGGGCGGCTTTTCTGCTCTCGGGCTGATTCTGTGCGTTTCGTTGCGCGCTGTTGGCATCGGTCTTGGTGGGGTGGGGCTGCGCTTTTGGTCGGGGGGGCATTTTGGCGGGGTCCCGCAGCGCTCGCGGCCGGTTCGCGGCGGATGCGCGTGGGCCCCGGCCGTGGGCCATACCGCTACACTTGTGAAAGTAAAATCTGTTGGGCTCCTTTTGGCATCAAGACAATTATTCTTATTGCCACATTGCCAGACAGGACACTGTAAAAAAAAAAAAAATACTCCTTGAACTGGATTATTCAGTCTTGTCCACTGATCATTGTGTACTACCATAGATTTTTCTGTCACCTTTTTCTATTCAAAAATACTCCAAAATACTTTGCAACACTATTTGATAGTGGTGCAAAGTGCAGGTAAGGAAGGCCCAGTAAAAAAACTATGTATGTCTGAAACCATCCTACCTGCTACTTTGTTCCTCAGGGAGAATCCTTAAAAATAAAGTTAAAAATATAACTTCAATTATATCCAAATTCTGTTAAATCAAACTGTCCACTTTGGAGGTAACACTGATTGGCAATAAATTTCACCTGCTGCTGTGCAAATGGAATAGACAACAGGTGAAAATCATTGGCAATTAGTAAAACACACTCAATGAATGAGTGGTTCTACAGACCATTTACATGTGCACAGAAACTGCTGCCATTGTACTAATGCTTCCTTGGTGGCAATAATGGCCGGATATTTTTCTGTAAGCTTGACTGACTTTTAGAATTACTAAAATAGATGCAAACATTTCCATAGAGTAAAATCTACATATTATTAAAGAAAAGCATACAAAAAGTGTTGTACATGCTCTCTGCTGAATTACAAACACAAATTACTTTTTACCTTCCTTCAGGAACCACTTTGCACATACAAACATGTTTGCACATGGTTTAAGAAGCACAAACCTTCAAAGGACCAGACCCTATGTTAAGGTACTGTAAACTACAACATATATATGTTAATTTTGCTATTATCACTAATCTGCGAATCTGTCACGTATAGCAAAAGCAAAATCCACATTTATCAAGTTGTCAACAATTTCTTTTATGTGTATATAAAAGAAAATTGACTTCAGTTTTTGTGGTTATTATCCACTATAGGTTTCCCTCTGCAGCTCAAATTGTGACATCCACCTCATGCATAACCTGCTATCTGCAGAAATAAAGGTGTGCACAATCACTCTACAGCCACTGAATATTTATTTAGGAATGCAGGTTTGTTATCAAGGTCAAACAGTCAGCTCCATTTTCGCTGCAGAGTCCTTTTTCTTCCCTAAGGTTTGCAGAAGGAGAAAGATACAGGAAGAGAAAAGAGGGGCAAAAGAAGCCCACAGACATTTTGTTTGGTACATCCAGCGGTTTCTCCACCCTTCTTCCCAGGAAGTATGCTTTGAACGCAAGCATACAATCAGTCTTCAGAGGAAGTTTATGAACTTTCTTATTGTTCATAATCCTCATGATCATAATCCTCATGATCTTTTATCTTTTTTCATATGTCTCTACCAGGACAAAATGGAACAAAATGATTCCAACAAGGCATTGTCTCCCCTATAATAACTCTTTGTGTTGTTATTTGTATCTACAAAACAACTTAGAGGGAAATGATGAATGACTTGGATGGGTAGTGACAACTTTTTGGCTTTTGATGCTGCTGTACATGTTAGTAAACTAATAGAGGGAAGGGTTAGAGTTGGTCCTTAAGCTGCAATAGCACATCTTTTCTTTGTTCTTTATTAACCTGGTTCTTAATTAATCTAATACTTCAAAGTCTATGTGGCACCCGAGAAGTGTCATTATAAAAAAAAACAACTGCGGTGACTGTGAGCAGAGCTTTAAAAGGACTAGTTAGTAAAAGTTCACTTAAAAAAAAGAGAGATAAAATACAGGGCAATCAGGAGCAGCAGTGTCAATGGACGAGTATGTTTAAAGGATGCAATCTTAGCTGGCACAATGGAGGGCTCGGTCCTCTATAACGTGCTGTGTTGGCCTCTCCAGCATAGCTGGGACAAGTGAGGGCACCTCCAGTACGCGGTCCACCCCGGCGCTCAATCCTCTCCAATGCGCGGTCGGGTGGTCGGCTTCCTCCCTGGAGCCTTCATTTGCTACAGGGATGCTGGGGAGATCTGTAGTATGGCTGGGTACATCATGGAATGCAAGATACAGTGTATGGGTGTGTTAGTTTCCCCTTGGAAAGTGAATGAGGTCTTTCACATAGCCATTGTACTCCTAAGTTTGGTGTAGATGAATTCACTGTCTGGGAATTGTCATGGGAATAGTGCTAATGGAGTTGTCAGTGTTTTCAGTGTAAGTGTTTTCTGCTCTTCTGCATCTGTATAATACTGCTTGTGAGAAGTATATTGGTTCACTTGAAAACTCAGGTGGAAGTTTTTGAGTGGAGTTAGTTTTATATGGTTTAACAGTAAGTCTGAGCACCAGGCCATTGTTAATAGTATCTATACAGTTCTCCTCAATAAGCCCCTGTCAAAACTATATAAAAGTGTGTACATTACCCTTGATAAAAAAAAAAAAAAAAAAAAGCATTTACAAAATGCCACCAAAGTGTTCAATGCCAAAAGAAAAAGCCCTCAGGAGCAGGAATAGGTTTGGGGAAGAATGATGGAGGTATCGTGGAGGTATAGTCAGGGTGAGAGAAGTGGCATCTAGCTTATTTTAGCTTGACATTTTTAGCTTTGTTTGGTGGGTCATTTTGTTTTCCTGTCAGCAGCAAAGAGAAAAACAGGCAATGAGGAAGATAAAATGAGTGCGGCTCCCTAAAACCTCAGGTCTAGGGAGCAGTTTTGGGAGTCCAGGCTAGTGAAAGGCGTTTTCACTCATCCATTTCCAGGTCTTTTTTTGCTCAGTGTGGAGCAGTACGAGAGTTTTTAATCTTCCTGACTGATAGATCAGTTTCAGTTGACCACATGTGTATTCATTATTATGTATCCTAGTAAAAGTTCAGCTAAGTTTAACTTTGACTCAGAGCTGGATAAGTGGTGCATGTTTTCATTGTGCCATGTTCTTTCTGAAAGTAACACCCAAAGCCGGTGCTGCCGAGCTACGTAGCTGAGAACAGAACGCTACTGAGTCGTATATCTGAGTGAGCTGTCTATAGACCTGAACGTGGGACGGTGATGAAAAACACCTGTAGACTTGACAAAAGCATATACCAGCAAGTACTGTTTTAAAAAATAGGAAACTTCAAATGCAACAGGCACAGTTTAGCTGTAGAAGAGCAGCACTAAGAAAGATTTGGAACAAATATTGCAGAACTAAAGAAGCTCACATGAAAATGTTAAAAAATATTTAAAGTATCTTTTAAATGCCACCTCATAGGCCAAGCATATGCAGGTTTATTTGCAAAAAAAATAATTTGGGGGTTATTAACACTTTAAATAGTGGTGACCTCGAACACACAAAACACAATAGATCCTTCCTATATTTTTTTCACGAAATTTTGCTCCCTCTGCATGCAGTCAAGCTTTCTTTTTCAGCACTTCAATGCAAGCACTACTTCTACAGTGTATTTTTAATTATACTGTGGTGGATGATCCTCCCACCACCACATCGTGTTAGTATTTTTTTCTAGCTTTATATTATATTACAGTTTATGTTTAAATTGGTTATTTCTTTTAGACAGGTATTTTCTAATGGGTGCACACTGTAGTTAATGTCTTTCTGAATGGTTTATTTACACTTGTTCTTTTGTTTGAGGTGCTGCTGATGCAAACCAGCTGGAGGAGGAAACCTGGAGCATACCATTTGCTTTTTGAAAGACTGATGGGGGAGACTTGTTTCAAGTTGTTTTTATTAGATAATTTTGTCACTAAAATACTCACTTATTATTGTTTCTGCTAAGTAAAAGTTAGTTTTGCTTTATTTGTTTCATAGAATGGTTTAGTTAATTTTGTATTTATTGGTTGTTTTGATATTGTGCCTCGCTCATGTGGTAGACTTGGGTTACTCCATTCCTTTTTAAGCAGCCTTTAGTTCTTTGTTTGCAGGTCAGTTTTTTGTTTGAGTTGGTTCCTCAGTTGAGTTGGGCCCAGATCCATGTTATTTATTATTTAAGTTATTTTGTATTGCTTTTGAGCCTTTGTTAACCATTTTGACAAAATTAAATGAAAGCACTTTTTCACCTTTTGTCCTTATTTACGTTTAGTCCCTCACATACCATAAGAAATTTCTACATTCAATCTTTAAACTGAAACAATTTTTTCCCTGAATTCTGAGCATTCTTCACTTGACCTTGCATCCTTAAGCACAAATGTGTAAAATGTTCTCATTAAATATGAAAACTCTTCAAAAATGTTACCTTTTAAATTCAGAGTTGGGCCTCTTCTCAGTAAGTTTACATTTTCAACTTTTAAGACAATAAAGGAAGAATATAAGTCTGTGATATTTTACAAAGAAAAAGTCAAGCAGAGATGTAAGAACAGGGATGGCAGACAATAAATGGAAAGAAAAACCTCCCGAAGAGCAAAGTTTGCTGCAATACTCCTGCAATACTGGAACAATTTCCCTTTGCCTTTGTTGTTGATGGGGTTTTGTTTGAATCATAGAGATGAGTGTATGAGCTTTTCTGATACCAGAGTTATGGCTAACAAGATGACAATTTTTCTGATAGGTGGTAGATCAAAGAGGTTTAACGTAGCAGTTGATCAAACTTTGAGAGTGACATGATAAAAATGAGAATTGAGGCCCGACTCCATTCCGCTTTTATTTTGCCAAAGTCAAGAGCAGGGGTCCCAAACTAGATAAAAACTGGAGGGTCATTTATTGTGGGCAGTCTAAGGCACACCTGTGCACTAATCATGGTGTCTGATCAGCATCTTGATGTAGCACACCTGTGAGGTGGGATGGATTATCTCAGTAAAGGAAAAGTGCTCAAGATATTTCAGTTAATCTCACAAAAACCAAAGGTGGAAAGGAGTAAAACCAAAGCTATTGCATTTATATTTTGTTGAGTGTAGATGTTTTGTTGTTGGTGGGTTTGGGAGCATGGATGCCTCAGTGCTGTGGAGAAGCTTAAGATGGGAGGTTTTGGCTTTGATGAAGACCTTGGAGCATCATCATCAGCACAAGCACGGCTAGCAGCATGCGGGCTGTATCAACTATGCTGGTGAGTCTGTTTGCCACTCTTTTGACCCTGTACTTGAAGCTGACATATTGTGTGACTACTTGACCAAGAAATAAACAACAACTCATTCAAATGCTGTAAGATTGACTCTGCACAGAGCCATTTTAGCTTGTTTGAAGTTAGTGTGGGTTGTCATGAAATTGTGCATTTGTATGACACTGAACTGTGGGCGGCTGGGGCATACATTCACTGCTACTATGAGGCACACAGCCTGGCTGGTGCGCTCTGGGACTGGCAGTGTTCATGGTTGGGTAGGTTTTGGTTAGTGTTGGGATGCATGCAATCCAAAAGCATTTTATATTCCCTATTATCAATTGTATTGATTCCTGTTATCACGAATAAACAGGTAAACCCAGTGATGTTAATAACTATTGTCCTATAGCCAGTGGCGACTGGCCAATAGAGGGCACTAGGGTGTGGCCCCACCCAACCAATGACCTGTATTAAGACCTAAAAAAACAAATAAAAATGTAATCATAAAATGAAAATATTTTAATATAATTTTTATATGCGCAATATGAATAATTAATCTTTAATGACAGATAAGGCTGTTTTGTTTGCCATTGGATTGGTGAAATATATTCACCCTGCGCTCAAAAATCTTTCGCCATTGACTCTCATTAAAAGTTGTACATGCGCAGTAGCTCCCCTGCAATGCAAAAGGATAAGAGTTCCAGGTCCACTGGAGAAGTGCGCTCAGAACTGACTGGAACTGATGTCACAGTCGTAGAGCGGATGATTGACAGGTCGAGTTACAGAAGTGAAGTCCATTAAATCAAAGTTACCAAGAGAAGCTGCAGGTGAAAGCATTGGGACCGGATCAGTGCAACATCAAATTAATCAGCAATTCAAAGACAGATGGAGATGGTATACTCAGTCTTTTTCCAGGACCCACTTTAGATACAAGACTTGGCTAACTGCATGCATTGAGGCTAATGCTTTATTCTGCTTTTCCTGCAGGAGTGATTTAAAGCACTTTTTAGAAAAGGCAAAGAAGCATGGACAAATCTGGGATTCACATGGAAAATAATAAAATATAGTGTGCTTTTTCCAGGTGTTAATTTGCATAGTTTCTCTTAGTTTTTACATATCAAAAACATATAAAGCTGATTAATAGCTTCATCATTATTAATCTGTTACATTATTTTATTTAGGTTTGTGACAATATTGGACCTTGCAAAACACAGATTTCCCTTCACAAAGCCTCAGAAGGCCAACATTTATGTACAAAAAGTAAACCTGTACATTCAATAATTTTTTATATAAAGTGTTTTTATTATGTTTTTTGTTGTTGGGATTCATATAGATATATTGGTGTGATAATTTAGTATACATTTGATTTGTTTTTGGTATTCTTCTATTTTGACTTTATAGCCACCCCTAGAGAAAACTCCACCAGCTGCCACTGCCTTTAGCTTTGGCCTGCTCCTTATTCAAGGTACTTGAAAGGTACTACATCGCAGTACTGCGTGTAATCAGTTTGCATTCAAGGAATAACATATCACTGATGTGTATATTTGTAAAGAAGGAAATTCTTAACCATTATCACAGTCACATTTCCACTGTTTTTCTGTTTTCTGGATGTATCAAAGGCCTTTGATTGGATTAATCACTGCAAGTTATTCAAGAAATTATTAGGGTAAGGTGTACCTGTATATTTAGTTGGGATGTATACTTATATTCTGGTACTCCTGGCAGATCTTGGAGTCCCAGAGTATGGTCTTAAATTTGACATTAAGTTCAGTGCAGCCAAACTTCATGAGTGTGAAAACAAAAGATGGTAAAAAAAAAAAACACTTCATAATTTATATTTATGTGGACAGGCTCCTCCAACCACTGAGGAGTTTAATTAACGTTGTCATGATTTGATTTTAAGGTTTTTGTTAGGACCCAAATGCAGAAGCTGAGAGGCAGGGGTGAGATCTTGGAAGGTTTAATGAAAAATCAGACAGCAAAAACAGGAATCCAAAAATCCAACTTCAAAATGTAAATCAAAACAGGAATCCAAAAACAAAACAACAACAAGAGAATTAAACACTAACCAGGACCATGGAAACATCAGGGGGAAAAGACATGAGGAGCCAGGGTAGAATGAGATAAGATGACGAACCAGCAAAGAGGGACTGCAGAGGGACTGTATTTATGGCTGATTGAACAAAGGTAGGGCTAATGAGCTGATTGGGAGCAGGTGTGACTAGAGCTGATGAGGAAGCCAAGGGAAAGAACACAAGGGGGCAACAGAGGACAGACAGAAAAACCTAAGCAACTTAAATGAATCCAGACACACCAATAAAGCTAGAAAACAAGGAAAAACCTGGCTAAACTTGAAACTGAAAACTTAGAGAAAAACAACAGAACCAAGATTGTTACAAACTTGGACATTTTATAACAAGTAATCTCTCAGATGACAGAAATATGCAGATGCAGCGGTGTAACTATGCGGACAGGCTAATGTACTGCCCTGTAAGTTCAGCATGTGCTTTGTTCATGTTAAAATCATGCTCTTCAGAACTTTTTGCTCTCCCCTGTATACTGCCGACTTTTGCCAAAAGTACAAAAAGAGTATCCTGTAGACACTGACTGTTGACAACAATGATTCTATTACAATACTACTGAAGGTACCAAGGCATAGTAGTTCAAGTGAAATGTTTGTCAATTATGGTGTAGGTTCCTACCTTGCTACCATATGTGCAGGGCTGTGAGCTGTCCTAACTTAATCATATAACCACCTTTTTATCCTGATAAAAGCTCTGTCAGGTTTACCCCTTGTCACTGTCGATCATGTTTGTATGTTTAACAAACCTGCGTTCTGTTCTACTGCTCCACTTTACTTGTTTTTAAATATCTTTATTTTTTCAAATTTTCTCTTTGAACCTATTTTACAAAGTCCTTAATGAAGTCCGAATGAAATTAATGTATGAAATAGTATAAAAAGTATATTTATTCAACTTATTAAATGTGTGTATCGTAAGTAACATTAACAATTTTACATTTGCAATTTTTAATCTTCTATTATCTTCTAGTGACAGTTTTGGCTTTTCACACATGCTCCAGTCAGAATTGATCCCGTTTTTAGACCTGCTTAAGTGACATATTTAGATTCAAGCACAAAATGTCATGGTCAAAATCTTTAAGCAGTTGAGGATTGTCTATTTATTCACCTCCACAGCAACATTTGTTGAGCAGTGGACATGCCTGGTAGTCATGTTTGTGAAATTCAAAACACTGCAACCTCTTAACAATACCTATTGCTCTTGTCTTATTTATAACTTCATCTTCCAAAGAAAGAGAAGAAGGCACTTATGCTTTATAAGATGATGATAGTTTTACTCTAGTGGTCATCTCCACAATGTTTTCTTTTTTTCTCTTATGTAGCCCTTTTGGAAATCTATGCCCTGTTAACTACTTCTCCGTACATGACCCTCGGACTGACTACGACTCCCCCACTGGTCTTAGCCCTATCTAGCACTGTCAAGATTTGGATTGATCCACAGGGATCAATCATTAGAGCCAGTGCAGCCTCCCGGCTAAAAGGTTAGTTGCTTTCATTCAGTGAACCTTCAACTATCATTGCACTCCCGCAACCACACACACATCAACATATTTTCTGTTTGTTAATTTATCTTTTAATGGAAACGGATACATTTGAAGTTGCTCTACATGTCTAACTGGGTATTAAGTGTTGGAAGGGCTGTTACTAATGACATTGGGCACATTAAGACAGTAATATTAACTCCTTCATGTGAGAGTAGCTTTAGTTTTCCTGCTTTCTCAGATCAATGCTGATTCTCAAACTCCCTGTTGCTCCATTTTCCAGTTGGTGGCCTTTTTCTAACCTCCAACTTAAAATAGCTTGTTGCCACTAGCTCTGGTGTATCCAAGCAGATGAACTCCTAGTTGAGCAGTCTGTCTGCACACTCAGGCATAGTGATAACTTCAGACAGTTAGCAGGATCTGCCTCCTCCTCATGCCCAGCTTCAGAGTTGACCCTTGCCACAGCCACAACTGGTGAAGCTGTAATGACTGACAACCTTTAAACCTCAGGACAACTGACGCTTTCAAACACTTCACTGCTTAAAAAAAGAAAGGGAAAAAAAATGGGAGCTTGAAAAAGAATAATCAAGTGTGAGCAGACTTCAGCTTAGAGATGGATATTTGCGTTTGCAAAGGTGGATGCAAAAATCAGACGCGAGTTTCAGAGTGTCCTTGGTGACTGTTTTTGCAGTCTGGAGATGACTGTTGTCAGGTGAAATTTCTCAGGATCGTCGTTTGTTTTCTGATCGCTTGTAAAGCAATAAGTAAACAACAAAGACAAACCCAAGGTTACAGGTGTTTTCTTCGATTGTCTGTCTGACTGATCTGACAGATCACATCACTCTAAGCTTAGAAGGCATGTTTTATTCATGAAACTCTCAACCATCGGAAGCTGATGCAGGTGGGAGGAACAGACCTCTGTAAAAGAAATGTTAGGTCCTGAATAAAATGTAGAAAGTATAGATGTGAAACATGATTTTGACTTCATTGCAGGGCAACATGACTTCCCAATCCAGAGAGTGTGAACTGAAGATTTTATGAATCCTAAATTGAGAGTTATGCATTTCTCATTACTGGGCTCAAACTTCCATACTCAGAAATCTTGAAATGTTACTGTTAAACAGAAGATTCATTTTACTTATAAAGTATTTTTCCCCAGCTGTTTTAATCACATTTGAAGTAATATTAACAGATTGGAATGGCTAATAATAATAATAATAATACATTTTATTTAACAGCGCCTTTCTAGACACTCAAGGTCACTTTACAAATAATACAAAAAATAAATAAAAAGAGATGAAAATACAAAATACAGATACAGGAACATAAAAAAACAGAGAACAAAAAAACAATTATGGATAGGGAAAAGAGCAGTGTATTCACAGATAAGCGAGCTGGAACAGATGGGTTTTGAGTCTGGCTTTGAATAAGGGGAGAGAGTCAATACTGCGGAGGTCGGGAGGAAGTGAGTTCCAGAGCTGGGGAGCAGAGCGGCTGAAGGCTCTGCTCCCCATGGTGACAAGTCGAGCTGGGGGTACAGTGAGGTGGATGGAGGAGGAGGATCTAAGGGAGCGGGAGGAGGTGGCAATGTGAAGGAGGTCTGACAGATATGAAGGAGCAAGGTTATGGATGGCTTTGAAAGTATAGAGAAGGATTTTGAATTGAATTCTGAATTGAACTGGGAGCCAATGGAGTTGGTGAAGAACAGGGGAAATATGATGGAAGGAGGGGGTTCTGGTGATGACACGAGCTGCTGAGTTCTGAAGAAGTAGAAGTTTATGGAGAGATTTATCAGGGAGGCCAAAAAGAAGAGAATTGCAATAATCAATACGGGAGGTGATGAGGCTGTGGATAAGGACAGAGGCAGAATGAGTGGTGAGGGAGGAACGGAGACGGTTAATGTTGCGAAGGTGGAAGTATGCAGACCTGGTAATTTTATTTATGTGAGACTGAAAGGAGAGGGAGGAGTCGAGGATGACACCCAGACTCTTGACCTGAGGGGAGGGGGAGACTAAGGAGTTGTCAATGGGTAGTGAGAAACTTTTGATTTTTGATAGGGTGGATTTAGTGGCAACGAGGAGGAGTTCTGTTTTATCACTGTTTAGTTTAAGGAAGTTTGAGGTGAACCAGTCTTTAATTTCAAGTAGGCAGTTAGTAAGGGACAAGGGGGGGAGAGAGGAAGTGGGTTTACTGGATAAATAAAGCTGGGTGTCATCCGCATAACAGTGAAAGTGAATGTTGAATTTCCGGAAAATACTGCCAAGGGGAAGAAGGTAGGTGATGAAGAGGAGGGGGCCAAGAACTGAGCCTTGAGGAACACCAGAAGTGACAGGGGAAGGGTGCGAAGTGAAAGATTTGAGCTGAATAAACTGAGTGCGGTCGGAGAGATATGAGCGGAACCATTCAAGAGGGATGTGAGAGATGCCAAGAGAGGATAATCTATTGAGGAGAATGGGATGAGAAATGGTATCAAAGGCTGCACTGAGATCGAGAAGGATGAGGATGGAGAGGAGTCCGGAGTCAGCAGCTATAAGGAGATCGTTTGTGATTTTTATTAGGGCAGTTTCAGTGCTATGAGAGGGGCGAAAACCAGACTGGAAAGGTTCGTAAAGACTGTTGAGGGTAAGAAAGGTGTGGAGTTGAGCAGACACAGTTTTTTCAAGTATTTTAGAGATAAAGGGAAGATTAGAAATGGGACGAAGATTATTAAAGTTAGTGGGATCAGAACCAGGTTTTTTCAGAATCGGGGAGACAGATGCAGTTTTGAAAAGTGAAGGAACAATACCAGAAGAGAGTGAAGAATGAATAATGGAAGTAATGAAGGGGAGGAGGGAGGTAAGACAGGTTTTGACCAGAGCCGTGGGGAGGGGGTCAAGAGAACAGGTAGAGGACTTGGATTTTTGAATGAGGTCAGAAATTTCAGAAGAAGTGGGCAGTAGGAAGGAGGAAAATGACTGGCTACGGGGGAGGGGCGGAGGGGAAGTGGGAGGCAAGGCGGTCATATGTAATTGCTGGTGAATGGAGTAGATTATTTCATTAAAGAAAGTTGACAAAGAATTACAGGTCTGAGTAGAATACATGTAAGAAGGCAGGGTGTCAGGGGGGTCAAAGATCCTATGCATTATGGAAAAGAGAGACTTGGAATTTCCATCATTGGAACAGATAAGGTCAGAATAGTAATTTGATTTGGTAATGGCTATTGAATTTGAATATTGAAGTAGATGAGTTTTATGCATTTCTTTGTGTATGGAGAGACCAGTTTTTTTGTGGAGGCGTTCCAGTTGCCGACCTTTGGCTTTCATGAGGCGGAGCTCAGGAGTAAACCAAGGGGCGGAGCGGGAAAAGGATACAGACCGGGTTTTGAGAGGGGCAAGGGAATTGAGAATATTGGAAAGCCCAGAGTTGTAGTGGGTGACAAGGTGGTCCGGAGAGGAAGGAGCAGGGATTGGGATATTGTCAATGTGGGAGGATAAAATGTCTGTGTTTATGTTCTTAATATTGCGGAAGGAAATCTGGCGGACAGGCTTGATTATGGAGAGAGACAGGGAAACGTTGAAGGATAAAAGAAAGTGATCTGAAATATGGACATCATCAGCAGAACAGTTAGATGGGATTAAACCAGAGCAGCAAATCAAGTCCAGTGAATGTCCTTTTATATGGGTGGGAAAATCAACATACTGATGGAATCCAGAACTGTCCAGGCAGGAGGAAATGTCTCTGGTGAGTGAAAGGTTTACATTGTCCATATGGATATTGAAATCACCGAGGAGAATGACATTAGGAGAGAGAGTAGTCAGGTGGGTAAGTACTATGGATAATTCGTTTAAAAAGTCACTATGTGGTTTGGGGGGACGGTAGACTATGGAAATAAATATTGGAGTAGGACCAGGCAGTTCAAATGCAAAGCATTCCATAGAGCGGAAAACAGGAATAGAAACAGGCAACAACTTCCACTTCTCGCGATGAAGTAACGCGAGACCTCCCCCGCGGCCGGAAACACGAGGAAGAGAGTGGTAAACAAACCCAGGTGGAGAGGAGGCGTTGAGCTGGGAGAAGTCTTTAGGTTGTTGCCACGTCTCCGTGAGGCAGAGGAAGTCCAGCTTACGGTCATTGATGAGATCCTGGATGAGCTGACCCTTGTTTGTGAGAGAGCGGATATTCAGGAGTCCAAAGTTGACGGGAGAGTTGATATGACCGGAGGCGGGGCTTGCTGCCTTAGCCAGGCTAGCAAGCGAACTGAAGTCAGCGGTCCGACCGGGATATCGGCGAGAGCGGCGTGAAGTGGACCAGAATGATGGTATTGGATTGGAGTCATCGATGTGGAAATTCCGACGGGATCCACGGTGGATGTATCTCCGGCGGGGAAGGAGCATGATCTCCGGGTGTAGCTGGAGAACTGGCGGTGGAGGCGCAGACAGAATGGCTAAGACCAGGCATCCCCAAACTCGGTCCTCAAGGCCCCCTGTCCTGCAGGTTTTAGAGGTTTCACTGCTTCAGCACAGCTGGTTATAATGATTGCAGTAGACCAAAAGCCTGTTAATCAGCTTTCAATTAAAATCAGCTGTGCTGGAGCAAGGAAATCTCTAAAACCTGCAGGACAGAGGGCCTTGAGGAACGAGTTTGGGGATGCCTGGCTTAGACAAAGCCTGGATTGAGATAAAAAGAGAATTTGAGAAAGGTGCTAATGATTAGGATCATGGTAAGTAGGGCTTCCATTTTAAAAAAAAATTATAGAAATTCAAAAACAATCTCGAAAAAACTTTATATAAACAATAATAATACCAGTGGAAGCATTGCAACAAAAACAGCTTGGCAACTATAAAATGAGTTTTATGGCAAAAAACTCTTGTTCTTGTATTTAATTTTCTGGTTATCCCTCTTTGTGAAATGAAATTCACTTATCATATACCCCATTTACACTACCCTTAAAAAACCGTGCCGAAACTGGTCCGAGCTCAGTAACTGAGATAACTTATGTGTAAATGGAAAGCAAACTGAACTGAACCGAGCTGGACACAACCGGACCGCGCTATTTGCAGACCAGTTCCAGAGGTGGGCTAGGCTCGGTTTTTCCCTGGCTCAGTTCTCAGATATCAAGAGCGCGTAAGCAGAATGCGTCATCTCCGTCTGGCTCCACATCCCAATTCACACTCCATTCCAGTAGTTGGCGGTAATGCCCCTCCGGAAGTTGCTTGACAACCAGCACAAAACAGAAGAAGAACAACTATTATAAACAACAATCGAAATCTTCTCCACGCAACGTTTTGATTTGCTTGATTCCCTCCTTCTTCGTCGTCTTCTTCTTGTGTTTTACCGCCACCAACTGCTTGATTTCCTCCTTCAATACTGGCAGTAATACCGCAGATCGTTACCAGGAGGCGAGGAGTCGAGGAACCGAGATAGCGTGATGTGTAAACGGTAGTCGGAACCAAGCACGGCCTGGTTAACTAATCCGAGCTCGGACCGGTCTTGGCATGGATCGTTTTTTTTAAAGGGTAGTGTAAATGGGGTAATAGATATCTTTCCAGGGTATGAATAATTTTGTGTCCACCCATACAAAACCATGAGCATGCCTTCTTTTTGTTGCCTGATTTGTAGAACCAAAGTTTTACAGTTGCTACAGTTTTTCATATTCCAAGTTTCAATTATCGTGATTATCTCTTTGCAATTCCTTGACTAATAAGTAAGAAACGCAGTTATCTAATATTACAGTATATGGTAAAGAGTATCACCTGTACAAAAAAAAAATCCAGAGTTCTTTCAGAAGACTGAAAGTCCTATGATAGTTTTTTTTTCCATCAGCAATCACAGATTTCTTTTTGCCAATTTTCTTGTGAATTTACCCATTCATTTGTTTTATTAACATGTAACTGTCATACTGTTGCTATGGTAAACTTAAATCAACCAGCAGAATCAGAGAACTACCTTTGTGAAAGGCTATTATTTTCAGGCAACGCTACCTTCTTTGACAGCATACTAATTCAATTTACTATGGAAATGATTATGGGCATGTTTAGAAAATTGAGTCTTTTTGTCAGATTGAAATTCTTATATTCAATTTACTATGATCTGTTTTTGGTTGTTTGTGTATCCAGTGTTTCCAGTGTACTTATTTTTCATTTAGTGACAGGCCATGTTTCCTCTGACTTTCTGTGAGCCTGCATTTACTATTCTAGGTCATGAGTGTCAACAGCCATCCACACAATTAGATCTTATGACTAGGGTGTTTCAAAAAATAATTACATAAACACTTACAATATCTCCATGATTACATTAAGTCAAAGTGATCTAAACATGCAAGGTCAACAACCTACTTTAGTATCTACAATGTTTCTACATAATTTGTACATTGGTATTTGCAATGATGAAAATAAGTTCACTGAATGGTGTTGCTTTCTATTTGACTAAGTAGTCATAAATTTCAGTTCTGTGTAGGTAAATGCAATGTTATTGAATATGCACTTCAGACTTAAGGAGTTGGTATTTTATTATAACTCTCAACTCTAACCATACCTATTAAGCTGATCCTCAGCCAATGATTCGATTTAGTATCCAATGGTATTAGCAATTATGTAAAAAAGAATAGCATTTATTTCCCACAGTGGGATAAATTGTGTCTGTTTAGTGACAGAAAAACGGAACAAAAACAAAGCCAGCAGTATAGAATTTAACAATATATTGATCCACATCTATACATCATTTTAATGATGAATGCCGAAGCTCACACTGAATGCTGAACGGGTTTTGCAAGGAACCCAGACCATTAAAATCAATATTTATACTCGTATTAACCATGGTGTAGTGCATGTTCTTGAGGCTGTGCAGATCTAGGGAGTCATTATGGAAGAAGGACGACGTTAGGAAACGGATATTGGTAACAATTTACAATGAGGTACACAAAACTACTAGAGAACACCTGTAAAAACTGCCCAGACATTAATATTGGACTACTGCTTAGTTACCTGGGGAAACCTATTGCACATGAGTATTTGACCTCATAGCCACAACCTATTCATTTTAATATGAGGCATATTAATGTTGTTTAAGGCAAGTTAAGGGAGTGTGAATGTCGGCTGGCTGGTGTCCTCACAGACATACTTAACACCTTGCTGGACCAATTCATAGTGCCAGCATTCCTCAAGTCTGCCACCATCATTCTGTTCCCAAAAAAACCTTAGGTCACCCCACTCAATGACTACCGGCCTGTCGCACTGACTCCTATCATGATGAAGCGCTTTGAAAGGCTGGTTAAAGAACACATCGTATCCAGTCTGCCGCCAACATTCGACCTGCTCGAATTCTCCTACTGACAGAACCGCTCCACTGAGGATGAGCCTGGCACACCTGGAGGAGAAGAACACCCATGTGCAGGTGTTGTTCCTGGAAATTCAGTTCCGCTTTCAGCACTATCATCCCACAGCACCTGATAAGAAAAAAATGGCCCTCTGCAATTGGCTGTTAGACTTTCTCACAAACAGACCTCAGTCTGGGTCGGACAGAACTCCTCTGATGTCATCACCCTAAGCACAGGCTCCCCTCAGGGCAGCATCCTGAGCCCCCTGCTGTTCACCCTGATGACACATGACTGCGTCCCCAGGTTCACCACCAATCACATTGTGAAGTTTGAAGACAAAACCAAGGTGGTGGGCCTCATCAGAGACAACAATGACCAGGACTACAGAGAGGAGGTGAAGCAGCTGGTGGACTGGTGCAGAGATAACAGCCTGATCCTGAAATGTGGGGAAAACGCAGGAGATCATTGTCGACTTCAGGAAGAACTGGCCTAACCACCCTCTAACACCACCTCACTGGAACCAAATGCAGGAACCAAATGCAGGAACCATATTTCGTTATAGATTTGTGTTCACAGAGGGTTTTATTTAGGTGCCGATCCATTCAGTGGTTTATTTTGTACTATATGGGAATTTTAGTTTATTCTCTCAGCTACAGGAACCACTGTAAGAAATTCATAACTGGGCTTATGTGCTATCTTGGTTCTGGTGGGATCATAACCAGTAGCATTTTAAATCAGCTGCAGCCTTCTGATGGACTTTTTAGGCCAACCTATGTTGCTGCCATGAAGGTATGTTAAAGTCAACAGCAGGAGCCTTATCTTTTAGGAGGTTGTGGATAGATTTATTTCTAAGCACTCGTTTTTTTTTTTTTTTTTTCTTTACTAAAACTAGGGTTTTCGTGTTTTTATTTATTCATTTTTTTTTTTTTTTACCTTCGATCCAGGTATTTTTATCTTTCTATCTACTGTATTGTTATTTGGTTGCTTTCTGTGCTTGCTTTTGCAAAACTGATCCAGGAAAGTAATAGTTGTCAGATGATGTTCTGAGCCCAAACTCTGCTCTCACATTCAAAAGCTGAATTGTTTTGGATGAAGGCTGTATTTGTTGTAAATGAAGAGGACAAGAAAATGCATCATACAGCAAAGTTCTAAGGACACAGAAATGTGTAATTTTGATATAACTCCGCAGAGAAGAGCTATATGAGAAGAGGAAAAATGTCTTTTCTATTTCAAGAGTGGCTAAAAGACAGGAAAAAAAAAAAAACTCTGGTATTTGGGGTGAATGATGGTATACCACCTAAGAAAGAAAATACGCCCTGAATTCTTGAAGGCATATTTATAGAAGGAAAGGTATTAATTCAGCAACAATGGAATGGAAAAAAAAAAAAAAACTGCCGATAGGAGACAAGTTGCTATAAATGTTCATAAAAACTAATCTCAAAATTATATTAAAAGATGTGAGATTTCCATATCAGTTGTAACTATACTTCATCACTTGATTGCAGGTCCTGGATATTTCATTGAGTATAGAAAGATGCAGTGCTTACTGAATCATCAATCATCTATACACTGAATAATCTAAATGTCAGATTATTAGTCTAGCAACCTGACTGAATTTCATGAACATTGCAAATTTTACAGAGGCTCACTCTTTGAAAAATGACCCAAAATTTTCAACAACCTTAGCTGTTGGAGAAACAAATCCCTCCAGGAGAAAACATCAGGAAATTAGGCCCTTTAATACACGTCTTTGAAAATATATACTGTGTATATATAAAAACATTCCATCACAGAGTGAAAAGTTTGAGTGCTAGAAGGCATTAAGACATTAACACATTCATTGAACACAGTCAACATACCCAGACCATGGAGGAAGAGGTCAATCATATGGTCAATGTTTTTGTGCTAAACTGTTTGAGATTTGGAAAGAAAGTAACTAACAATAAAGGGAAAACATTTCAAGGTAAATGTTCTGCTTATGCTGACGAAATATTTATATGGTAGAATTACTGATTTTGTATTTCACCGTTAAGCAGAACCGTGTATCTCAATACAAACTATCAACTTTATTGATCAACTTTTGGTTTACTTGTGTGACAGGGATAAATACATACATTTTACAAGTCATGTGCTATAACAATCATACCTCTAGCTAACTTAGTGTTATTTAACATCAGTCTGCTGTTTAATTGATAATTTAAATTGTTAAAAGTATCCAAAAAAATGTACATGTGACCAAAGACTATGCACCTAATATATAATGATTCCAACTAAGAAGTGCTAAATTGCGTGGGCAAGATTAAAAAGTAAATACCTGCAAGAAATGGTGATGTTGCTGGGTAAGATGTTTAAAACTGTAGGGTATTTCCCCTTCTAAATAACTTTTATGTGTGTGCATCTCAGAGTTTGCGAGTGTACTTAACAGAACGATAAAGACCTAAGCCATGAAGTAGGAGGTATTAAGATATAGTAATTATTATTATAAAAAAAATAATGAGGAATAATATTAATACAGTTTTTATCATATAAGTATCATAAAGGGATAGACTCAAAAAGAAAATCCTGACCCCTCCTCTGACAGAGAATGAGCCATGGTCAGATTTAGGGATTTAGGTTGATTCCTCACCAGTGTTGGTTTTGTCAACGATAATGATGATGAAATTATTTCATCAACGCTCCTTTTTTTTATGATGATAACGAGAACTGACGAATAAACATGGCGCTTTGATGATGAAAACTTGATGACTTATGGTTGTGAGTTTTTATCGACAAGACTAAATTAAAATGTTAGTTGGTTGTCTGTCAGAGGTTTAAAATGGGACAGGGGTGAAAATTAGCCAGAATGGTCTGGTACTGCACGCTCAATTCAGACAAACTTTGCTCTTCCACCTGTGCTTGTGCAGAAATGTGTCTTTGCAGGGCTTAGCTAAAAGTCTGTGCTTAACGCTCCACACTCATAGTTCACTCTCAGCAGTATGGCTCTTCTTGCTCTCGCTACTTAATAAAGTATAGGTGGCTGATCATCCTTTGCCAAGGATAAAAAATCCCTTTGTCTAACTATCAAGATTTCATCTCTTTAAGCATATTGATTAAATTTAGTCCTGAATTGGCATGATATTATTAGGAAATTATGTAGGTTCTCTCTCTATTTTTTTCCTTATCAAAATCTTTGAATTTTAACTGACTGAATAAAGTTACAAAATCATTTTGTGATGATTCCTTCACCTGTGAACGAATTTCAGCAGGTAAGAGGCAACTGGAACAATAAAGTGTTAGACAGCTGCGACCAATTAAAATTGAAAAAAGATTTTCTTCCTTGATCTTCATTGGACAATTTTTTTAACAGTTCATGTTTAAAAAAGAGGCTTAAGATTCCTATTTTTACAGGAGTTTAATCCCAGAAGGTCACTGATGCATTTGCCTTCCTTTTGCATCTTATTGCCCTTTTCCCACAGAGCCTTTCTGGATTCAGTGAATAGTCTAGGGTACCAGCTTGAAACTAGCCCTGGAGTTTGCCTAAGGAAGGACTAGTGTTTCACATTTCTTACTTTCACACCAACCGTTTCAAATGGGTGTTACAATGGTTTTAATTATCTCTCAGCCTGGGCTTTCTACATGACCTTTTTTTTTTAATGTAAAACTTTACATTAAGAAAAATGTGTATCCACTCTTTAATTGCTTTTTTTAATGACTGCGCCTTTACCTTTTTGGGGTTTACTGGTTTGAATCGCATTAGAGGCACCTCTGATGGACATTTGTTGTAAAATATTGCACCATTCCTGATTATAGAAAGCTGATCTAGTCTCCCTGATCATGACAAGGTTCCCAAATAACCACACTGTTCAACAAAATCTTGGAAAATTACTCTCTGAGGTTTGTTTGGCATCTCTTTTGATTTTTGGGTATCTTCCACTATGACCAAAATAATAATAAAAAAAAAACTGGAAAAGTTGAATCATTCATTAATTCCCTCCCACCTGTAACAATGGAATTATTTTACTTTTTGTTAAAAACAGTCTTACTTGCAGACTTTAGAGATAATAAACAATGCTATGGCTTATCTTTAATTAGTAGACAGCAGTATAAACAGATAACTACAGTCGAGATCTCTTAATTTGCTTTATATCACTTATTTTATTGATTTCTAACCATTTTTTAACTTACTTTTAAAGAAAGAATGCTTTAAAATCATTCTTTATATATCTTCAACCATCCATCCAGATAACAGTTATTTTTTTAAAGTTTGCTTTAGAGAAAATGTTTCACATTGACCGAAAACTCACTGGCTATTAGTTCTGACTAGTTCATTTGGAATTTCCAATGTGAGTCAGAAGCTTTCTAGGAAATTAGTTGTGGGTTTTGGTCTAAAACTGATTTTGAGAAATGTCTCTCATAAAACCTAAAACCTATGAATGTCTTACCATTAGCATGTGTCAAACAATGTACACATTCGGAAATAATGTATTTCTGTTAAGCTACATGATGTGGGTCTATACGTCGTGTCACACAAAGGACTATGGGACACCTCTAGTGGCAGCAAGAACCTTTTATCGCTTCCAATTTCAATTAATCTAGAAACCCAACATTTCTGACTAGGACTGTGTACTGCCTTTATTTCAAATTTGCTCCTCTACCGTATTGTATTCCCCCTGTTCACTAGAATCCTTAGTTTTCCTTCCCTTTCCAGCCAGACTTCCATGAGAAAGTAAAGTTCTCAAAAAGAAGGTTAAAAATCTTGCTGGTGTTGCCAGCATGTAATAGTCCTCTGCTCTCAATCCTCAGATGGTTAGGTTGTTTGAAATGCCCTCCAGCTGCTCCCAGTGGGGTGGAGCAGTGTGTCAGCTCTTCACAGGGAGGTCAGAGGAAGGAACAGATATTGGGGGAATGAAATCTTTTTTTTTCCTTTTTCTTTTCTTGGAATTTATTTAGTCAGTTGGTATAAGTATATTGAAGAATGGGTACAGTTTTATAAAATGTTTTTCTCCATTAATTTGGGAAAGAATTAAATAGTAGCTATCCATGTGTGTAATATCGTGCTGGCTTTGAGAGAAGATGCTCACGACTGCTGTCTCAATCTTCTGTAATAAAATTATTTATTACCTCAGCCAACAAAGTTATGTTTCCATCCGTGTTGGTTTGTCTGTTATTTGTCTTTAAAGTTATGATCTGCTTTTGCTGAAGATATGGTAGAAGATTTATATTTTGACTGGCAACAAATTACATAATTTTAGCAATGATCCTGATTACCATCTGGGTCCAGGATTTTGTTTTTAAGATTCTGTGCATAAAGGTATTAACTTAAGATGGAAGTCACAATATATCCGGGGATGTGTGCTACTTAGCGGAGGTCTGCGTTCCAGAGTGCTTTTATAGCTTGATGATATTCTCCTTCTGAAGATGAGTCTAATATTTTGATTGTATACTGTTTAGATAAACGATAAAAATCATAACAATAATAACATAATTAAAAGAATCCAAACCACATTTCATTGTAATGTTAAGGTCAGGTTTCACAATGCAGAGTCCTCAAGAGGAGGAACAGACGCTCATCTCTACTGGCCCGAATTCCAGGGGTTTTCCACAAGGTCTAGGCCCAAACCTAAACCACCCCCTAAGCACTACCTCTTCACTATCAGGTGGAGGGCTTTTGATTGAAGTTAGGGGCAGTTTTTAGGGTCTGGTTTGGGATTAGACCCTAATCTGATCTCGCTTTCTCCGAGCCATACATACAGCAACACCTACAGTAGGTCTCCTCTGTTGTTACACCAGCCAGTCACCACCTTTGCCACCATTATTAGACCAACATATATTGGATCAGCATATGCATTGTATACGCTAGAAAAATAGTATGAATATTTCTGTATTTTAGCAAGTATATGTGTAAGCAATTGTCAAGTTTGAAATGTAAAAATATCTGAAATACATCTTTCTAAAAGTTTCTAAAAATTTCAATACATATCACGAAAAGATAAACTAAGAATAAGAATATTTAATAAAGTAGTACACCATTAAAAGTGTGCTCTGTAAAATAAAGTGCAATGTCCCTTTAGCTTTAAAGGCCATGTAGGTTGGAGCATGTTTGCCCTGCTTGGATCCCTCGGAGGTTTCACTCTGAGATGTAGTATAGAGCTGTAGCTTGAGGATGCGTGTGCTCCATATTTGTCTGAAATTCTGTGCCAAGCCTTGTGATCCCTGAGCTTGGCAGTGTCTGGGCTGGACGACTGTGCCAAACAGACAACCAGTGAGGCTTTATTGGAGAGTTGATCTCAGGGGTTTAAATAGCCAGCCCCATCTAACCTCCATCCTACACCACAGCCTGAGGCTATGTGCCTCGCTCAAAGAGCATGCACAAACAACAATGTCTGAAGGAAGCAAAGCTCCCCCCAAAATAAAAAAAATAAAAAAGAGGACTGACAAAGGATGTTAGTCGCAACTGCAGTTCAGAGTGGAAAAAATATATCTTTCCACAAAAAAAACCCAATGCTGTAAGGCTGAGCCCCAATGAGGCATCCTATTCAGCTTTTAATTATTGATATTGTATTTGTTTACCATACACAAGAAGCTGTGAAACGAAAGCGCTTAGAAATCAAGAGCTGAATTCATTAATAAAGGATACAAAAAACTAAATTTTGAAGAAAAAAATGACAGCATCCTATTTTGTTATCCAAGTTTACTTTGTCATTAAAACAGTTCATTCACTTATGATTTATTCATAAAAGAAAACTCGGAAATAGTGGTTGTTATGAAATGCTAAATTTATTGTCAGCGCTTGTAAAGTTTTTATATATTGAATGATAGAACTCATACTTGTCTAAAGCAATTATTCCCATTAGACCATGACTAGTAAACATGTTTTGAGGTGCATTCACACAGAACAAGGGCAGTGGATTAACATAGTATCCTTATACAAACTGTAAGGCGGAGAGTGGTGAAGTAGCCGGCCCTGAATTTCAGGTGTTGAGAGCTGTCATCGCTCCACTCTCTGCATACTCAATAGGAATGAGGTGTTGTCAAACAGTGGGACGGCATGGAGAGAGTGTAGCAATGACTGCTGAAGGTGAAAAACCTAAACTTTTCTCCTGTTGCGGCAACTATGTAGGTTGAAGACGTGCATGCGAGACAAAGCTTCTTTTAAGTCGGTAAGGAATATACAGAAATAAAGTGAATGATAATGTGAAGGAATTCCATTGATGAAGCTGTTTTAATTTAGCCCTAGAAGGACTGTTTGTCATCCTTACTTACCTCCAGCACAGACCCTGGCAAGCCACTGCCTTTCCCCAGCACTTGTGCTCTCTCCCAGTCCAGATATAAGGAAGTACTGTCTGCCCTTTCGTGGCTTTTACAGAAATTTATGATCTCTTCAAGCCAATTCAAAAGTCTTTTATGTAGACCAATTTAACAGGAGTCTAATGTTACATTTCATTTATCCTTTTAGAGTGAGGAAAATAATTTTATGAACACCCTGCTGTTCTGCAAGTTCTCCCACTTAGAAATCATGGAGGGGTCTGAAATTGTCGTCTCACATCTGGAATTGTCAGAAATAAAAATGAATCATTTTTGAACTATTTATTTATATGATACCGCTGCAAATAAGTAGAGAAAATCAATGTTAATATTTGGTACAGTAGCCTTTGTTTGCAATAACAGAGGTCCATTATTTCCTGTAGTTTTTAACCATGTTTGCAGTCACTGCAGGAGGAATTTTGGCCCACTCCTCCACATAGATCTTCTCTAGATCAGTCAGGTTTCTGGGCTGTCGCTGAGTAACATGGAGTTTGAGCTCCCTCCAAAGATTCTCTATTGGGTTTAGGTCTAGATACTGGGTAAGCCACACCAGAACCTTCAGATTTTTCTTATAGAGCCACTCCTTGGTAATCATAGCAGTGTGCTTCTGGTCATTGTCATGTTGGAAGACCCAGCCTCGACCCATCTTTAATGCAATATTGGGACAAGGAGGTTGTCCCCCCAAAATCTCGCAATACATGGCCCCACTTTTCCTCTCCTTAATACATTGCAGTTGCCCTGTCCCATGACCAGAAAAACACCCCCTAAGCATGATAATATAACACCCCCTTGCTTCACAGTAGGGATGATGTTCTTGGGATGGTCCTCACTATTCTTCTTCCTCCAAACTCGGTTAGTGGAATAATGACCAGAAAATTCCATTTTTGTCTCATCTGACCACACGACTTTCTCCCATGACTCCTCTTGATCATCCAAATGGTCATTGGCAAACTTAAGATGGGCCTTGAGATTTGCTGGTTTAAGCAAGGGAACCTTCTGTGCCATGTATGATTTCAAACCATGACGTCTAAGTGTATTACCAACAGTAACCTTGAAAACGGTGGTCCCATCTCTTTTCAGGTCCTTGATCAGCTCCTCCTGTGTGGTTTTGGGCTGACTTTTATTAGGATCATTGAGACCCCATGAAGTGAGATCTTGCATGGAGCCCCAGAGGGATTTACAGTCATGTTTAGCTTCTTCAATTTTCTAGTGATTGCTCCAACAGTGGACCTTTTTTCTTCAAGCTGCTTGGCATTTTCCTCGTAGCCCTTCCCAGCCTTGTGGGGGTGTAAAGTTTTGTCTCTAGTGTCTTTGGACAGCTCTTTGGTCTTGGCCATGTTAGCAGTTGAATTCTAACTGATTGTATTGGGTGGACAGGTGCCTTTATGCAGCTACTGTAACGACCTATAACAGGTGCATTTAATTCAGGATAATAAATGGAGTGGAGGCGGACATTTTGAAGGCAGACTAACAGGTCTATGAGGGTCAGAATTCTAGCTGATAGACTGGCTGGTTAAATCTAATTGAAATGCAAGATCTGAAGATCGATGCTTGAACACTCTCTTATGTAACAATTCTAAAAAGAAGTGTTGATCAAAATTCATCCATAGTATTGAAGGTAACCATCAAACACCGAGAATAAAACTGCCAGTTATTAGGTTTAAAGGGCAGATTCCTGTTCATTTATAATATTTTTTGTTCAATTAAATTATTGAAATTATTTTGATGATTAAATTTCCTTATGATATTAATGATGGTATCACTTAAAATCAAAGTGTGGCAAGCCAAACACACAACAAATCTGTTACTTATTCAAAGCACTGTAATACAGGCATGATGTGGAAGTCTAATTTAATAAACCATTAAATCCAATATCTCCTTAGCAACAACCTAATTTAGATATCAGATGAATATTATCAAACCTAATCAAACTTGAATTTCATTTAACCTGCTTGAAACCCTGAAGCCAAAGTACTTTACATTTTATTGAAAAATTAATGAAATAGGAATTTGAGTTAAAATAAGATATTGGAGAGAGTCTATATCTCTATTGTCTGTGTGAAATATCAATAAGAAAATTCTACTCAACACAACCACGAAATGCAATTAAAATAGTCACTTTATTTTCTGTGTCTGCCTCTGTCTCACTGCCTCCCTTATTCTGGTTATCTCCTCTCTCTCTCTTTCCGTCCCTGGCTCACAAATCTTGAAAATTGAGATCTGAAGGATGGTGCAGTGCAAAGCCTTGATACAAGGCTACTACTCTCAGTCAAACAAAGACACTTCTCTGGCACAGATATCCAGTAGTAAAATATCTGAATGTGGATTTTTCCTAGTTTTTGTGATGCAGCTGTGCAGGCTCAAGTTTTAATATAATAGCGCTGTATTTATATCACAATAAGATACGAAATGTATTTATTGTTTAGGTCCTTAAGATTTTTTGATGAAAGGTAATAAGATATTTTCTCGTTATGACCTTATGATAAAAATGTTATATGGAATTACTTTCATTTCATTTCTTCTCAACTGTCAAGTTGGTTCTCCACCTCCCTTTTGATAATTTCATGCATTTCGGTTTTACAGACATGGGCTGCTCAGGTGAAACCCCTTCTGCTGCAGCTGACCTCACAAGGTTTAGGAAATATCATCATATAACCACCCGATTTTAAGGGAGAAATATCCAAATGAAGAGAAACAGTGATCTACTTATGATGTTGAGGAATGAATTCACAAGAAATGTCTCTTATAATGTCAACTCAAGAGCGGTGATTCTGATAGTTACAACAGATCACTTAGAAGAACCAGACACAATCACCATTTTAACATTCAAATGTATTAAACAAAGAATTTGCTGTTACAAGCGATTATTTTGTTTACATTTGCTAATACAAAACATTAAAGTACTAGAATGAAAAAATCTTGAGTAACCGAGCAGTAGCAGTCTTTATGTAATTTTTTTCAGAACCAATGAAGCCTGATCTAATTAAATGATGAATAAAAATATATCAAACCAACAGTGAAGATGATGTAAACAGCATTGAAGTGACTTTTACAGATTTCCTTTCAATCAGGGAGACCAAGAGGGAGGCAGAAAAGGCAAACCTGAAAATAAGCTAACAAAGCTAGCAGCAGCTGACTGGTCCGCTTACACACAGAATCCTAAAAAATGGGGAATAAACGAGTGGGAGAAAAAGAGAAGCAGAGCAGAAGCCATTAAAAAAATAAAATTAACAATTTTCTAGTGCACAGTTAAATCAACAATGTAACATTCACAGAAAACTTAAGCAAGCTCGTTTTGGAGCAAATAAAAACATCAAAACCCACCACCTGCCCAGACACAGTAAAGCAAGAATAAGGATTTCTTATTTCTGAATTGCTTCTCAACCACTGTGGCCCTTTTAGCTTTGGTGGTAGGTTGTAGCTCAAATGGCGTAAATGGACCTTGGTTGCTGTGGTTTTTGGAAAAAAGAGGAGCAAGCAGTGGTGGTGTGGCCATCAGGGGAAAGGAGGGTAGGCTACAGTGGTTCTTGTTGGCCACGGCTCAGAGGGGAATAACTGAAAATGAGTAGCTCTGCCTTCTTTTCATGGCATTGTTGTGCTGTTCTGACAGTACCTTGGCTCTCAGCTGGTGCAGCTTATGGCATGGGGAGGCTGCACTGAGTCTTCTGTTTGAGTTGCTTAGTCTGGTTTGCAATTTAAAAGAGAAAGCTTCTTGTGGATCTCGGCTTTGAGTCGTTTAGCTTTTCTGGCTCTTCATCTAACTCAGCAGAGGTTGAGGCAAATGTGCTCTGACCATTTGGTTCTGTGACTGAGAAAGTCAGTGGATTTGGTTTTGTTGCCAGGCCCACTTTCAGAAAAGAGGAGTTTTGCTTCTTCAATTCTTGCAGGCTTCCCTTTGAGTTCTATAACCCCTTGGCAGATCTACACGTAGGGACAAAGACTCTACACACAGTTCCTCCTGCAGAGCTCCAAGCTCTGGCTTTAAAGGTTATAATAGGAGGCAGGTAACAACTTTGGACCAGCAAAATGGAGTACCACAAGGTTACCTCCATGCTTTCAAGCACATGACTTATGTTTTCTTCTACCAATGCAGGGGGGCTTCAATAGAAGGCAAATGGCTATTGTCCTTCTATAAACTTTGGCGTTATGTCAAACTGTAAGGCATGCTGAGAACTATAGTTTTATTTTGTGTAGGATGATCTGGCACCACACATTACATCAAGCAAGAAGCCATTTTTTTTTAACCATGGTTTGACACTGGATGGACCTGGAAATAAAAGATATTTGCTCTATCTGTGCACAGAGTAAAATTTTACATCAGCTGTCAGAAACTGTCAGGGCCTCAATTATATATGTGTCAAGATAACTCATGTGCTTTTTCACCTCAGAGTACACAGACCAAAATTAAAAAAAATGTATAATCTTTAAATTATGCTGTACATAATTACTGTAAATTATAATAAAGATGCATAAAGATAGTGAAATAACAGGATGAATAGCTCTTGAGCTGTTTGCCGAATTGGAGGCAAACTTCAGCTTTGAT
Source organism: Cyprinodon tularosa (assembly GCF_016077235.1). Classification (NCBI taxonomy): domain Eukaryota; kingdom Metazoa; phylum Chordata; class Actinopteri; order Cyprinodontiformes; family Cyprinodontidae; genus Cyprinodon; species Cyprinodon tularosa. Next base: position 814,605 of record NW_024039074.1, read on the forward strand.
CTGTGTGCTCTTATCACCAAACTCACCCTCATCTATGAACCTTGATTTGTGAACTGTAAAGTACCTTAAGATGACTTGTGTTGTGAATTGGCGCTATATAAATAAACTGAATTGAATTGAACAAGTAAACAATGTTGTTGGTAGATTAAGGGACCATACTCAGAGTGTTCCAACATAGCTGTAAGTATGAAAATATTTAAAAATATCCTCTCACCGAAACAAATGAGCCAAGCCCAACTCTTAAAAAGAGAAATACAACATTATACTTCTCCAAATGCAATTAAGCATGAACTGTCTCTGGGTAAATGCCAAACTCCGGTTTGCCTACTGAATTCCCAGACAAAGGACAAAGATTTGTTATTTCTATTACAATAAGCTCTCTATGTGCTTTTCTTAAAGTTAAACAAAGACCTGATTACTTTTAGACATCTGTAGCCAATAACTGTAGAAAGTTCGTATCCTATGCAAACTTGGTAGCTCAACAACAATAACCTTGATCTGTGATGTAGGGTGACTATGTTGCTGTGATTCCTGATCACTTCTATTTTGTTATAGTATGGCCAACCATTTACTTCTGTCATAAAATAATTTTAGGAATGGACCAATCGCAAAGGTGGCGTCATATTGTGGTTTAAGGGATGATCATGTTGATCCACCTGCTGTTTCAAAGGTAATGGAAATGCAAACAAAACCAGCAAATTCAAGCATCATTCTGGGATTGGCTTGTTGGTCGTCTCACAGCATCAGTGAAGCTCTAAGAGAATAGCATGGTTTCACCCTCCTCAGCCAAAGCTGCGGCCGCAGGATGCAGTCAAAATGATGGGGACTCCTGCAATGATTGAACATAATGACGTGTGACACCATTAGGCAACTAATCAGAAACAGCAATGAAGCTGAAGGAGACGAAGGTGGCTCTGGCAAAGACTTCATCACTATCATCCTCAAAAAAGGAATGGAAGGGATTCTGCTGCAGTGGTGGAGGTTTATAAGAGAGAATGCTGGCATGAATGCAGGAAGGTGTCTATGAATAATTTAGTTTAATGAAGGGAATGACTCTAAGGCAGCTGCATTTGTTTAGACATTAAGAGTGTCATTACTGGTCTTCTTTATTTATCCATTTGGCAAGTATACAAGAAAGACAAAGTAAAATGGGGGATTTTTTAGTGCAGCATTGTTTTTTTTTTGTTTTTTTTTTTTGAAGAGCTCAAAGGTTTGCCTCAGTATTTTTTACGGTACAAATAGGTCAATTTCAGTAAACTAGAATATCATTAAAGAGGTAATGAATTTAATTAATACTGTTTGAGGCATTAATATATGCGTTACAATGGTGTTTTATCTAAGAGCTAATCTAATTGCATCAAACAGGACTGCAACTACATCTCTCATCAAGCATTGGCCCTCCTCTCATACATTTGAACTCAGCACATTAGGGTAAAGCTGTCACACTTGATTGAGATGTGACTAAATATGAACAGAATTTCTCACATATTTTATGTAAAACTGAGAACAGATAAGCTTGCCAGATGTGGTGGTGACTGTAACATACACGTAGCTGTGAGTAGCTGACACGAAACATTCCTCATCATCACCTTTGCTAAATTGCACACATTGAACAACAAATCCACCTCTACAGTTTTTTTCTAAAATGTTTCTCTCTAGTTCATCTACCTTCTCTGTTTCCTTAAGATCATGACTTATTAATTAATTTTACTGATTTAAAGAAAAAAAAAAACTCTTTGGAAAACCATGCTATTAGCACAATTTGTAGTTTTTTGTGAAGTGCAAATTTAACATTTTTCTATCTGTGTGATGCTTACCTTTATATTTTCTATGTCTTTGACACTGGAGAATCATTAAAAAGAATGTAAAAATAAAAGATGTTTGTATTTAAAAATAAATGTTATCATTGTAAACTGAGCGGCATAGCTGCTGTTATGTGTACCTCGATGTAGTCACTGCTTCACCATAAACAACAAACATCAGCTTTCTGATGGAGAAAAGAAAGTAGCAGTTAAAGCTTCATAGATATTTTAGCAGAAAATATGTGGGAAATATGTATCACTACACATGTAAAATGCCTGTACTCATTTTTGAAAAAAAAAAAAAACATGACCTTTCCACCTACACATAATGCACTAAATAGTGCACGAACATTTGCGGCATATTCTCAAATTTCAGCAAATTTCAGCATAATTAAATGATGCACGTTGTACTTAACATATAATGAAAACTAGCTGAGTTACCAAAACTCAACCACACCCCTCTTTTAATGAAAATAGAAGAGGACCTAGAAAGATGGAAATCGCTTCCGATCTCCCTTTTGGGTCGGGTAGCCTCAATTAAAATGATGGTCTTACCCAGAATTAACTACCTATTTTCAATGATCCCAAATAAACCATCAACCGAATGGTTTAAATCTCTAGATTCTTCCATCTCTAAATTTCTTTGGAAGGACAAACCCCCTCGTATCAGCTTAAAAACACTACAGAAAACTAAAGACAGAGGGGGACTAGATTTACCTAACTTCCAATACTACTATTTAGCAAATAGATTACAATACATCTCTAAATGGATAAAACATAATCCCTTAGATGAGCCCTGGATAGACACAGAACAGGATATATGCAGTAATATAATAATCTCAGATTTGCCGTTTATTAGCTCTAAGATCAAACGGCACCCATGTTTCAAAAATATTAACATCAGCTCTTCCCTGACAGCATGGTGGGAATTTCTAAAAATAACGAACTCATCACTTATCCCGTGCAGTCGTACACCCATCTGGAATAACCCTGACATTCTACAAAACAATAATGTGATAAACTTTCCGTACTGGAAGAATAAAGGTATTACATATCTGGATCATTTGTTTGAAGGTACGGAGTTTATCACATTCGCTAGATTAAATTTGCAATATGGCATTAACAAAAATAAATTCTTAGAATATGAGCAAATCAAAGCTATAATTAGAAATAAATTTAAGCATATTGATGGAGGTTTAATAATTCCAACTAAAATATCAGAGTTTCTAGAGTTAACCCCCCCCAAACTACTGTCTAAGTTATACAGGACACTGACTAAACTGGATGATACAATATCTCTTCCTATTACTAAATGGGAGGAGGATTTATCAGTCAGCTTTGAACAAAACATCTGGGCTCAGATATGTCTAAGAACTTTTAACATGACCAGAAACCCCAATTTACAATTAATACAATACAAAATCCTCCACAGAGTGCACTATACAGGTCAAAGATTATTCAAGATGGGTTTTGCGCAATCTAACATCTGTCCACAGTGCACAGGCAATCGACTTGATAATTATTTTCACGCGCTATGGTTATGCACGCCGGTTCAGAGATTCTGGGTACAGGTATGTAAGGATCTATCACTGTGCCTGGGTTGTAAAATCCTAATTTCCCCTTCAGTTTGCTTGCTGGGTGACTTTGAGGGAAGCTCTATGGGAAAAAAATCGGTTTGCTTGGCATTCACTGCATTATGTATCGCAAAGAAAACTATCCTCATGAATTGGAAGAGTAAGGATAAACTCAACATCAATCAGTACAGAGATCTGTTGTTGGATCATATTAATCTTGAGACAGCATCTGCATCCCCATCAGACCGATCTCTCTGGGCTCCCTTGATCGGCTCCATCACTTAGTGTAGTGGGGGGCTATGGGGTGCGTCTTGTGGGGCGCGGGGGCTAGTTCGGGGGTCCTTGGGTCATGGGGGCTCGGGGGGGTGCTCGGAGCGGGGTGCCTGGCGGGTCTGGCCCGGGGGACTGTTGCCCCCGTCGGGGCGGGGTCTGGGGCGCCGCGGGGGGGTCCTGCGGCGGCCGCGTGCGGTGCTCTTGGGGGGTTCCGTGGTGGCGGACGTGGGCTACTGGCCTGGTGGCTGTGCTGCTGCTGGGTGGGGCTGGGCGCCGGGCATCGGTTCTTTTGTGGTGCTGGCCGGGGTGCTTCTGCTCTGCGGGGCGTCGGGGCGTGCCTCGTCTTCCGGTGCCGGGTTTCGGTGGTTGGCCGTGGTGCTTGCCGTGGTTGCGTCGTCCGGGGGGGGCGTGGGTGGTCGCGCCTGTGGCCGGGGTTCGTGTGTGTCTGTTGTGGGCGGGTTGCGGGCGTCGGGGGTCCCTTTGGAGTGCCCCCGGGTCGGGGTGTGGCTTCGCTCTGTTGGGGCGGGTGCCGGTGACGCGTGGTGCGGTGCATCGTGCGCGGCTTGGGAGTGGAGGGTTGCTCGGTGTTGGGCGGCGGGGGGGGGACGGGCCGTGGCCGGCGTGGCCGTCCTCCTCTCGGCGGCCTGTGGGCGGTGCGGGGCCGGAGCGGGGTGGGTCGTGCTGCTTTCGCGCCGGGCGCGGCGGGGGTGGTGGGGTCGCGTCTGCTGCTTTCTTTTTGCTGCTTGTGCCGGCTTCTGGCGGCTGGGGCGGCCTTGCTGCTCTGGCTCTCTGGCGTGCGCCGGGTGGGGCTGCTCTGTCCTTTGCTTTGCCTTGCGGCTGTGTTTGCTGTGGTCGGTGGGGGCGGGGTGGTTTCGTTGTGTTTTTGGGTGGGGGAGTCCGCCTGGGGGCTTGGTTGGTGCCGTCGGTTCGTCCTTGTCGGCCTTCCGGTGTTGTTTCTGTTGGGGCTGCTCGGGCCCCCGCATGCCGGCGGTGCGCTGCCGGGGGGATTCCTGTTCGGCGGGCTTGCCTGTCTCCTGGGAGGGCAGGCATGTTGACTTTTCTGGGGAGGAGCATCTGGGTGGAGGGGTCCTCATGGTGTGGCGGTGGGTGTTGGGCACTGGCTTGTTTGCGGCCGTTCTTCTCCGGTGAGGGGGAGAATATTATAATTTTTTTGTTTTTGTTTGTTTTTTATGTGGGAGGGGGTGTGTGGGCGGGGGGATCGGGGCTTGGAGTGGGGCTCGGGATTTGCGCTTAGCTGTGTTGTGTGGCTTTCTTCTTCTTCGGATTGGTGCTGTGGGACCGGTGTTGGGGGGAGTCGTTCGGGGGCCGGGGTCGGGGTGGGGGTGCTGGCGCCGGTGCCGGGGGTTTTTGGGCATTGCCCGGCCCTACTGCGGGGTGGGTCTGGGGTGGCTCCTTGGGCCTGGGATCCCTGGGGCGCATTGCCCTTGGGCGGGGTCCCCGGTGGGGGTTCGGGGGTTCGGGTTCTGTGGGGAGTGCTGCTTGGGTTCTGGGCCGGTGTACGCCTGGCTGTCTGTCCCTGCTGCCACGGCCTCTGGTGTGCCGGGGTGCCTCGGGGCCTGCTGGGCTGGGGGGGGGCATGGACATTAACACCTATGGCAAGTGCTTACCCCCTCACGGGTTTGCACTCTGTAAGTGGGGGAAGGGGAGGGAGGGGGAGTAGGTATGATCTCGGCCTGGATGTCTTCTGTCGCTTGTGTGGTGAGTAGCTTGATTGTTATTGTAGGGGAGGGATTACATCTCCGGAGGGGGGGTGGGGGGTGGTGATAGAGGGAAGAAGATCTTTGAAGGGCTTTGGGTCTGGCTCCCTGTCTTGGTCCTGGTCCGTGCTGCCCCCTGGTGGGGCTTCGTCCGGGGTGGGGGCTCTGCGTGTTGCGCGTTGGCTGGCCGGCTGGGATTGTCCCTTCCCTTATTCATTTATTTATTTATTATTATTATTTTTTTTCTTATCTTCCTTTTATATTTTTTTATTTATTTATTTATTTATTTATTTTTTTTTTTTTATTATTTTTTTTTATTTAATTTATTTATTTATTTATTTTTTTTAATTTTATTTATTTATCTACTTATTTATTTATTTATTTTTTTTATTATTATAATTTTTTTGGATGGACAGGACGGGGGGGGGGGTGGTGGAGTCGGCTCCGTGCCCGGCTGGCTGGTGGGTCCTGCTGCCGGTCCCGTGCCCCCGGGCTATGGTGGTGAAACTGGTGGGGCCCCCTTCTCTGGGGGGGCTCTCGGGGAACGGGGGTGCCTATTGGAGTCAGCGGGGGAGCTGGCTCCCTGGAAGTGCAGCAGGCACCCAAGTCCTTTGCTCCCCATCCCCGAAATCCTCCCTCTGCCTGCTCCATCACTCGGCCACACATGTAGGTTTTTGGGGAGGGGGTCGTTACTGGAGGGCCACACCTTCTGATGACGTCCCCCACCCCAATTTTATTTTGCATTTTAGACACTTCCATCTACATCATTTTCACAACACACATCTATGTAGGGCATTTTCGGGGGGTGGGGGTCAGGGCAGTGACGTGCGGTGAGGTTCATAGCTGGTGAGGCACTGACGTCATCAGAATCAGATTTGCAAATAGATGCATAGATTGACAGCAGTTTACAGGTTATGTTTCACTTCTGCATCCTTACACATACAAACTGTAGCTCACAAAACACACATTTCCTTAAAAAACAAAACAAAATAAATGTTATTACTGTCTTACCTTTACTTATAAATGAATAGAAGTCCTCCTTATCTTCCTTCAGTTTTAAAAGTCTCTCTGTCTCAATGGAGATCACTGCCAGGGAAGAAAGCCTTCCTTGATCCGTCCTGTTCCTGCCTTATGTTTTCAGTCTCTTGAGCACCCCCTGCCATGAGGCAAGAGAACTGCCTGCCTCACCTCGAACTTGTTCTCTGCCGTTTATAATCGCTCATTACACGAAACACGTTACACAAACACAGTTGGTGACAAAAAGCTCTGTACATTATATACATAAGCCAAATTATTAGAAATAAGTTCACATATTACATTTGTTTAAACCATTTTATTGACGCCGTACAGCAACATGCTCTCTCCGCTTTGCAGCCAGCGCAGAGCCAGGGGTTGCGCAATCCAAGGTGAGGCAGAGCTCGCTGCTGCCTCACCGGCATCGCTTCCAAGCATTTGAATGGGAAAATAAGAAAATTCAGCGATTTTGAACAAATAAAAATCGAAATTGGTGAAGCTACATGAAAAATGAATATTTTTTAGTACAAACCACCGGATGAATATAACAATTTAAATTACTTTATGATTATATATTTTCTTTCTTTCCATGATGGCTGGTGAGGCACTGCCTCACCTGCCTCCCCTGACCGCACGTCACTGGGTCAGGGCCACCGGGGGGGGGGCTTATTTTATGGGCCTCACCACGGTCGGCCTCCTCCATCCCCTCTCGCATCTAGACATTGAGGGTTGAGGGTTGTCGAAGGGGGAGGGTGTGCTGGCACCGTCTATCTCCTGGAGGGGGGGTGGAGTGTGCCGGACACCCCCTCTTGGTACTCCCAGTTTTAATTGCATCTGAGAGCAACATGCAACAACACCACATTCGAGCGGGCGCAGTGAGGATCGGGGTCTTCTCACACCCCTGTTCTCCGGCTGCCGCCTGGAGTCTGGGGCCTGGAGGAAGAGCGGGCCACCTGGTCCGTGGTTTTGGCTGGGGCTGGCTGCGGGGCCTAGGTGGCCTGCTGGTGGCGGGGCTGTCACCTCTGCTCTCCCCAAAGAAGGTTGGATGGAGGGGCATGAAGTGCCTGGTTGAAGGTTTTTTTTTTTTTTTTTTTTTTTTTTTTTTTTTTTTTTTTCGGGGGGGGGGCGGTTCTGGTTGGGTGGCCGGCGCGGGATGGGTGGGCCCCGGTCCCGGGGGGGGCTCTTGCGGGGGGTGGTCCGGTCCGTGTGCGGGGTGGGGGGCCGGGCTTGAAGCAGGAAAGAGATGGGTTGGTGTGGCGGTGTCGCCGCTCCCCTCCCCTCACATCCGGATTTTAGGTTCACTTATGGGGTCATCCGATAGTCCCGGGACCGACCACCGGTGTCACCGGGTTTTTGGTCCTGGTATTATTGGATGTGACTGTTGTGTGAATGTGTGTCTGCGTTATTTTCTTTATTTATTATTATTATTATTTTATTCAATTTTTTTTTTTTTTTTTTTTTTTTTTTTTTTTTCCTGTGGTACGAGTGGGGGCACTAGGGAGGGAAGGCATGATTGAGATGGTGTGTTTTTTTTTTTTTTTTTTTTCTTTCCCAGGTTGGGGTCTCAACCGCACCCTCTCCCAAATACATCTCAAGTCTCCGCTAAGTGCGGAGCCCATTCCCCCCGTCCTGCTCTCCCTCCGCTGGCTGGCGTCGGGGCTCACCGGTGCACTGGTGGAGCTGGGGGTGGATGCCCGGGGGACTGCTGGCTCATTCCTGGCGGCCTCTCCGCTGGCCCCGGCCGGCCGGGGCTTTGCTGGGGCTCCTGTCTGGGGGTGGGGTGCCCTTGGGGCCTCGGATCCCTGGGGCCTGGGACTGGATCCGCTTCGGGGTGGGGCTGGGTGTTGTTCGGGGATTTTCGGGGTCGGTGCCGGTGCCTTCGCTACGATGCCGGTTCCTGGGCGGTGTTTCTTTCCTATGCCGGTTCTGTGGTATCGGTTCGGGGAGGGGGGGAGCTGCGCGGCATGGTGGGGTGCGGGTCTTGGGTCCTGTTTTGGGCTCCGGTTTTTCCGCTCGCACTTCTCCTCTTGCCTATTTATTTTAATTGTAATTATTAATTAATTTATTTATTTACCTATTTATTTGTTATTTTTTTATTTTTTTTTATTTTTATTTTTTTTCTCTTCCTCGGTGGGGGGGAGCGGTTGCGGGCGGGTCGGTGTCTGGTGTCCGCTGTCGCATTGTGGGGGCCCCTTTTTTTTTTTTTTTTTTTTTTTTTTTTTCTCTTTTTTTCTTTGGGGGGTTTGGCATGTCTGTTTTCTCGGGGGGCAGGCGGGCCTGCTGGGTGGGGGTCCTGCTGGCGGCGCGCCGCTGGTGTGTGGGGGTCCGGGCGGCTCCGGCGGGGGGCGTGTGGGGGGGCCGGTCTGGGCGGGCTGGCTGCGCTGGCTGGGTATTCGGGTGGGTTTTCCCTCCTGGAGGCATGGCGGGGCTGCTCTGTTCCCACTGATCGCGGCGGGTGGGGCTGCGGGGCGGGTGGGGGCCTGGGGTGGTTATGACCGGCGCGTGGTGGGGGGCCGGGGCGGCGGAGCTGCTCTGGCCGCGTGTCGGGGCCTGGTGCGGGCTGCGGGGGGGGGGTGGCGGGCGTGGCTGGGCTGCTTTGGCATCGTCCGGTGGGGGGGGCGGCGCGGTTCGCTCCGCTCTGGCTTTGTGCTGCCCCTCGGGCTGCTGGGGGGGGTGGTTGCGCCGGCTGCGGTCTGCTCCTCTTGCGGTTTTGCGCCGGGCGGCTTTTCTGCTCTCGGGCTGATTCTGTGCGCGGTGTGTTTCGTTGCGCGCTGTTGGCATCGGTCTTGGTGGGGTGGGGCTGCGCTTTTGGCCGGGGGGGCGTTTTGGGGGGGGTCCCGCGGCGCTCGTGGCCGGTTCGCGGCGGATGCGCATGGGCCCCGGCCGGGGGCGGGGCCGTCTTAGTGTTTTCCTGGGTGGTGCGGTCGCGGTGGGTGTTGCGGCCGGTCGCCGGGGCTTGGTGCGGGGGGGCGGGGCGTGTTTCGGTGCTCTGTGGGGCTGGGGCGTTTCGGTCGGCGCCGTGGGGGGGCTGGTGTTCGGCGCCCGGCCCTACTTCGGGGTGGCCGGCCGCCGGCGGGGCCCGCGGACTCGTCCCCGCGGCTCCCCGGGGCGCCGGCATGGCGGTGGCTGGGGGGCTTCCTCGTGGCTGTCTCTCCTCCTGCCTTGGTGGGGTCTGATTTCCGGGGCTGGCCCCGCCTTGGTGCCTTCGCTTCTGGGGTCCCCTTGGGCGCCTGGGGCTTTGGGTCTCCCGGCGCTGGACTCAGTGCTCTGGGGGGTGTGCCTCTCCGGCTCTCCACAACCACTATTGAGCATTTTTTTCTATGGTTAAAACTTTACATGCACAAGTTCACCCTCACAAACAACTACAGGTGCTAGGCTTCAGGTACTTAGAGATTCACTTCCAAACAGAAACCCCACATTCATATCTTCAGGTAACACAGAGTACATGTCAGACTTAATAATATTACTTTAGTGATAGTTTCAAGGTGTTTGCTTTATTGTATATCTCGTACCATGTTTTTTGGTTGTGCTGTTCTTTTTTCTTTTTTTTTTTTTTTTTCTCCATCTCATTACAGGTGTTGAAGCAGACTGAAAATGTTTTGTCATTGTCTCCTTCCTATCTCCTCTTTCTTTCATCTTTTGTCCTGTTTTTTTCTTTTTCCTTCTTCTTCTTCTGTTTTTCTGCTCTACTTACATTGCAGTGTCCATATGAACTGTAAAACTCCCTGCATAATTATAATAAAGCAATTTATATACATGAAACAAGTGGAGCGGTATGGCAATTGCGATACCGCTACACTTGTGAAAGTAAAATCTGTTGGGCTCCTTTTGGCATCAAGACAATTATTCTTATTGCCACCTTGCCAGACAGGACACTGTAAAAAAAAAAAAAAAAAAAAAAAAAAAAAAAAAAAAAAAAAAAAAAAAAAAAAAAAAAAAAAAAAAAAACATATAATGAAAATTACAGGTTTCCAATAAGAGCAGAACATCTCCTGAGCTTCTGGTCATATTTCCAATTATAAATCCAAAATGCTTTAATTATTTTTTTTTTAACAGTATTATCTTTTTGCAAAAATTGCATTCTTTTAGAATTGGCTACATATTCAGGAAAGTTCAAATATAACTCCACAGATCTCTCCAAGTTTCGGAGTGAGACTTTAATGCAAGGGTTTATATTGCATTGGGAATAGATGTCCCAAAGCTAGATGATAGACAAACAGATTTGATTTCACAAGCAGACCATAAGGTTCCACATGGTACTTGTATATGGAACTTTATTGAAAATTATTCAGGAGGTAAAATAGTATACAATGCACATGAAGATGGAAAGGAAGGTGAGCAAAAAAAAGAGGCTGATAAAAACTAAGGGCTGAGAGAAAGAGACAGGAAATTGTGCAAAAATAGACAAAACAGAGGATAAATTGTAATTTCTGGACATCTGCTTCCATACATGTATGAGGTGAACAACACAACAGAAAACCAAAGTAAAATGTAAAAAACAAACAAACAAAAAAAACTTCAAGATCACATAGATATCCATGTGCATCTAAGTGCAAACCTATAGTGATTACACTGTATTATTCAGGTTGGGATATATCTGTAGCTGCAGCCTAGTATTTCGTGTTGTCCTGTTATTACTACTAACTAGAGTTATTAATGAATAAAAGCATATAATGGTTTTTATGATTTAACTTTAATAAAAGTGTTATTAAAGTATTTCTGATTCTAATTCCTGGTTGATGGGACAGGTGTTGTGAATGAAACGGTGCCCAGCTAGAAAGAGCTCCCGTGAGTCGCTGAATGTGTGCACTGATGACTGAAAGACATCTTCTGCCTCCATTTATATGTTTACTACAGTGTGTTGAATTCATGTTAATGTGTATTTAAAGACATTTCAATGAGTGGAAAAAATTGCAGGAGGGAATATAAAAAAAAAGTGTAATCAACCAAAACTTTTGTTTATATCGGAGATCTTCAACAGGGGGTCTGCCACCCCTAGGGGGTCCACATAGGTACTGCATGGGGGTCGCGGATCTCTGTTGAAGACCTCTGATATAGACAATTAAAAGTAAAATGAATCACTATGCTGAAATAGATCATTGCCTTTTGACTCCCACAGTCTCACAGAGCTTGTTAACCTCTGCTGCTCTGACTGCAGCTGAGACAAACAAGTGTGAGGACTGGGCTGCCAGTAAAAGCTTTGGGACATGTTTATTATGGCACCCTTGTTGCTGAATACTGAATACTTGTTGACAATGATGACAATGCTGGTTTTAACCAAGTGAACACATTTTTTCCCACCTATAAAGTTTTTAACCTTTTGATTGTTTAATAAAATATTTCAATCAAAAAAAAAAAAAAAAATGAATGTCAAAGACATAAAAATTTATCTTGGTACAAATAACATTTATTTTCTATCTTTTTTATCGAAGTCCATAAAATATCTCTATTTTTCATCTGTTTATATTTTGTAATATAGTTCTACCTTTACATGTTATTAGTACAGCGCAGCTTTCATTTAGATGGACCTAGCATTTCACATTTCACAGCCTTTTATACATGCTCCTGGAATACAATCAGACTGCCAAATTACACATACTTTGCAATCTGCAGTCTGAATACAACATAACTATACAAAAAAGCCTTAGAACCAGACAGAAATTATGAGGAGGAAAAAAGTATGTACAGTATCAATATTGCTGTTATGTTACAGCTAAATTCTATTTGAATGATTTGAATAGGTGTCCAACAGATTCCATTTACATGGCATATGTAGTTTAACCAAACATAGAAAAAAAAATAGAGAAAAAACCCCATATATAAATAACTCGAGTACTGCATTCGACATTTCCATGACTTTTCTATCAAAAATCATTTTCTAGCTTTAATTTACATATTTTAAAATTAGCAACACTTCATGCAACCAAGACCTAATACATCCCTAGGTGGGATCAAAGTGGAAGTTATTTTAATATCCTTAAAATGTTAAGTATTGTATCAGTTATGTCTTTAAAAAAAATAAAATATTCAGAAAAAGAAACGTTTGAACTCATTTGGCTTTTTGCACATGAATCCTCTGCCTGATTTTTGAGCCATTAGTTTATTTTATTAAGCCAGTGAAACATAAAATTCTAATTAGGAAGAAGTCTGTGTGTCTCTGCCAAATGTAAAAATGCTAAACTGTGGCGATTAGCAGACTAATTTACACTTTCAATGTCTTGGTTTTACATTGATGTCTATTGCATTTGACTGCTGCCTCCTCTCTGCTGCCTCAAAGGCTTTAATTTCACATTAAATAGCTAAGCAGTATGACTTGAAACATCAGTATTCACATTTCTTTGACAAGAAATATATATTTAAGTCAGAAATACTCTGATCTTTATATGATTACATCTATAAAACAGATTTTGTAAAGTATCTGGTGATTTTTATTGGAGAAAGTTCTTGGAAAGCAACCCATGCAGAGCTAACTTCATACGAGATATTTTGTTTATAATTGATTAATCTCAACAATTAACTGCATTTTTTAAATCCATTTGAATTGCCTTGTCCCAGTACTTGCTGGCCTCAAACAAAAACATAAAAATGGAAGTCGATAGGTCGTTTAAGCTGCTCCTTTGTGAGTCAGGAAAACTGCTGGACATTGGGTGGATTTTATGCATTTATCAATCATGTTTTTCAAGTAATAATTATTCAATTGTACTATCACAATTTCTTTGTCATTTGAAGGCTGTCTTTTTTTTATTGGATACTTTAAGATTATCATTGAAGAAATAAAACTAAATATCCCAGGCTAATAAAGGAGCTTTTATGCCAGCCCTCTCAAGCGTCAGTGAAAAGATGATTTCAAAAAGACATTACTGTACCTCAAATAAAGGGACAAACAAGTTCATTAGTTAGTAATTAGCAGAGGTCACCAGTAATTATCCCCTTTCTTTGACCATAAACTGTGTCTTGGCAAGCTGCAAGGCTTCTGTGGCAGATCCATAGTGGATATTCAGCAGCGGGTTTCGAGTCCATCTGTTAATATCGATGGCTGCTTACAGAAGCATGTCTTTATAATTGCATGTGCTGCTCAGACTAGCTGCATGCTCTACTCTGGCAAAGGAGGCAAAACGATTTTGATGAATGTGTCTCTGCAAAGAGAGGAATTTATGCTCTTTCTCGTTACTTTCCATCACTTTAAAAACAGGCCAATATTATTTTCATAACAAGTATTGATTGCACTTGTGCTAAAGCTCTCTCAGCAAATTAGGTGTGTAGGTATACAGAATTTGTGTGTTCTGCACAGTTATGCCTCTAAAGTAAGTTTGTTTATTTGTGTGTAGTCATCTATATAAATGTATATTTTAGTATAATACATATGTGCCAAAAACTTTTTCTCTCTTGTCCTTTCACCAATATTATAAAAACAAAAACCACAAGATGGTTTAAATATAGAAACTTTGCAAGATGATATTTAAATACTAAAACACCAGCAAGGCAAGGGAGGCATCTTAACTTATTCAGTGCAAAGTAGTACAAGTATATTGAATAAACTTTACACCTAGGTCTACAAATAAAAATAGAGACAGATGGATACTGTCATAATAGAAAAGCCAGATCACATCAGCACTGCATACATGGCAGACAGAGTGATCTAGGAATGGAGTTCTGGGGGATTATTAACAACAACAAAAAATGTGTGCATGTGCAAATCTGAATTAATGAGCAGGTACACAGAGTAGAGGCAAAAAGTAGGCTAAAAGCTGCTAACGGTCAAACATGATTTTAAAAAGTAAAACATTTGAATATTAAGCTACAATTGCTACTTAAAGCTAATGTTACAAACTATCCTGTAGAATACTTTGAATCCAAACCTTTATTTGTAGTTACATTTTGTGGCAGGTATTGAAACAATGCAGGATTGTGTCCCTTTATTCAAGCACACCTGATTCAAACGATTGCATTACATCCTCTGCAGCCATTAAATGTTGCAACATTCTATTAGTCACCTTTTTATTCAAGTCAGATGTATAGAGGCAGGGAAACACCTAAAACATGTAGGAAAGTTGACCCTGATGACCAGGGTTAAGATATCCTGATTTAGAAGAGGCAGGCAGCAGAGTGAGGATTATGTTCTCTGTTTTCCGCCATGAATTTATCATGATTCAGCCTAATTTACTTTGTCATAAACACAGATGGAGGCATCAATAATTACCTGGATCAAAGACAACCTGACAATCAAACCAGAGTTCAGGAGATAGAAAGGTCAAGGGTCTAACCAGGTAGTCAGCAGGGCAAAAGCCCTGCAGGGGATGATACTCTTACCATTCCTTTTTAGTCTGAACATCTTCGCCTTTCACTACTGACATCTGAAGAAATATTTAGATGACTGTACAGTTGTGAGATGCATCAGATATCAACAAGAAGCTGAGTACAGGTAGCTGGTGAACCGCTTTGTGGGATAGTGTAGAAACAATCATCTGATCCTGAATGTCAACAAAACAAGGCAGACGTTTGAATCAGGCTGATGAGGGTCAGTGATTTCAGAAATCTTTGTGTACCTCTGTAGCATGACCAAAACATCAGTGACCAACCTTTGTTTTTCGCAGCAGGAATGATGCACATTTTGCACAGTTGTTTTTTCTCTCTTTAAACAACTTTAAACAGAGGTGGTGGACTCAGATTCCAGCTTCCAAAAACATACAATTCAATCATAGATATGATCCCTTCCAGATATCACCAAACCCCCCACCCCATCACAGAGGAACGAGGGACCTACCCGCCCCAGCCGGTGAACAATACCTCCTTAACGACCAACCCTTAACAATCATAGACAGGTTTCAGGTATTACAGGAGACAATCCCCCCTTTAACGACCGACCCCTAGAATCATAGACAGGTTCAGATATTACAGGCTAACGATGGAACTAACGACCCATTCATCGGTTACCATTGCATGTTTCCAAGCGATACAAGGCGTTGTCTATATAAGACTCAAACTCACTGCGGACACAGACTTTTGAATTGAGAAAGCTTCCTGGAGAGGTGGCGAAACGTCTTCAAATCTTGAAAACCAAGTCCAGTGGATATTTTTTGAATTTTTACGGAATGACTATGACCTGGATGACTGAGAACCTTCATCAGCAATACTACACTTATTGGGGTAAAGCCCAGTGACTGTGACATCTAATTACAAAACAACAATATTTACATGTAGAAAACGGACAGCCCCAAATTTGAACAAACAGATATTGTATCTGTCATGAACTGCACATAAGCAGCACTTTATAGTTGAGAAATAGGTTTCATTAGCCAGACAGGAGACAAATATTTCCTCTGCAAATATGAAAAATATGTATCGAAAACGCAGTCAATCTGTGACCATTCTTGTACAATCCTTTGTCTTTGTTATGAGGGCCACATTTGTTTTACATAAACTGAATTGATCAATAGAAACAAGCAAACAAACAACTAAGAAAACAAAAAACTAGAGTCTAATTGTTATAAAGAAATGTACTTTTTCAAAAAAATTAAATAATATCAAATATCAATGACCAGCTAATAAAAACATAACAGGCCAGAGTTTCAGTTGTAACAGCTTCTTAAAGAAGAACAATATTAGGAATTCTTAAATAAAGTTTATGTATAAGTGTAAACTTTGTAAATATGTTTTCAGGTATGAATGCATGAAATGTATTAGTGTGAGTTTCAGAACTTAGAACATTGACTTTTTGTAGTTATCACCATAGGGATAAAGACGATAAACTGAAAAAAGAAGTCAAAGCACATCCAACACAACCTTTACTTTAATAATGTCAGGATCCATTGTTGTTGGTTGTTATTTTTCCCTTCGACTCTAGCTTCCTGGACTCCTGCGTAAACTAAACCTGCGTCCAATCCTCCTTCTGTACTTGGTCAAGTTTCCCATGACTGGTAAGTTTCTGGGTCTCTCCACCATTTGTCTGCACAGGCCACCCGCCCAGTCATCTTAAATGTCCAATCAGTTCAGCCAACCACACGACTTCCACTCATGACACATGACACTCCCAGGAACTATTCCTAGATTGTCTGACACACAATCAACCACAATCCAACTTAGGATTCACTTATCTCTCCCTGGTGAACAAGACCCTCATCAGTGGGTTTCATTCATCTCACTAGTAAGTGCATTCAAGACCCCCCACCCCCCTCACACACTGTTGTAATTAGCAAGGTGTCTTGCCTGTTTTCGTCCACTGTCTCTTGATTGGATCATCTCCCACAGTTAAATATTCAATAAATCCTTTTGTACATTCATTCCTTTGTTTCCTCAGAGTTCTTTATAAGAATACTAAATGGAACAAGGACAAATGGTTTTAAAGAGTTGATTTAATTTGAGTCTTCTTATTGATGCAACCCATCCTTTATACCATGTGGTATGCTTAGCAATTTTGATACATAGAATTTTTTAACACACTTTAAAGGTAGATAAACATCAGCAATCAACTTGAAGATGTTGTTCAATAATTTGCCAGCATTTACAGTTTAAATTATTTGACCAGGAACATAGGAAATGATTAGCTCATAATGAAAACTTCACTTCCAGTTCTAGAAAACAGAAAACCTCATCATAAAAAATAAAAAACAACATGAATGCGTCCAAGGGTTAAATTGGCAAGTACAGATGTCAGATGTAGCTCCTCGGCAGTGCAGAAAATTGTGACTTTGAGCACTTAAAGAAATGATCTGCATAATGAATAAATACAATTACTGAAAGGTGGAATGACATCAACAGTTGCCAGAAACTACTGAAACTCATTTATCTGTGTTGATAGGAGCATTTACAAGCTATCTTAGGTTTTTATTTCTACATTGAGGTACAAAAATATTAATGTCCCATTATTTTTACTTCAAAGTGAAATCATGTGATTATCAGAAATAACAATTAACCCAAGAGCTCAATTTCAGACTCTAGTACATGTAAATGTTCGATATAGTAGGAAAATCCACCTGTATATTATATTTGGTAATTATCCAGCTGTAAATTTAGTTCATAACACTACTTAGCTATATATCATTTATCTATTAGTAAGATTCTGTTTATAATGGTATTCATCTCTATACTTATCCAGTAGAATCCCATGTCCTGTATTTATAGAACCATTATTTATCCTGCACTTGCTGCTATGGCACTTATGGTTAGACCTAAACTGCATTTTGTTGCCTTGTACCTGTACCTGTGTAATCACAATAAAGTTAAATCTAATCTAAAAAAAATCTAAAAGCAGTACTGAATAAGTATGAGCTGCAGTAAAAGATGGAAGGAAAAATGATCTTCTATCATCATATGACGGCAGCAATCTCGCATCTGAAAAAGCACCCATCACCTATAGCAACTGTAGCAGAGGTTGCTGAAAGGATTATTATTCTAACTTTTTTTGCGGCACTAGACTTGACCATCTGCCATTTACTTTACAAGCTCAGACTTGTGCACTATATGCCTGTATGTGATTTTATGAAAGGGCTGAGGTTAACCTTGTAGTGATGTGCCTCTAAGCAACCAGGTTGTCAACTTAAATAAGAGTAACCCAGCTTTTCAGTTTCAAGGCTTGATGTTGTAATGCCGGATGATGGGAGACATAAGGCGGCTACATTTACCCAGAAAACATGCCAACATTGGACATGTTGGGATTTGTCGTGTCAAATGATGCTTATCAAAGCTTGCCTTCATCACAGATGAAAAGTTTTGTCCTAAACTGAACTAAAAATAATCCAAAATTTTGGTTTAAAAAAACATAAACATAAAAAACATAAGAGAGCAGTTTAAGGACCTAATATCTCTAAAATTTTATGACACATTGTACAGCTGGAAACAGTGGTATAATTTATTAACGTCAGAAATCAGACCGAAGTTACTGCTGCTGAAGGTGGCTTCACAAGCTCCTGAAACATACGGTGTTCTTGGTTTTTCATTCAACCTTCCCACGTCTGCTCCTTCCTAGACTCCCCTCTCTTTCCTCCTGCCTCTCACTCATAAACATGCATCTGTTCGTCTCTCTTTGAGGCTTCAGATCCTGGTCCCCCTAACCGCCGTCTTCACTGAAAGGAAAACTCCACCTCCTCGCTGCTGTTTATGTAGTCTCTGACAGTGCATGCTCTCACTCTCTCTCTCTCCATAACCTTCCTCCTCCTCCTCCTCTAAGCATCCTCTCCTCTCACATTGGTCTCTGACTCCACTTGTGCTCACAGCCTCCTGCCTGTTCACTGCCTCTCCGCTCTCCTTACATACACACTCATGCATTCACACACTCTCTCCTCTCTCAGTCTCGTCACTCTCGGTCCTGTGCGGACTTGAGCTCCGGGAGTGAAAGAAGATGATGCTGTCACTGATACCCTTCTTTTCTATTTAGGAGAAGGGAAAACTAGTCTGTTAAAGATGTTGATGCAACAGCACCTCATTCCTTCTGCCTGCTTCCTGCCAAGCTCCAGCTCATTTTAGGAGGATTTAAGCAATAGAGAGGTTTGCAGTTTTGATGCACCGGATCTTCTTCCTTCCCTTTCCATCGTACCACATCAAAGGATGGTCAGATCCCTGCAGGATCAGGAATATCACTTCTGGAACTGTCACTTGGCTTACTGGCCCGAAATCATTGCAGTCTGAGGTGGCCCTGAAGGGAAGCAGGAGCATGTCAGAGGCACCTGTGAAGCTGAAGAAAATTAGCCGAATGCTTCCCATTTTGCACGACTAAAGACTTTGATCCTGATTGAGATTATCTTGGAACAAATTACTTGGACCCTTTGATTGGTTTTCTGGAGGAATTCCTGGAGGACTAAACCAGCTCTATGGTTTTCTAACTTAGCCAAATCTTTGGTTTCTTGGATCTGACCAAGAGGTAAGGCTTTAACTTTTTCTGTTGCTTCTTTAAACGGCCTTGTCTTCGCTGTCCCTCTACTTTGGTTTTTGCTGAATTAGTTTCTCGTTTGGACAAATGTGGAGCTGTGAAGGTGTGCTCAACCTGCGTCTTATTAGTCATTACAGCCGCTGCTCCGTCCTGTTTACTATGCATCATTCAATGTCTGCAGCGACGGCGGCTCTCTTCTTTTCAGCGTGCCTCTGCTCAGCTGCAGAGCATAGAGAAATGCTGCTGCAGACGGGAAGGCAGCGGTAGCGGGTATTACGTGGATTTGAGTTTGGCTCCTAGGTTCCTATTTTTTGTTTTTTCTTTTCAGTCTCATGACAAGTGTTCAGAACATGTCTAGTCAACATTTACTTTCAGCATCTACTAGGTGCTTGATTTTACTGACAGAAATAAAATGTTTTGTTGTTGAGAAGAATTTTCCATTAGAAAATAGTCTATTTCCCTCCCTTTTGTAGCTTCTATTGCACGTTACATTCCAAAGGTGGAGTTTGAGCTGTCTTTGGTTTATTTCCTCAAGGGTTTCATTATAATCCAGTATAACTGTGTGGAAAAACTCCAGCTTTTTTAAATGCGTGTCACTTTGCTAGTTCATACATACCTGCTAAAAAATTAGTTTTTGTGGGTTGTTTTCATAATTTTCACAAATATTTTTTCAAGTATTTGATCATTTCAATTTCGTTGTGCAACTCGTTGAACAAAGACGGTCTTCCGATTCTAAGTGGGCTTTTTTGCGAAACAATGTACTGTGTGTGCAAAAGAAAACAAAACATCTAACTTGTGTCATCATGTTTATTATCGTCTTCTGCTGTTATTGCACTGACAGATCTACTATTCCTGTTGGTTTGCAATTTCTACTTCACTGGTAACAGATTTACCCTCAGCTAATCTATATTGTCTTCTTTTTATTTGCCTTTCTTTTATTTTTTTTAGAGAGTTTTGCTTGTGAACCATCCCAGGCTTATTAATTTAAAACTTTAGGCTACCAGTTTTCATTGGTTTAGAAGTGCCTATATTTATTAGAAAATAATTTTTTACCATTTTTAAGATTTTAGTATATCCTTTAGCTGTGTCTGGTTTATTTACATCAGATATTGATCTAATCTAGAAGTACTTCTTTGCTCTTTTTGTTGCACAAGTGTAATATTTTCAGGTAATACTTCATCATTGGCTAGGTTTACATTTAATTGTCATTCTAATTCTAGGTTTGTTGTTTTATTTCTTTAGGAAAAATAATCCATCCAGTCATACTGTGTTTATTGCTTGTGTTAGAGATGTAATAATGATGCAAATTTATATTGGCCATGATTCAATTAGCAGGTCAAATATTCATTCATTTATATGCATAAAATAGGCTCTCGATTTTTTGCCATCTGTAAAGTTCATGCAACAAGTCTCTTGGCATGTGCTTTGATTTATAAAAGGGGAAAATCTATACCATACTATAACCTGTATTGCTTCTATATACACTACTCCAGTCTAACAGATGCTGTTTCTTTTATCAAACTGTTTCAGTTTTAGATTTCTTTTGAAACTGCTGTTTTATTGTTTAAAAGTTATTTCATCGTAAATGTGCCTTTTATTTTGTTTACAATGGTTTTAAATATTGGCTTTTTATCCATCCTGAATTTATTTTTACTTAACTTCAAATCCAGATTTTTTATTCTCATTCGATTTTGTTAATATAATGGTCAATTTGTCTTGAAAACACGTTTCCATTCTGCGAGTTGATTGATTTTATCTTAAAAAACGTAAAGTGTTTTTTGATGTTTTTTGGACAATCTGAAAATACAGCCTTATTGATTTAGTTTTTCTTTCAATATATACCTATATGGATTGTGTTTTAAAAATAAACTTTTTTCAAATAAGGTTTAACTGGTTTATTTGGTTGACTAATGGCTGATCTTTTTAACATTCAGTCATTAGGCGATAATTTAGGAAACCACGAAATATGAAATGCATTCTTCTAAAGAAAATCTAAACTGTTTGTCTGTGTATGTATACCAACTTTTTCACAAAGACATTGACTATATTCATAAAACTTCATTAAAGCCGTTTTTACCTAATCACTCTTAAACATGCAGATCAGTAAGTAATTTGTGGTCAAATGCATCACACAGAGATGTGTGACAGGAAGGCAGCTGGAATTAAACCTACATACAGTATATCAGATGCAAGACAATAACTTTCTAATAAGCAACTGTCACCGCAGATTATGTTGTAAACCTGGGGCCTGCTTAACAAAGCAGGTTTACTGAAAACCAGTTTTCTAAACCTGAAATCAGAGAATCTCTGAGTTTTCCATTTCACCAAGAGAGTTTACTCTGTTTCTCCCTCTTGTTTCTTCACTGTCACCAGTCACGCTATTTTATTTTCTGATTCAATCAGTAGAGTTCTGTCATAGCTTTGTGTGAACAAAAAAAAAAAGAAAATTAGTCACCAAGTCTGTTAGACATATTAGGTAATTCAGAAATAATTAAATATTTATAGGGAGAGGGTTCTCAGACCTTGCATAGATGTCCTTTTATATTCAGTTATCTTTATGAGCGTTATGGTTTTACTTCACAATCCATCACATACAGCTATGACCTCATCTGTCCTAACATTTGCAGCATTCTTTTAAAGGTATTTATAAGTAATTAATATCAGTGAGAGCACAATGATGCTTATTTACTGTGTAATGGAAGACGGAAATAAAACGAGGAGGAACCTCTTGAGATAATGTTCAAGTCTCAACTGTATGAACAATTACTATACTTCATCTTCACCTGATCCACTACCATTCAACCAGTAAACTAGTTTCCATGATAAGAACAGACTATGGCAGGCCTTTTGGGTATTTATTAGTAGCTATTTTTTTTATTTGTATCACAGTTTTTTCTTGTCAAAATGAACTTTTTGAATAAAATTAAATTCTTCATATCTAAAATAAACATTCTGGATGTTTAAAGAGGAATATCAGATCTCTGTATTCTTAATTTTACAGGTCATGATTTCATATTTTAATGATTAGAAACTAATCTTATGTTTCAGAAATACATATTCAGTTAAGCTTATAAATGTCAAAATGCATACTTAAAATGTGTTCAAGGTATATGAAATTAAATTCTTATTAGTACAATTTTTTTCATTTTCTTTTTGAAATTCTCTTTCTGCTGGCAAAAATGTCATTTACAAAATGTGTTATTACAATTCTGTCTGGGGATGTGATTTTAACAAGGAAGAATCCTATTTTTGTGATCTAAAAAATGAGAGGGATTTTGAGGAATGTTGAAATGGCCTTCCAGAGCGACTATTCCAACACATTAACTTGAGCAGCAATCTTCCCCTACACCAAGGGCCGGATTTATCAAGATGCAATTTTGCGTGCAGTAATTTGCGCTCGCAAACTGGAATTTTGCGCGAGGGGCTGAACCATGGTTTGCGGGTGATTTAACAAGAGCGATTGCGTAACTGGTGGCAGGTGCAAAACTGTTGGAGACACCCTATTTAAATGATGGTTTTGCGCGTTTGGTGGTTTGCGGCATGGCGAGTTTGGACAGCAGAAAGCGCAAAAGGAAATTCGACCCCATGGAAATGGAGGTATTGGTGGATGAAGCCAACAAGCATTTAAGTGAGCTACAGCAAAGAAATGTGACTGTCACACAGAGGAACGCTATATGTGAACAAACCTGTAATAAAGTAAACACTGTTGGTGAAACCTTGCGAACAGTGGATGAAGTAAAAAGAAGATACCAGGATATTAGAAGGCGAACCAAAGAAAAACTGGCATATAACAAAACATCTGCGAACAAAACAGGAGGGGGCACAGTAGATGAGATGCCTCTGACCAGCATTGAGGAACAAGTACAGCTGATGTTCTGTGAGGAGCAAATCACTGGAATTGCAGCTCCAAAATGGCAATGCTGGATAAACGATATGTTTTGATCGTTTCCTCGTTCATTCCAAAAATATTCACACGGAGTGAAAAACTGCGTTCTCTGCGTCTCCTTGCTTCATTTCAATGTCTCCTTCTTGCGGCAATAACCGCTGCCATGTGTGCGCAATTACGCATACAGACCATTTGCACCTTCTTTTGAAACGTGTTAAATATAGAGTCAGATACCGTTAGCAAAATTGCTTTCAGGTTTGATAAATCACTTTGCGAGTGCTAAATTTATATATTTACATGTTCTCCTCCCACAAGACGCACTTTTTGCATGTAAACGCCCCATATTGCATATTCATTGCAGAAAAAGTACTAAATGGATAAGAGACACTATTTAGCACATTTTAAAGACCAAATCCTTTTAGCACGCTGTTGATAGATCAGTTTGTACATTTTTTAGCGTGCGCAGTGAAATAGCTCACGTTTTTATACACGCAAACCTTTGATAGATCCGGCCCCAACTCTCTCTTCTATGCAGCTGCAGCGTGGTCCTTTATTTCTACATTACATTAAAATCTCTATTTCCAGTGGTGTGAAACAGGTACTTCCTGTAGACCTACCCATAGTTGATTAAAAAAACTCGCAGTGGTTTTTATGAAACTGAAAGTTTCCAAACATAGGCTAAATCAATTCAGTGTTGAGAATTTGAGTCTGAGTTTGAGGATTGATAGGTAGATGGATGGTCAAATAGAGAGATCAAAACAATAGAAGAAGGGATGATTGGTTAAACAGACCATGGATGTATGGATAGGTGGATAAAAAAAAAAGAGACTTGGACACTATGAAGGGACATCTATCTTAAAAGAGGTGTTGCTTAAAAGCCCTGACATTCTGGAAGGCCTACTTTTTTATAAATTCAAATTGTATAGTATCACGTTGTCAGTTGTTTTGAACTTTGCTGAATATTAAACATTTCCCAAAACACAATGTATTTCTTTGCCTGCCTTCTGCAGTTGTTTTTTGTGCAGTCTTTTGCAATGTTTGGGTCAAAATTTACTGTAGCTTGGTTTTCAATGTAGCTTGACACCATCGATGTCAGTGTGTGCATAAATGGGTGTATGAATGAATGTAGTGTGAACTTGGAAACTTGGAAAAAGTGATATGTAAGTACAGAAAATGTACCATTTAAGTAAATCACCATAATACTTCCCTAGTGTGCCTACAGTATGGTCTTTGTTTTGGATCACAGATGGAGCTTAGTTTACTTGTTATATACTATCTGAGTTTAACCTGGCCTTATGACTATAAACCAATATCTTTGTTTTATAATATGGTTAATAAAGTTCAATATAGCAGCAATGTGTGGTTTTAGGCGAAAAGTACTGTCTCTTCCTTTGGTATGCTAAAGAGCTCTGATTAATTCATCTTCTCAAAATGGAGAAACTATAAAAACTGTAAATATATATAGGCATGGCTGCACACCCATTAGGCAAAATAAAGCCCAGAGCTACAATGAGAGGGCTTAGATATCTCATGTGTTAGATCACCTAGTCATAGCCCATTATATGTATTGCTCTGACACATACAATTACCTAATGATTTACATTGTGTTCATAGTGTTATACGAATATGAAATGTTCTATGGGCATGAAAAAAAAAATCAAGAATCAGTTAAATTTTCCCCTACATCAGCTTCCTTCAGTACCAGCTGCATGTGAAACTCTGCTGTGCATCCTGATATGTTCTCCTATATAACACCCTGTCAAACAGCGTTACCGCAAGGTTTCTCCACATGAATATTCCAGATGTGGATGTGTTGCATTCAGGGGTTCTACCTTCAGTTTGTTCAGTGTCAGTAGCTCCTGCCAGGAGACAATTACCCCAGAATAGGATAACAGGAATTACAGTATGCTGACCTCACATCATGTGATCATCTCTAATCTATGGCTGATTTTTTTCCTTCAGCAGATGGTGGTGTTGAACCATCTCTGTAAAAGAGAACTTTCACGTTCTGGATGGCTGCATTTTCAGATAACTGATATCTGTCTAGTCTTAAGTATATGTCTTAAATATATTTACAAGAAAAATATAATATAATTACAAGATAAAAAACAGAGAACATGCTCACTCTTACAGAAAACAATGTCTTGCTTATATAAACTGTTTCAAATATATCCATAGATGCACTCATGGTACATTTATCCTGCTTAGCCTGAAATTGAAACATACTGAGTGCCCTGAGCCAGACACCATAAAAGGAAATCTGTTTCATGAAAACTGCAGCAAAAATACAACTCGTATTTCTCCACTATGTAAAAAAAAATGTGTTAATAATATAGCATGGGTGTTTTTAAAATTGTGTTTCTAATTACTTATATTTTTAAAATAGCACTGCTTAGTTCAACAAAAAACAACATGCAGTAACTATTAAAACCAAAGATTGTAATTTGAAATTTATTTTTCTGATTCAGTGTAAGGTCAAAGTTATTTGCACAAGCTCAAATATATAGACCTACATATTTTAAATTTACTTGAATAGTAAATCAATTTGTATCAATTTGTAGTACAGCTCTTAATTTAGGTATACTGACAAAAAAAAAGACTTGCTTTGACAGAGCTCACTAGACTGTTTACTGCTCTATACAGTTGAAAGAACTTGGTAACTCAGTGAAGATCTGTGAGGGAAGGTTGTTCTTTTGTCGGGGATATCTTTCAGAACCGTTTCTAATCATTTAGAGATTCTAGGACAATCAGTTTAAATGGTACAAATGTATAAACTATTCAGATGAATAACCAGTTTGCCAACATCTAGAAGACTGTGCCACTTCCAGCTCAGTACTAGATGCTGAATCATTCTTCCGCAGCAATTTTGTGAATCAAGATTTGCGAACCTAATGGGCAAACAGAAAATAAATCTATCAGCGAGGAAAGATTCGCAAAGTACTTTGCTGGATCTGACAGTGTCACTGTCTTTTAAACTGCATGAATGAACTTTAAAAACCAAAAGATTTGGTGTAAGACTCTTTTGAAAAAAAAACATTTAATGAACCGATTCTAGAGCCTTAGTTTAAAGAATTGCTGTTCAAATCACTTGAAGATCCCTTGAACATTCCCGTCATTCTCACAGCAAGGCTTGTTTGCAGATACACATGGTTTTAAACAAGGAAAAAGACTAATTTATACATTCAAGTAAACCATACAGACAAGCCAGCTCTCTTCTAGATACAAAACATTTAATGAAATGAGACATATGTTAAGATGATTGGCCCTATTGCCAGGAAGAATCTTCAGAAGCACTGAACCAGCTGTCCAGCATAGTGGTGGCAGCATCATGCTTTGACCTTGTTTACTTACCATTGGTAATAGTACACAAAGTAGCTAAAAAAAACGTGAACTCTCACCTCTTTTTTACCAATACCACAACCCGACACCTATAGTTAAAACATGGAAACAAATGCTTCAGCAGTCAATGACAAACATCCAAAGTGGTCATTTCAATGAATAAAGCAGGCTACTGTAGTTTTAAGGTTCTGAACTATCTCAGATCTAGACCTTGTTAGAAATTAGTGTACTCATTTTAAAAGCCTTGTCAGCTCTACTTACTCAACCAAAAGTAGTGAAAACTGATTAATAACCAAACAGAATTGTGCCAGAATGTTTTTGATAGTTAAACATATGCATTGTATAGCTCACAGAGAAATATTTAAGCAAATATTGGTGTAGATGTATGGATATGTCTGTCCCTGTATGTATAACCCTGACTTTGTAGAGGGATTAGAAGAAACACTATGATTTAAAGCTTGGGGTTAGATTTTTTTTATGATCTTTGTGCCCTGAAAAAAAAGGTTCAAATAAATGGTTAAAAGGCAAAAATAAATGAAATTAATGCCTTTGAGAAAATTTGACCTTACTGAAACCGTATTCAACACTGAATAATAATTCAGCTGCTCTGTTTTAATTAAAGCAAATTCTTCTTTTAATGTTTTACTGGGGCTCTTTCATGTAAATATTCCAGAGTTGCTTAGCTTTGGCTCATATTCTTGTGTTTTTACCAGTTTCTTGGAGATGTTGATCTATTTTGGGTTCATTTAAAGCCTCACTCCAAGATAAAGCTTAGTAATTCTCTGTTGCAAAAACAGAACTGCTTTTCCGATCATATTCCTTTGGGGCTTAATGCAGCAGACATAAATGTAGGAAGCAAAGAAAAAACTATTTATCAAGATCGAAAAAGGGAAGTGGAAGAATGTAGAAACGCATGCTGGAACATAAATTCTCTCCTCCCACATCATTAAAGTCTAAATAATGAATTAAAAAGGTGATCTAGTTTACTGAGAATGTTACTGAGGAGGAGCCTTATATCTGTTTACTTCTCTGTTCAGAAGCATCCAAGGCTTTTTGATGATGCAGAATGTAAGACATACGACTTGCTGTTTTCTTTTTGTCTGTGATTTACATTATTGCAGAAAGCTCATCTCAAAATAAGTCCAAATTCAATGAGATTTCAAACTGAAACAACGAGAGGTGTGATGCTATAAGGCCATAAGGCAGATATGGAGACAAACTTTAAAACTGTAAAAAAAAACGTTGTAAATGTCAACATCTTTCATAAACCTTTTGATTTCCATTATAATACTTCCACAGGTCAAAAATTCCCTTTATAGACGGGAACAAGCTGCATAAGACCTGGTTAACCAGCTGAATTACGTGACACCACTGAATGTAACATACACACATCAACACACCACGCCAGTCGCTTCTGATCTAACAAGCTGAAACAACTCTGTTTGTATTTTATAAACATCAAACAGCACTGGTAAGAGGGATTCAGACAGGTAATAATAAAGAAAACTCAAATGTTCTGGCTCCTGTCCATATTGCTCTCCATTATTTACTTCCCTGATTTCCATCACACTGTCAACATAATCAACACTAAGCCAGTGTGATGCTGTCATCTGACAGGCAATGGTTGGGACAGTGGACAAGCAGCACACCATTGAACACAGCATACGAATGTCAACCCACCGTACCAATCGCGTCTGATCCATAAAGCCAACTCTGTTTACATTCGATAAACATGGAGCAGCCCTGGTGAGAGGGATTCTTACAGATAAAAAGGTGAAACAATAAAGTCCACTTAGAATGCCCTGGCTTCATTACATGTTGCTCTCCAAGATTTACTTTATTGATTTCTGTTGCACTGGTGAAATCATCAATGCTAGCCCAGCATGATTGCATGGGTTAAACTCAGCTTTTTTGCCAGTGGGAACAGAGCCAAATGCCGATTGTTAACGGGTATACCCATATCTGAAAAACCTTGTTAAACGTGTTATTTTCAGTGGGAAAGAGGCTAAATTTGACTTAAGCGTCTCTCAAATGATGTTATATAGGGTGACACTTTGTGGTAAAGCTGCATATTGCAACTCAATAACAACTAAATTGACCCATCAATTATCAGTGTAGAAATTATAGTTGAGTATTGGCATGGGTGTTCCATTAAGCTAGGTTTCATGATACTTAGGTCACAATAGGATATTATGACAATATTTTAATATAACTATGTAATGAAATATTTTTTACAGCTATCAAAGGTAAATGTATGGATAAAAAACCATGTGGTTTAAACTATATATTAATCTGAAGGTATTGAATATTTAGTTATTTTGGTATCCATGTTGTTTGGGGTTTGTCAGTCCACTTCTTCCACTGTGATTGCTTCAACTACAGATATTGAACTGTGCCACAAGGCAAAAAGGCAACCCACAGCCCTACTTTTACTTCACTCCCACTTTATCTTCAATCTGGCGTAGAGATTAGTGCATTGCGCTTGGAATCCAAAGTTCCCCACTCCCATGGACTGACACTCAGGGTC
Organism: Cyprinodon tularosa; assembly: GCF_016077235.1. NCBI lineage: Eukaryota > Metazoa > Chordata > Actinopteri > Cyprinodontiformes > Cyprinodontidae > Cyprinodon > Cyprinodon tularosa. The sequence continues at coordinate 843,603 of NW_024039074.1, forward strand.
CCTTAGCAAAAACTTTAACCCCACACTGCTCCCCGGATGCCACACAATGGCAGCCCACAGCTCCCCAAGAGGATGGGTTAAATGCAGAAAGTTCATTTGTGGGGAATGTTGGCCTAGTGGTAAGAGCAGTGCGCTTGTGCTCTGAGAAGGTTGCAAGTACCCTTTTCGATCTCCACAGCCTCCACTCTGGCTTCCTGAGCATGACCCTTAACCCCCCACTGCTCCCTGGGTGCCACACCATGGCAGCCCACTGCTCCCCAAGAGGATGTGTTAAAATGCAGAGTGATTTTCCCCATTGTGGGACAATAAAGGAATTTACACTATCTGCCAGAGTGGCGGTGCAGAGGTAGCCCATTTTCCCTCATTGTTTTACTTAAAAGAAAGAAAAAAAAAAAAAAAAACTTTTTTTGATGATTGAAGTTTTTTTTAAAGGCCGTAACAGATAAAGAATATTATGGCATCACATCAGTCTGACTGATCCCAGATATGTGCAGCAATATTTTTGAGTGGATTCTTGGAGCCAGTATTGCTTTTTCTTCCTCCATTTACATGATAGTGTTGTGAGAAAAGATTATAAACATATTAAATAACTAAAACGTAAGTTATAGTTAATGAATAGATCATTCAAATCAAGGGTAAAACTAATTATTATCAGTTGACCAGGGTTTTAGTCTCTTACCTCAAAGGTTGGACTCCTTAATCCGGCTGTCTAAAATTCAGTTGTCTTTCACCACTTTAGTAATTTAGACTATGGCTCTTAGCAACGTTATTAATCACCAACCAAATAAATGTGTCTCTGTTCATTCAGATACTACTAAAAGAAGAGGGAATCCAGCCTGAGTGATAAATCGTTCACTGTGTAAAACACAAAAGACTGAGTTAAAATACACTGGTACCTTTATTAGCTACAATCACACAGTATTATATCTAATATCTAAACAAACACTAAACACTACTCGAAATAAGTGAAAATGCAGAAATAAAAGGGGAAGAGGGGTTTCAAAGTCCATTCAAAGTCTGAGGGATGTTCAAAGTTTAAGACTTAATACTTTGAAAGTGTCCTTTAAAAACAGCAGCAGATAAATAAGAAGAAACCCAGAGAAGTTAAATGCTATCAAAACAGTGAAGTTTCTTTCAGTTTATGGTGAAAAATGAATAATGACTCAGGAATGCATTAAAAAACAATGAGGCTGAAGGACCCCTTAGTTTAGCTGGCCACAGGGGTTCTGATTCTGGTCTGGTAAGGTCCAGCTGAAACAAAGACAGGGTTAGCTTACGATGCAGCCTCCATAACGTGTTTAGCACAAGGTAGCTAGAGCTACAATGCTAGCCAGTTCACTGCAGTAGCTGGCTTCAGAAACACGTGACTTGTTCAGTCTGCAGTGAGCATTAGCATTCAGTTAAAAGTCTTAAAACCATCAGCAGTTGAATCAGAAAGCTTATTTAAAATAAAACACAACTATCTATTCTACCTACTGTAGTTCACCCAAGCAGAGCACTAATTAACCATCAGATGGAAAGGAGGGGAAAGGAAGATGTTACTGTTTAGGTTCGGTGGAGGGAAGGCCTTTGGCTCGGTCTGGTTTTCTGCAGATCCTGTCTTCAGTCCATTCCGTCCGTTCATCAGCAGCTCTCAAAGAGATTTTGGATCAATTTGATGCAATAATGACAGGCAGCTTTTCAAGAGGGTTAATTTTATACGGTAGCCGAGACGTCTCACTTTTAGCTACCGTGGTTTGCTTGTAGCCGCAGCCTCGAGCAGTACCTCCTCGGTGCTGCTCTTTCTCTCTGTCGCAGGCAGTCACGGGTCTGTCAGCTTCTAACAGCTCATTCGGCGAACAGCGATTGGGGGCCCCCGCCGATCCGCTCTTCTCTGTCTCTGCGTTCAACAATGTGTTCAGCTCCTTTTGATTTGAAGTAAAAAAGCAGTCTGACTGGGTCCAGCGAGCGTAGACTTCTCCAGAGGGATTTGGTCGCTATTTGGCGTACACTTCAGCTAGGGGAGCACTCAGACTAGCCTAAGTGGCACATGGCCAAATAGAAAGTTGTAACAGGAAGTTGGCTCTTTAAAAACCTCCGCCAGAGGGGTGTGTCTTCATAAGGGAGTAATTCCGATTATATGAGCTGCACTTCACACAAGTGAAGAGCAACAATAGAAATTACACAATGAAAACAAATGTTGCACTTGCCTGGCATCATCTCCCAGAAGACTGTGGAAGTGCCAGAAGCCTGAGTTCTTGTAAGTCGAAGTTAAAACCCATTTGTTCAGAACTGCCTTTGACTGTTTAAGTTGATGTATCATTAGTTTAAGATTGTGGTCCAACAGTTTTATTTGCTTTAGTACTCACTTTTACCTTTAATTGCTTTCATTATACTTTTACTTCACTCCCATTTTATCTTTTAATTGGTATAAAGCACTTTAAATTGTCTCTGTGCTAAATTGTTAAACAAATAAACTTGCCTTGAGTTAGAATCTCAGTTCAAACAAAACAAAACAAAAAATCTGTTATAAAATCAAACAGAACATTACAAATTTATAGCAAATTGATGGGTGTGTTTCTATATGTAGTTCACAAAACATGGCTTCTGAATGCAAATTTATATTGACATGCATGCATCAGTCGATACGATACAGAAAACATGTTTATATTAGCCATAAATATTGACCAGAGGATGTATCAGTCTATCTCTTTGTCCATTTGTTCCTAGTGATACAGATGCATATTAACAGACTTTTCCATCTGTTATTCCATTTAGACAGAATTTGTGGGATAAAATATTGATGTGCTTCATCTGTTTTTATTATTTCTTTAAAACTATCAAGAGTACCTGGTGCTGTATACAGAGCCGAAAGTTTAGTTATTTCCCTAGATAAGCTCCAGTGTGGATGGCAACAGGAGACAACAAGCGGCAGAGGAGGCAGAGGTCTTGGAGACAGATGAGAAACAGGGACAGCTTGAAACACTGATGTTCTGATTAATCTGAGAGTTGTTCTTTTTTGTTTCTTTTTGACTCCCCTTCACCTCATAGAGCACTTATAAATTACTCAGGCTAAAAACAAGCCCAGAGTCACATGCATGAGAATCATAACTGCATTAGTTCTGAGAGGCTGTCACCTGAAAGCTGATTCAGAGCCAGAGGACAGGCTCATTCGTCCTTCAGCAAGATGCCATCCTGAACAAATCAGCTGGTTTTTAGTCCTCTGACAGCTTTGTCTGTTCCTTTTCAGCCTCAGGACACAAACATTTTGTGAACAGATCGACTTTAAGGCATGAAAGATAGAATTTAAAGGAAAGCTGTGTGGGGAAAACGATCGAATGGGCATTATACAGAGGAAGCTGAACCTGATATGAAGCTGAAATGAAGATGATGGAGGGAAGTTACTTAAAATGGCACAAACCATTTCAAAGATCCAGCATTTCTCATCTAAGAGGCCGCTGCCTTTACTTCAATTGGTTTTCATTCTGTTTGGTCATAAAATAAAAGGCATTTTTTCTCTGCTTAGACCGACTGAGTGAAACTGAGCCTCGTGTTTTCTGCAGTAATCAAACACGTTGGGGTACAAGCAGTGTTTTCACATGCAAGTGGTTAATTAAGGAAATGTTCGCTGATAGAAATATGATTTTTTTTGGTCAGTTTTGAGCTGTAACTTAATTAGAACTTAGTGTCAAAGATAGTTTTTCATAAAACATGGAATGAAAATGACATTCGATATTTAATACAACATACCACCCCCCCACCCCCCCACCTCACCCCCAGAGTCTGTGGCAAACATGAAATTGTATAAATAAACAGATTCACGTCGTGTTTGGAACAATCTTACATGATAATATTGAGTTCCATTAAAGCTTTATGCAAAAGAGAACCACCCCTGGCCTCTTCTCTCATTAGGTCACCCTGTTATATTTTTGTTCAGGCTGCTGACCCACATACAGAGATTAACATTCCCAGAAGACACAAAAATAAGTTGGTATTTAAAAAAACCTGGTTCCCTGAGGGACCAGATCAGGGACCCTCACCTTCATTCTAAGGGAACAAGCAGCAATAAAGTGTCCAAGGTCACCACAGGAAAAGCACAAGCAAGACCCTTTCAGTTTGTTCAATTTGATTGGGTTTTGGTTTGGGTACAGGGTTTGAGGGAGGAGAAATTATAAAAAAAAATGGGAAAAAAATTAAGTTTCAAGGCACCATAGTCCCAGCCTAAGGCTGCAGAATTCAATGGAAAACTCTAGCCCTATATAGTTTAGCTGATTCAGTTTGTTTATATGGATGCACAGGGGAGATTGCTGCATGCTTTTCTTGTAAGGTAACCACTGATACTCAAGATTTTATGGAATGCATTTACATCTGTTCCCCTTCAGTAGCAACCAGCTTGCTACTTGTATTGGAAAATCCAATTTGCCTCATCTGCAGTTTTTATTATGATGCTATCAAAAGAAACTTTTTTAAAACATTTTAGGCAAATGAAATGGTATGCATATGGTAACTTCAAAGTAATTGCTAAAAATTGTATTGTTTCCTGTGTGTAGACTGAAGCAGCATAAAAAATATGTTTGCAATATAGAAACTGTTTAACATATATGCTTTTTTGTTTTTCCGTTCCTATGATTTGTGTATTCCATTTTTTTTTTCCTTTTCCTTGTCATGCTGTTCCCTTTAATTGCCTTCTTCTGCATGTTCCTTTTTTTTTTTTAGCTTTTCCAAACAACTCATCGTGATTTCTTGGTGTTCCTAAATACATCTAACACCTCTTCTCTTAATCAGACGCTTTCATCCAATGAGGAGCAGAAGAAATTTGTTTTATTACTTACAGTTCTGTAAGAAAACATCACTGTAAAAATCATTTTTCTCTCTGTCCAGTAGATGTGTGTTTGGATGACTGTTGTTGACGTAAGGAGGATTGTGTGTGAGCGGCAAATCTCTCTGGGGAGGCTTGAAAGGGGGATTCTGGAGTCGACTTCCTTTCCGCTAATTACCCGGCAGCGTCCTCACTAATTGTCAAGACTTCACATGCATTTGATGTCTTTAAATATCCAACAGTATGAAGCCACCTGAAGGAAGCTGGGAACTGGTGAAACGAGAGGGAGGAAAAAAAAGAGGTCAAAGCAGCTGCTTTGAAGTCGTGCAGGACCCGTAACCAGCAGAATAACTGCTGGTGGATGTGGGTTCATCCCGGAGGAGAAAAGGAAAAAGGCAGCTGAGCTCTGCACACACATTAGCTTTGAGTAAATAACGTTAAATTACATCAAAAAGAGATGAAAATCAATTTCTAAACATACAAAATATGTAGTTTAACATGATCTGCAACGATTGTGGCAAACAAAATATTTCTTAAACTATTCTGAATTAATCTCACTAAGGTTATAATGAAAGTTCAAATTGAAGCATAATGTGTAATAATGTTCTAGTCAAAGTTTAAAGGTATAGTGTAGAGTGTTCTTTTTCTGGGTGGATTATCTAAGTAAGTGGTCCCCCTAATTGTCAATCATGTGATATGTTTACATAAGGCTGTCCTACCTGCTTGTCCCCAGGTTGCTATGTTACCGGTGGTGAGCTTGTATGAGCGATGCAAACAGCAACTTTTAAACAAAGCATGCATGAGGAGAAATGGGATCTTGCATGCTCTCGCATGCGTTCCCTCTCAGGAGTGGCTTTTAAAAAATTTGTGAAAATCCTCCACTATACTGTACCTTTAGGTCTAAATCCAATTGTGAAGACTTCATATAACTAAACTATTTCTGTTTAATCCAAATTACCCTAAGGTATTTAGTCACTGGATTTATAATTTTGGAAAGATGTGTTGCAAAAGGTGGTTTTACAAAGTGTTTAATCATGTAGTTGAATACAGATATACACTACACTTTCTGGTTTGTATTAATTTCAAACCATACATTGTCTTATAACCATGAATGGACTAATATTCTATTAGTTTGTTACATAAAACCCCAATAATTAACACTTAAATTATGTTATGTGGTAAATATGGAAAGGTTATGTGAATAGATCATTTTTTTCTACCCTTTTACAAAAAAGTTTTTTGTCCCGAAAAAATCTTAAATTAGCCTACAGGGTCTACAGTATATTATGCAAATCACCTTTTTAAGAGTTAAACTATGGTATTATGCTTCAGTCATGAAAAGTGGAATTTAGCATTTATAACGTAGGTCTGATTAATCCTTGGGAATTCTGCTTTAATAATGTAGGCCTGAGTAATCCTTGGGAATTCTGTTTATTGAGCAGCAGCCCCTTCCTGTTCTGGAAAGTGACTATCCATTATCGTTTTACAAAGAGCAGAAATTACTTGACCGTTCTTGGAAGCATCTTCCATGACTGTGCGGCATCTGCCCAATAAACCATAGGCTTTGTTCAGCTTTCCTGAAAAAAGAGCACAGTTGCAAAAAATTGCGGGATTCTGGTGACAACATGAAATGCAGACATTTCAATTGAGAAAGCTTCCTGGTGGGGAAGCGAAACGTCTTCAAACCTTGGAAACCAAGTCCAGTGGATTGTTTTAAACTTTTATGGAATGACTATGACCTGGATGACTGAGAATCTTCATCAGCATACAACATGAAATGGTCGACATCTACACAGGAAGAGGCGGCATCGCAGTGAAAGCAAGTGCCTTTCATCATAAATATGCCTATAGTTGACTTTGAAATGCCTTAAAAAGTTAGGTAGGACTTCTAAGCTGTATACATAGTACATAAATAAACAATAAAATATCCATTATAGTTGGTAGTGCTATAGCTTGAACCACAAAGCCTCTGGCCTCATTCATTGTTTGACCTAGCATTACTGGGTTCTCTAGAATCCTTTCACAGTTCAAAGACAGTTTGGTTGTAGTTGAATATGTCTCTCTAAATGGCCCTTATACACAGTATAAGACTATGTATATGGTTGAATTTTCTTTTATTCTCTTTGCTGTAGTGACAGCTGATCAGTCCGGGTTGATCCCCTTCTCTTGAACACCGAATTTATGGTTTTAAATTTATACATAGAAAAGGGAGGCAATATCCCTTTACTACACTGAACATTGGAGCCAACATAAACATTTATATATATAAAATACCAAAACTCTATTAGGTAGACATTTGGAAATCAAATGTTCAGATTCCTCAAAAACCTAGAAAAAAAACTTTAAGAGTGTGTGTTTAAAAAAAAAATATATATATATTTTTTTTTTTAAAAATCTTTATCTTTTAAACCTTCTATTCTAAGGTTGTCAGAATTACTGATTTGTATATCAGTGAAGAGTTTTGCAAAGGGTCAGGAATATCTATTATTCAAAATGTAAAAATATGAAATAAAGTGTAATGTATTAAATACAATTTTACAGTTTTACTGTTTCAATAATTATGTTATAATGGGGAAATTGCTGATATTCAGATAAATATATGTATATAGTTGCAGCATATTTTCCAGATTGATTTTTATTTTTGCAGCTGGCAGAGAAAATAGGAATAAAAAAGTTAAATAAAAAAACAAAAACACCCCGAAGATTAAAACTCTAACCTGTACACCCATTAGGATTATTTTCCAAATGATAAAAAATGTAAAAGGTGGCAGCTAAATGGGATCTTTAAAATACCATTGCAGGTTAAGCAAATGGGTCATCTGGTAAAAACCTGCAGTGAAATACTTCACATTAATATCTTAAGCAATTATGAAATAAATGTTGAGTTAAAAACCGGAACGATATATGTGCAGAATGCAGACTTATGAAGCTCGCCTTTGTTTACCGTGATGTTTTTATCCTGTGTTTATCTTTAAAACTCATTTCCAAAGATATCTCAGATCTCTGGCAAGTCCTTTCTCTCTGTTTTGGGCTTCATTCCCCTCCTACATGAGTGATCCTGACAGCCTACATTAGCAGAGTAGAATTTTCCTGACAACCTGATTTGTCTCGCAGAGAAAAAAAAAGTTTACATGAAGGTGGGGAAACCTGGCTTCGGGGTGGAATGAGGGAGCTGATGGGCTTTTGATTGCATACTGTAAGTGGAGCAAATACATTAAACCATGAGTCACATTGCATAAATACACAAGGAGAGGTGGAGGCCAAGAGGAATCTGCAATGCCTGATTGCTCACATAGATTCCTAAGAGGCTACATCGTAAATACAGCTGGTGTAATGTCCTGTGAAGGAACATGGCTTTCCAGGGAATAAACGGCACCTGCTCCTAAACCAATTAGCACTTTTGAAGGTAAGAAACAAACTAGTGAGTTCAGAGGAGACAGAAAAAGAGAGTTTGTGGATTTGTAAGCTGTGTGGACTAATTGGACTATTGAAGTGAAACTTTTTTTTGAAAAAAAACAAACAAAGGTTTCTTTAATTTCCCCCATTTTATTTCTCTTTTTCTATTTGGTCGGACATTTTCAGTATTCTCTTACGCTAGGTTCAGACCGCAAGATGCAGAAGCATCAAAAATTTGCATTTTTTATGCTTGCACAGGTTTAGTTTTGACGCGCAGCTGAAGCATCTTTGCGGCTCTAGCTGCACGGTCGAAAAGCGGGTCTTATGGCCACCCTATCCTTTCTTTGCCTGTAAAAATGGCAGCTATATTTGCTGTGATCTGTGGGTAAAAAGTAGTTTTTTTTTTAAAACTGAGAAAGTCCACCTGAAAACTTCATCTGTGCAGTCAGTTCATCATAATTACGATCCTGCCTTCAGAGCCGCTCAGATCCCCGTAAACTGGTGTTGTGCTGTAACTAGGAATCCCGTTCAACAGCAGCCTCTGGCCTCGCCTTTTGCGGTTCTTGGTGGCTGGAAGTAGATGTTAGCATTTTTCATGTACGTTATCCAAACTGTGGGGACCAGAATAGTAAAATATGACATTTTTCCAGCAGATTTCGACATTTTAAATTAATTGTTAAGAAACTCAGAGGATTGATCATAGCAATCTGCATCAGCAGTGCTGTGTCTGTCTCCATGCCAGCGCCCAGATCAGCTTCTCGGATTGGTTGATGCGGAGCGTTGAGCAGCAAAAGTTTAAATCTTCTAACTCCAGCAGCTGCTGCTTCTGAAGCACGTTGCACACGTCAGATGCTCGAAAACTTATGACACGCTGCGTCAGCTGCTTAGACACGCTGTTCCTGCTGCTCATAACGCGCTGCGGGACCTTTTGCTGCACCAAGATGCGCATCAACCATTGACTTTGCATGTAAACTAGCTGCCTCTGCTGCCTCTGCTGCTTGCAGTCGGAATGTTGCATTATCTTTTGATTGTCTCTCCAGCTTACTTTCTGCAAAATTCTAATTTTGAAACAAAATGCAGTAAATAATGAAAAGATCTAAGACCATTTGTCTATACATTTATCTAATTATTCTTTTATTCCCATTGCATCCTTAAAAGGTAATGATAGATGTAGTCTAAATAGATTGTCAAATAATAATGTCAAAGTATAACCATTTCCCCCCCCCCTTTATAAACTTTCACCCATTTTTTGGTTATAGGTACTGCATTTACAAAAATCTCCTGCAGACCTTTTTAAACAAAACCTGTAAGTTAAAAATGAGAAGAAAGCCAACATCATTGATTCAGATAAACAGAAAAAAGTTTTAATAGAAGCAACTTCTTTATCTGAAAGCTAACTTTTATCTAAACACACACACTTAAAGATTCAAGCAGTTTATGTATTTTATTCATTATTCAAACACTTTTCTAACCTTGAAAACCCATTAGAATTCAAGCATTTTCTGTTTGTTTTTTTCTAGCGGCAGTAAAAGGGTAATAATATGTTTATTGTATGATTTTCCTGTAAGGGGATACAAATGACCTTTATTTCAAACAAAATGGAGTTTGTTGTGCCATAGTTTTAACATTATTGTTGGGATAAAAACACTTTTATGATAAGCCAGTAATAACAATATGAATCTCCGGAGGTTATGAGCCTAGAAAAACAAAGGCCCAAAAAGATGTTAGATTTTACTTAAAGAAGATGGTGGCATACCCCGATCAGTTTCCAGAAAGCTGCTGATATAGGAGCGTGGCAAAAGAAATATTTAGTCAGCCATTAATTTTGCAAGTTCTTCTTCTTTGAAAGAAGAGAGAGGTCTATAATTTTCATCATACCGGTAGGTACAATTAAGCTATGAGGGACACATTGAGAAAAAGAACAGTGAAAACTCCATTGTTTGATATTTTTTTAAAGATTTATTTGTAAATTATGGTGGAAAGTATTTGTTCAATACCAAAAATTCAGCTCAATACTTTTTAACAGAACTGTCATTGGCAATGAGAGACGTCAAATGTTTCTTGTAAGTGTTCACCAGGTTTGCCCACACTGTAGCTAGTATTTTGGTACAATCGTCCATGCATATCTTGTCTAGAGCAGTAATGCTTTGGGGTTGTCACTGGGCAATGCTGACTTTTAGCTCTCTCCACACATTTTCAGTGGGGTTGTGGTCTGGAAACTGGCTAGGCCACTCCAGGACCTTGAAATGCTTTCTACAGAGGCACTTTTTATTTGCGGGAGAGACAGCCGGTGCAAATTGTGGCAGCAGCACCTGCCCCAGCACAGAAGAGTTGCCAGACTAAATACTTTAAACTATAATTTGCAAATGAGATATTTACAAAATCTCATAATGTAATTTCCTTGAAGTAGGATTACGTGCAGAATCTGTGACTAACAAGAAAATGTTTGCCCCTCTGTAAAAGTTTGTGGTGCCAGATACTGTCCCACACAAAGACGTGTCATGATTCTGCCCTTTGTAGGACTTTTGTTCTGTTTAAGTTTTCTTTTTGAGTTTTCAGTTACACTTAGATTAATGTCATTCAGTGTTTCCTAGATAATTGGTTTTATTCCCATTTTGTGTGATTCTAGTTATTTTTCTGGTTGTATTTCTGTTCTTATGCATTTGTTATTTCTGTTCCCCTCTTGTGTCAGTCTCCTTTCCCATAGCTGCCTTCTTGATTCTTCTGTCCACACCTGCTCCCAATCAGTTGATTACTTCATTCTTTGCTCTGTTTGGCATTTATACTCCTCCACTGCAGTTACTGTTTGCAGTGTTTACTGTTTATTAGGGGTTTTAGTAACAAAAGGTACCTACATTTTTCAGGATTCAGAGACTACATTGTTGTACATGTTTGTAAATACGTTTCTACATACACACGCCTGATTCTGAATCTATGACAGGCTGTTTTACATTTATTAAAAGCACTCTGTTGTTTCATTTATAGATCACTGAAATAAATTTCTAAAAGTCACACTACTAGACTGAACTGTAATAATATGTTTTCTAAATTACATTTTGTAACAGAAACTGAATTTTAAAAAGTAAAAAAAAACTATACTGCTAAGAATTAAGTTTTATATATCTAGAAATGTTTAGACATTTTAAGTCGCAGTTTTGACATTTATGATCTTGACTGGATATGTGTTGATTCAGTCGTCTTTTACACAGTAAATACTGTCTGTTTGCAGCCACTTTGGATGTTATCATACCAATAAAAGGGCATTATCAGCAGTTATTAGTCCCATAGAGTGGGTTCAGATTATGCCAGTAGACACGGAAGGTTGTTATCACTGAATTAATCCTAATCCAAACCCTAAAGAAATTCCTTTTCCCGCAGCGGAATTAATCTATTTATGTATAACCTGAAAAGGATTTCATTAGTTCTTCACGTGCTGTAAAAACAAATAAATAAAAATGATCCACATGTCGCTCATATAAGTCTCCAATCTTGTCACTGAGTTGTAGAATCCTTTCCCAATAAATATTACATTTTCTGTTTAAAAGTGCTGATCATTCTTTAATAAGATCCTTGTCAAACGGACATGCCATGTTTGTTTTTAAAAGCTAACGGACCTAGTTAAGGATTTTTTACATTTATTTATGCACAAAAATACAACAAAAATCTGACTAAATCAGAAAATAAAACATTATTGGCTGTAAAGAGAGCGAAGAAAGAGGACACTCCGAGTTTACTGAAGAGAAGAGAATGTTACTACAGCGACTGAAACAGAGGTTGAGGAAACTCTCTTCATGAACCGGAAAACTCTGAGTTTCCCATATTTCAGGTTTAGAACACTAACATTTTCATTAAACCTGCTTCGTGAAATGAACCCCAGGAGTGTATGAACATGTATGAAAGCGGGATGCTTCTATGCATATTATACTACATATACTGAGTGCTTATCTACTTAGTCTTTCTGTCATACTGGTGTGTAGTTTTTGGTTACACATGCAGAATGACACAGAGAACCAGTGCGTTTTGATGTTTTATTTACAAAGCAACAAGAATCTGGAAGCAGAGAACTGCAGGAGGTCTGTTGAACCTTCTGGTTGGTCTGAGGCGAGAAAGCAGACTGAAGGAGTTGGTTGGTGAAAACTGATGAGTGATTGATTTACTTCTTGAGAGATGAAGCAAAGGTAACATGGATCTGTAGGGGTTTAATTCAGCGTGGTTTGCAGATTGTTACCCTGAGGTCCTGGAGAATGTGTGGGAGATCCGATAGCCTTGGTACTTGCAAGAGACGTTGTGATGGGGAGAGGGTAGGGAGGTGATGTAGACTGGGAACTGCTGCACACTGCTCCTTCTCCATGAAGATCTGAGATAAACTGAGGTTCATTGGTTGTCTGAAACAATAACCACATTAAAAGAGATTCACAGGAAGACAAATTTAAACAAGAAAGGTATTCCTGGTTTGAGTCTTTGGATAGAATACCATCAGGTTAATCATCCGGCAACAATCCTTCGCCTTATTATATACAAGCCATTCATCTTGATTGAGAAATGTTCTCAGGTCTGCAGCAACACATTTCAGCCAAACCACAAGCAGAGATCCTCTCTATGACAGGAAGCTCACTCACACCAGAAAAAAACACTTTCGGCCAGGTTCTGCCTTGAGTTACAGCTTGCTCTAATCAGACCACTCAGATATTTGTACAAGGCAAAATAACATGCACTGATTTGTTTGTCCAAGATCGTGAGTAATTGTAATTAGGTACTGAATGATTTAAATGAAGATAGGAGTCAATGAGGAGCAAAATGGCTATTATGATGGACTGTAGGATATATAAATAATTACTAGACCTTGAAATCATGGAAAGAGCAAAGACCACTTTTGTTAACTAGATGTTTGAGTTCATCAGTAATTCAGGGATTTTTATTGACAAGCTCCCAGGGTTCATAATCGTTTAACAGTGCAGTAAAAAGGGGCATTTTTCTTTTCTTTTCTTTTAAGAAACTGTGTAGCTGAAAGCAAAAGCTTGTATTGGTGGCTGCATTTCTCTGCAGAGGCGTTTACATATGGCTTAGTCATTGTACCATGAGATTTAACTGTGTGAATTCCAGAGGTTTGTAAAGCATGTTTATTGTTTCACAGAAACACAGGGAGAAAGAAAAGTGAAAGTGTGCTTCAGAAAGCAGAAGATAAGGACCCGACTCAAAAGCAATGAACCTGCAGAGGAGAGAAGCAGAAGCCATAAGATTAGAGAATCAGACCATCTTACTGAGACGGAGACGGTTAAAAAGAGAGACTATGACAGAGTGATATTATATGTAAAGTGACATAAAAGGAATACAATAATATTTGCATCCAGAGAGAGCCTTCTCTTTATTCCTATCCATCATGAAAATATAATCAACAATCTGTTGTCTTGTTTTCTCATTCATTTATCTCTACAGACTGTTAAATCAACTGTCCTTCTGTCTCTCTGTCCATCACTCTATCCATCATCACCTCACAGTTGTAAAGAGCCCAATCGGAAGAATTAAAACAATCACTGTATTTCGATTTCTGCCCAATATATTCCAAACCCACAAGGTACAAGATCTCCAATAAGTTCTGGCTATCCTCTGTGATCTTCTTCCAGTGGGTTAAGACAGAAAGAAAGTCAAAAAGAAGGGAAGAGGAGCCCTTCTTATCTGATAGACCATCATTTGACTAAAGTGCAGTAGCAGCATCTGTGTTCTGAAATCTGCAAGGATTAGTCACCAACCCACTAAGACAGATCCCAGCCCCCCGAGGTAGATCTGAGCAGCTTCTTTGCAAATTCTGCTTTTTTATGCAGTCGTAATTCCTCTCTCATGACCATATTTGAAGGTAAGAACACATACAAGTGTGTAAGTCAAGAGTTTTGGCCTTTTATCTTAGTCTTCATTGTTGGCATTTGTCTTTATTGTCTTATGTCTTTGTTAATTTAGCAAAGATTCACTCCAAACCATTTAGACATTGGTGTAGATAAGAAAAACACTGAATATGAGGAGCCTTGACTATTTCAAAAGTCTAATAGTGAGAATATCAATCTACGTGTAAGTTTATTGTGATAAAAACCTGAGTTTATAATAAAAAAAAAGTCTGTTGCATCGATTTTATGAAGCAATATTTATCACAGAAATACTTTTGTTTTAGAATAAATGGTGGTTGACTGGATCCATTCACAATTGGAATTTTGCTGCTTTTGTTGTATATGTGGTACTTCCAACTATACACAGATAGGTGCATTAACATGGACACTGTCTTATTGTTTTGTGTAAACCAGAAGTTTTACAGGGTTTACATTTTGAAATTGTGCTAGTTAGGGTGACCAGTAGTCAAATGTCTGGGGGGAATTTCAAAATCTTCCAAGATTTTCGTCGACTACAGTGCAAGCACGTAGTCGAAATGGGGAGCCAGCATGGGAGGGAACGACTGAACCTAACCCGGTAACGGTTGCCCGGACACCTGCGTCCCTGTGCTTCCCCCCGCCTGCCTTATCGGTCCCCAGCCCCCCTCCTCCTCCAGCTGAGGATGGGCGGCTTATGGCTCTCTTCTGCTGAGGTCCTCTCCAGTCAGTGGCCCAGCAGTTGACCCCGTTTTACCTCTTCTATGTCACTCATTCTCTCCCACACTTTGAAGCGCATAACTTTACGGACAAAAAAGAAATCCTTAATATTTTAAGCACAGTGGATTCAAAGCATGTAGAGGACACATTTATAGAGTTTCCTCCTTACTTACCTGTTATTGTTGTTTTTTATCCAGTATTTTTAAAGTCAGTGATGCTGCCTTGCTGAGCTTTCTTTTTATTTTCCATTTATGTTCTGCTACTTAAAGTAGCTTATTCTGTGGCTGTTTATCTTACTTGATGCAGTGGATGCTTAGTAGCCTTTTAAAGATAAGATAAACATATGCGATTGTACTCAAACATTTTACCTGAAATCTAAGCTTTTATATTTTATAAGATGATTAAAATGTCCTATAAAATCTTACTTTGATGCTTTTACAGTGGCTCTGAAATGGAGAGTCTAAAATTTTGTCTTCATCAATAAAAAGGTACTGGCTAGCTTATTATCTCTTTTTTTATTATATTACTACAATAGAGAACTCAGAACTACTTTCCTGGAAAAAACTGCATTTTTCCCTGAGAAAATTAAATGAATGGGGATGTAAAAATTCATTATTTGATTTCCATCATCTGACAGCAGCAGCTGAATCCCTAACTGTAGTTGGGTGTGGAGAAGTGTCCATGGGGCTAGGTTATTATACAGTAGTATCACTTTATTGGAGCTGTTCCCAGCAGAAGCCTCGGTTGGTGTTCAGTCAGCATTCAGAAAGAGCATATTATATCAGAACTGAAAAACACTTTCTTTTCCTCTCAAATTCAACCACATCATAAATCATATTCACTTACATGAACTTCTAGAATGTTCATTTGCATTTTTGTTGGATATACATAATACACACCTTTAAAAAAGAGCTGCATGTTATAGAACTGTCTGTGTCAGTGAACAAAATATTTAAATTAGCCTTTTCATTGACATCCATGCTTCTCCATTTCTTTTTCAACTGAACACAAATAATTTACATGGAAAACATATGATGGCTGCAAGTTTGGGCATAATTATCACTTCAGCTGTTTTGATAATGCACAACAAAGTAATTAATTGAATTGTTTTATGTGTAGGTTTGATAAGTGATTGGCTCTTGTTGTACCTAAATCTGACTTGAATCTACTTACAACACAGCGCTGTTCTATCAGTTTAACGTAAAAAAAAATGTACGCGTTCTTATATGCCAGTGAACATTTTCACTTACTAAGATCTGTTGTGTTTGATTTTAGCGGGATTTGTCTGACATAGCTCTGTCCAAGCTATAAATTGTCAAGTTATGTTTAGCGAAAAATGAAAATTAATTTTGATCTTTTGTTGTTTTATCTTTATCAATAAAAAGAAAAATAAAGAAAACCCATACATTAACTAAAAAGATGGAACAAAATGACTGGGAACAAACAGAACAAAGTACACATATAAAAACTGAAATCGGAACTGTTGCGTTTCTACAAATACTTTCGTGTCAACTGTTAAGGATAATTTATCAGATGTATGTCTAGCTTTAGCAACCACAGCAGGAAATTACTATTTAGTTTGCTATTTTTAACCCAGTTTAATGAACAGGTCCATCTAATTCTGCCTCTGTGAAAAAAAGCAAAACCAAAAGAGGGGGGAAAAAAATGATTTCACTCTTTTCAAAGGATCACATCAGTAAAATAATCTTGCCATACAAGTAATTTTAGAAATAGTTATTATTAAGGTGCTGAAGAGGTTCAGGGTGGAGTACCAGACCCCTGTGTGAAAATTTAGAGCATTTTTAAATAAAGGCCCATGTGGAAAATAAATGATATGTCCTATTCAGGTTATTTTGGTAAGCCAGTCTGATATCATTCTGGGATTGTACCTCATTACTTTGACAGGAACAAATGGCCCTCAGGCTACTTGATATTGGGCTTACTATGAAAAACAAAGGTTTTATATAACTATTTTAATTTAATGAGCACTAGTAAAATAAATATTTATATTATTAATGAAGTTAATTAGGGCGGCAACTAACAATTATAATTTTTTCATTTAATTGATTAACAATCAGGGGAAAAAAAAGCTTTTTAAGAAATTGAACCAGATGAAACTTAAACTTTTATATTTGAGGAGTTTGAGATAAAGCATACTGAGAGATGAAAAGTTGTTTTTTTTATGTTGATATATTTTTCTACAATATGACTACTGCACTAAGTGGGTTGCTCTTTCAGCTTAAGGCATGTTTAAACTCTCTGTACTCCATTTAACAAATAATCGATTACTGAATTAGATGACAATTATTTCAATAATTGATTAATCACGATTAATCTGATTAATTGTTTCAGCCCTAAAATCAATTAATTATGACTCATTATTTAGCTTTAACCATGATTGTTTCAAGTTAATGTATAAAAACAAATGTATTTGACCACTTTAATGAATCTTCAATTGACACCCATTCTAACCCAAACCAACTACATTAATCATAATAATAACAAAGTAACCCAGAAGTTCTAACCTCCGACTGAGCCTTTTACTAACGTGTACATTTAATTTGATTGAAAACCACTTTACCCTGATAATGTCCTTCTCATTCATGTTAATGTTTTTATAAATATGTTTTGTTTTTTTAAGTTTTTTTTTTTATGTGAGTCTGTATCAGTGGGAAGAATCTGCCCCAGTGACTAAAAGGCTTTTTTTTTTTTAACCAAGGTTAACGTACGTTTGAGCTAATATTTGCTTTCTGACTTTTTACATTTTTTAACTGTTGAATGGTTGACTGCTTTGACTAATGACTACCTGATTTTCATTTTCTTAACCTCTCATTTTGCGGGAGGGCAAAAATAAATTAAAAGGGGAGGAGGTGGAGGCAATGGCAGTTGAAAAATGGGCAATTATTGGAAAATATCCACAAATCCTCCATGGCCGTATTCTATTTGTTTGTCATTACAGATAATGTTGTCTAGCTGTTGTGTGTAGAGAAAATACAATTACACTTATCTTTTATTATCCTCCACCTCATTTTTAATAAAAAAATGACAACCTATAAGGTTTAAAAATTCACAAACTGCTTTGTAGAGATTAAAAATTTAAAAAAACACTTGAGCTAATCATGTTACCTGAATAAATATAGAAATGTCATTGGAGGAGTTTAAAAAACAAGTCACTCAAAATACGGCTAAAATATCTGAGGTAAAAGAGTTGCAGAAAATGTTTTCACTTAGCTAAATCTTTCAGCAGTCACTGGTAGAAACCATTTAATTGGTGCTCTCAGTTGCACACAGTGTAATGAGACTTGTTCAAATAGCGTGCAGTTTAACTGTGATTGAGCCCTTGCTTGAATTGTGATATTTCAAGAAAAAAAAAATTTAAGAAATAAATACTTATATTGAGTTGATGCTAATAAATAGTCATTTTGCTCTGCAATCACTTCTGAAACTATTAAGTTAAGCAAATAAGCACTATAAAAAACAAGAAGGAAATTAGGCAATGAAATGTCCTTCTTGTAACAATGACATTGTTTTGACTGAATGCAAGCAGAAATTCCCAAGAATACGTGCTTACATTTCAGGTAACGTGCTGTGCTGTGAAAAAGTAGGTGGCCCTTTACAGAGTTCCATTTAAAAAAAAAATTAGAATTACAGTCATTATGACAGTAAACTGTTAGGTTAATTGGCTTTTCTAAATTCTCCTCAGGTGTGAGTGTGTGTGAATGGTTGTTTGTCCTGTTTGTCTCCATGTTGCCCTGCGATGGACTGGTGACCTGTCCAGGGTGTACCCCGCCTCTCGCCCGTAGATAGGCACCAGCACCAAGCGACTCCACTTGGCATTAAACGTGTTAGAAAATGGATGGATGGATGGATGGATGGATGGATGGATGGATGGATGGATGGATGGATGGATGATAGTAAACATATAACAAAGGTAAATACAACATATCAGCAATCATCTTGCTGCTTTGTAGATTACAGAAGATTTTTTCCTCTGGATTTAAGCAATCCCAATCTAGTGAGATTTTTGGGATTAAGCCAGTGGCAACTGGTGGTCATAATTGTATGTACAGGTTTACTTTTTGTACATAAATTGTGCCCTTCTGAGGCTTTTTGAAGGGAAATATGTATTATGCATGGCCCAATAGGGTGATACAATCCCATAAAATATTGTTCCAGTTTAATAATGGAGATTCTATTAGTCAGATGTGTGTGTATATATATATATATATATACAGGTGCTGGTCATAAAATTAGAATATAATGAAAAAGTAGATTGATTTCAGTAATTCCATTTAAAAAGTGAAACTTGTATATTATATTCATACATTACATACAAACTCATATATTTCAGATGTTTATTTTGTTTAATTTTGATGATTACAAATGACAACAAATGAAAATCTCAAATTCATCATATCAGAAAATTAGAATATTACTGAAGACCAATAAAAACAAAGGATTTATAGAAATGTTGGCCAACTGAAAAGTATGAACATGAAAAGTATGAGCATGTACAGCACTCAGTATTTAGTTGGGCCTCCTTTGGCCTGTATTACTGCAGCAATGCGGCGTGGCATGGAGTCGATCAGTCTGTGGCACTGCTCAGGTGTTATGATAGCCCAGGTTGCTCTAATAGTGGCTTTTAGCTCTTCTGAATTGTTGGGTCTGGTGTATTGCATCTTCTTCTTCACAATACCCCATAGATATTCTATGGGGTTAAGGTCAGGAGAGTTTGCTGGCCAATTAAGAACAGGGATACCATGGTCCTTCAACCAGGTACTGGTAGCTTTGGCACTGTGTGCAGGTGCCAAGTCCTGTTGGAAAATGAAATCTGCATCTCCAAAAAGTTGGTCAGCTGCAGGAAGCATGAAGTGCTCTAAAACTTCCTGGTATGTGGCTGCGTTGACCCTGGACCTCAGAAAACACAATGGACCAACACCAGCAGATGACATGGCACCCCAAACCATCACTGACTGTGGAAACTTTACACTGGACTTCAAGCAACGTGGATGAAGTGCCTCTCTTCTTTTCCTCCAGACTCTGGGACCTTGATTTCCAAAGGAAATGCAAAATTTACTTTCATCAGAGAACATGACTTTGGACCACTCACCAGCAGTCCAGTCCTGTTTCTCTTTAGCCCAGGCAAGACGCTTCTGACGCTGTCTGTGGTTCAAGAGTGGCTTGACACAAGGAATGCGACAGCAGAAACCCATGTCTTTCATACGTCTGTGTGTGGTGGTTCTTGAAGCACTCACTCCAGCTGCAGTCCACTCTTTGTGAATCTCCCCCACATTTTTGAATGGGTTTTGTTTCACAATCCTCTCCAGGGTGCGGTTATCTCTCTTGCTTGTACACTTTTTTCGACCACATCTTTTCCTTCCCTTCGCCTCTCTATTAATGTGCTTGGACACTGAGCTCTGTGAACAGCCAGCCTCTTTAGCGATGACCTTTTGTGTCTTGCCCTCCTTGTGCAAGGTGTCGATGGTCGTCTTTTGGACAACTGTCAAGTCAGCAGTCTTCCCCATGATTGTGTAGCCTATAGAACTACACTGAAAGACCATTTAAAGGCTTTTGCAGGTGGTTTGAGTTAATTAGCTGATTAGAGTGTGGCACCAGGGGCCATCAATTTTGAACCTTTTCACAATATTCTAATTTTCTGATATGATGAATTTGAGATTTTCATTTGTTGTCATTTGTAATCATCAAAATTAAACAAAATAAACATCTGAAATATATGAGTTTGTATGTAATGTATGAATATAATATACTAGTTTCACTTTTTAAATGGAATTACTGAAATCAATCTACTTTTTCATGATATTCTAATTTTATGACCAGCACCTGTACATAAAAACTATTTTTTGAGAATGTTTGAGCATCTATGCAAATGAACAAAAACCTAGAAAAAGTACACTATATCATAAAGTATTATTTTCCTTGTTTTCCCAGATTGTTTATTATTCTTTGCATTTCCTAGAAATTGCTTTAAATCAGTCATACCTATCTTTATCCATGCTGGGTCAGATCCAGAGCATGTGAACGGAGTGGAGGAAATATGATGGCGCACAGAGTGTATTTTTTTAACTTTTTACGGCACTAGTGGATCGTTCTTTTTGACAGTAGGCTGACAGGAAAGGGGGTATGAGAGAGGTGGACAGACATACAGCAAAGGTCCTGGCGCAACTTTGAGCAGTGGAGTGAATGAGCAAACATCCTCCTGAGCAGGGAGAGGGAATTGCGCAGCGCTCCATGTTCACATGATCTGGTCAGATCCTTTTTGAAAAAGGAGGCAGGCAGTCAAGGTAGCAGAATAAAGCGTTAGCCTTGCTACATGCAGTTAGCCAAGCCTTGTAGCTAAAGCAGGTACTGGAAAAAGAAAGAGTACCGTCTACCTCTGTCTTTTGGACTGCTGATTAATTTTGATGTTCGACTGATCAGGTCCAAACGATTTCACCTCCAGCTTCTGTGGCTAAGTTTGCTTCCCTTCTGCGACTCAGCCTGTATATCACCCGCACTACAACTGTGATGACAGTTCCTGTCACCTCAGGGCATAGCTCTCCTGTACTTCTGCAATGCAGAGGAGCTACTGCGCCAGTACAACTTTTAACGAGAGTCAGTGGGCAAACATTTTTGCACCATAGGGTGGAAATCTGGCGAAAAACGACAGCTTTACTTGTTGTTAAAGATAAAATATTTATCTTGCATATCCAAAGATATATAAAATTATATTTTGAAATGTTTCGATTTTATAATTCAATTTTAATTTGCATTTTTTTTTTATGTCTTAAAAAAGGACATAGGGTTGGTGGGGCAGCGCCCTAACGTCCTCTATTGGCCAGCTGCCCCTGGATTAAGGGTCTTGCTCAAAAGGCAGCCAGACAGATTGGAATCTAGGAATGTGCAGCCTTGAAATCTACACAAACACTCTTCTTTTTTTTGCCACCACTTTAAAACATTTTTTTAAAATGGAATGATGGGGGGACAAAAACCACAATGGCCCTATGTGAAAAATAACTTGCCTAATAACTAAACCTCTATTTAAGCTTATTTTTGCTTTAAAGGAGCATTGCACAAGTTTAAAGGTTACACTTTTTTCTTTCTCATATAGTGCATTCCTCTACAATTACCTGACATAATGAGTTTTCTTCTAGTAACACTACTTTCCTCTGAAGGGTCCATTATTCAGTTCAGGAGAGTGACATTTGGCTCGGATTGTCTGGGCGTGCATGCTGGTGAGATGCCCTGCATGCTGTTGTTTACGTTGCTACTTTGAGTCCCCGCCGCCATTGACTTAAAATTACCAAGATTACATGTACATAAGAGAGAAAAAAAAAATCTCTCTAGTGCAACCAAAATGGTGGGGCCCCTTTAAGCAAATGGAGCGAGCCTAGATCTGCACTCCATTCAAAATAACTTGAATATAACTTTAAATGTCTTTTCTCAGAATACATCATGCCTCAAAACAAAGGAATTTTTCAGTCACAGTGTCAGACTGTAATGCTTTTTCTCTTCTCCCATGCCAGTGCACAGTGTCTTTTCTGCAGAGGAGGCCAATTTCGACTAAAAACTCTGGAGCACCCAGGTTGGAAGTCTCATAGTTAGTTATTAAATTAATTAGAGCCTAACAGAAAACATATGTAGTATTTCATATAACGCAAAGTGCAATGGAGCTCCAGCAACCAGCGATCAAATACAACACAGATTAATATAGGATTGCTTGTACTTCTAATCCTCCTACAAAACTACAACACATCTTCATCTAGGAGGTCACAAAAAAAAATCCAAATATCCATGACAAAAATAAAAAAAATAGAATACAAATTTGCTAACAAAGTAGAACACAATGGCACATCTCCAATTAGGCCAAAAAGATCTAGATTCCTCAGACTGATTAAACAAAATATGAACTTTGCAGCATAAAACTAGCACAGCATTTCAGGAAACAATAGCACACAAACTGTTTAATATGGAGAGGCTAGAATGATGCCTGTTGTTCCTACTTTTGATACTGGAAGTTATCAACTTGCTGCTAAACATAAATCTGTCTTTCTAGCAGCAAATCCTGATCAAGTCATTAATATGTAAGATTACGCTCAAACACACTCAGTTCTGTAGCAACAGACTATTCCCACCCACATCAACAGGCCCCCCTCAAAATGGATCAAAAGGTGGGTTGAAGATTTTAGAGTTGACGGTTCAAAGTCTGGAGTTCATATTAGGTACAGTATGTAGTATGGCCTAAAACATTCTCACAATGCCTTAAATGTGGCTGAAAATGAATAATAAAACAGAAACAAATTTCTTTTAAGATATTAAGAGATTCTTTGCAGAGTGTCCTAAACACTAAGGCTACTTGCTGCCACAAGTTTGGAAGGTAATTAATTTTAGTGGCAGGTTATTTGTTTTTCATTTCCCTAATATGTTAAAAAAAATATTTTTGAGAATTGTTTTTTTGTGTGTCTGATATGAAAAGTTGTCTGTAAGATTTGCAAACATATGTAAGATCTGTAAGACACAAAAACAAACTCAAAAAGAGAAGCGATTTTTGACCAGAAAGGTAAATGGTAAATGGCATGTACTTTTTTCAAGTCAGGAGACTTGACCAAAGCGCTTTACACTACATTCAATCATTTACACACACACTCACACACTGATGGTGGCAAGCTACATTGTAGCCACAGCTGCCCTGGGGCTCACTGACAGAAGCAAGCCTGCCGTACACTGGCGCCACCAGGTCCTCTGACCACCATCAGTAGACAATGCAGGTGAAGTGTCTTGCCCAAGGACACAACGACACTGAAAGTTGGGGCAGGGGCTTGAACCGTCAATCCTTCGATTTCAGGGCAAACTCCTAAACTCCTGCATCCGGGGAAAGTGGAAAAAATTGTTTCTCAGCATAATCCCTTTAGAACTAAAGAGGGTCTTAGAGGAATTACTCACTATGTGATTTCTGTTTCTTCTCACATCTAGGCTATTATCTTTTTAGATCTAAAACTTTACATCAGCACTTTATTACAAACTCCAAAGACACAAAGTTGTGCAAATACTTTCCAGAACCATGAGAATATGGTATTTTCAAGCAGAGAAAAAAATCAAAAAAAGAAAACTTTTATAAGTAAAAATAAGTCTAATTTCAGACCACACATGCTGACCTTTTTCAGAGTTTTCAGCATTCCCTGGTCAGAAATAGTACAGTTCACTAAAAGTCAGTTATGAAACAGAGGCAGCAGTACCCTCTCTGTTTGCAATTTTATTGGGAACAGCTGGTTCTGTTTAATGAACCTCTTTCTCCTCCACAAGCTGCTCATACATTTTTATTCCAAAAAAAGCATCCAGCAACCTTTGTTCTTCTTCTTTCCACCTTCCCTTCTGTTTTCCTGTTATCTTTTAATGTTGTTTGCATCTGTTCCTAATTGTGTTTTGTCCACCTGCAAATAAGCACACCCCCTTACAAAACCCAGAGGTTAACTGTGGGTGGAATTGGCAGTGCTACACAGTATTTAAACTACTCCGCAGAAATGTTGCACTTGTTCCTTCACAAAGCTTTGTACACATCTTGCTATTCAATATAATGCTAGTGTATTATATTTTTTATGTATTGTTTTTTTTAGACACTGTTATTTTTGTGTAACTGCTTCATCTTTGCTGCTGGTATTTCCAGCCACCAGGTCTTAGTTTTCTGGATATTAATTGTCTGTAACAATTTTTTCGATCCACTTCAACAGAAGTCAAACTTAGAAGACCCTTGATGGAAGCCACAGAGTGACATTCTACTTTTTCTGAACTTCTATCACCTTTATCAAATCAGCTAAAATAAACAATGAAACAACGGGGACATTCCTCTGAACACAGGGATAAAAGAGCCCTACGCTCGAGAGCTCAAATGACTTCTGTGAAAAAAAACGGCACCTGGTAACTGTTGCTTTGGAGCTCGTATGCTGTAGGCTACAACAACCCAACAGAGCTGGCAACCCCGAATTATGAGTTAGAGATGTGCCGATCGTATGTAAATATCAGATATCGATCAGATATTGGTCAAAAAGACATCTAGAATCTCATATTTCTACACTTTTTTTTTTTATATATATATTTTTACGCTTATAGAAACATTCTGTGTCTGATAAACGTTTCTGTAACTCGTTGGTTAATTTTGGTTGGGGCAATTGTTTTCCTTTCTAACATTCTACAAAATAAGTAATAGAGGCTGATATGATTCATGCTGATATAATAACCGGAAAGCACCGGTCTCGGCCTATTCTCAAAGCTGCAATATCAGTATTGTATCGGAAATGAAAAAGTTATATCGTGGAAGCCCTAATATCAGTTGAAATAAATCATGAAAAACATGGGAAATCTCTCAGAAAACAGAGTTGAAACAAGCTTACAGTCACATGCTTATAGAATTTTTTTGAAAAACTAACAGCGGTTGATAACTGTTGAAATGGAGCTTACTATACAGCTTAGGATAACAAAAAAATATATATATATTGTCTGTCAGGACTCTCTCGTTTTCTCCAAAGGGCAAACATTCTTCAACAACTTATTTGCTTGTTGTAATATCTTCTTTCACACAACATAGTTTTGGTGGAAATACATACTCTATAAACTTAAGCTATTATAACGTTTCCCAGCCCTTTTTCACTGCTTCCCACACCTCCTTCAACCAGAGTGATAACAGTCCACCTCTGACCCGCACAGGTTCTCCAGCTGTATTCTAATGCCTAACAAAGGAGCCAATTTTTGAATCGAGGCCCTTAGTTTGCATTTTACAATGTAAAATTGAAAGATGGTGGAAGGGAAATGAAGTCTCTTGCTCTAATTAAGGGAGTTTTGTGGATCCCACAGAGAGGTGATTACTGAGAATAAAAGTTCTTAACAAGCGTGGCATAAGGTAATCCTGCACTCTTACAGCTCGCAGCTCTCAAAAGGCAATAAATGGTGCCTAGGGCACACTGAATACAGGAACTGGAGTTCAGGCATACAGTAAAAATAAAGATATGTTTGTGTGGAAATTAAAACATTGGTTCAAAATTTGAAACCTTTCATTTCAGCTGATGGGGAAATCTCTTGACAGAGAAGCTTTGAAGTTGCATTTGATTAACACGTAGAAACTAAAGAATAATAACTAACAACGTGTCTGATCATTGTCTAAAAATTTTTGGTAAATTTAAGAGCTTTCAGTGGTTCCAGTGGTTCCAATTATCTTTTAGATATTATAGGAATAATTTAAAAAGTAAAATATAAAAGAAAAGTGAGGAAAAGGAAATCCTGCATTTCAGCTCTTATGCATATATTATTTAAATTTCCTCTGTAAGCTTTTCAAGCTTGAGGCATTTCTAATTATTTTATATCCTTGACATCTGTACATGTTTAATAATGTTTATTTTACTGATGATAATACCCACATTGAGGCTATGAGAGAGCAAAGATTATTGAGTTAAATTTCTGTATATTTTCCAATTCAATAGATACATTAATCAGGCTCAAAAGCTTTACAAACATTGAAATCCTTCAGGCTGTTGGATGTGCTTTGATATTTCCTGTCCCATTCTGTTCAGACTGTAAATTATCATGCTAGTAGTAGGTACACGCATGGCAAAAGGTTATGAATCATCCCATTACGGCACATTAAAGTGGTATGTAATGGTGCCTTCATGCTTAAGAGCTTACATTGGATATATTTTACTGAACTAGATAGGCATTTGGGGTTTCATTTGAATGCCATGTTGTTAAACAATAGGATTAAAATGTGAAGTGAGTAGCTGTATGGTGTCTGTATGGTGATTTACTCCATTTAAAAAAAGAGTAAATAATTCTGAAGTGTGTTCTCGCTCTATAGACAAAATTTTTTACATTGTTTATTTTGATTTTTTTTTTTAGATTGTATGTTCAATTTGTATGAAAATGAATAAAGATATTTTCACAACATACATCCTGCCGTTGGATGTACAAACTCAGATTTGAATTGGTGGTTTACTATTCTGTACAGTCTGTGATAATGCAGGAAAGAGACACACTTGTATGCCTTTGTGTAGCTTTAGACATTGAAATAAAACCTAAAATATGTTTTACAGTAATGTAACTCTATCAGTAAATAAAGTTTTGTATTGTAATATATTTTTGGGAGAAATTCAGCCCACCATTATAAAACAGAGCACAAACACTGAAAAATCAAAGAAGCATCAAAGTAAGTTTGGTGTACCTTAAAAATAAGTCCATGTTAGAGTCTTAGAATGGCTCTAATGAAAGGAACTTATCCATATAGGCCTTGTAAACTGCACAGTAAAGATATTGTTTTTCTATTTGTATTTCAAAAATCTACTAGACAACTAATTATGATCTCCTAGCACCACTTGTCCATATGTTCTTTGAAACCTAAAACTGTATGCCTGCATACTCCCTGCTAGAAAAGGTGCCACCACCAACTCAAACCAGTTGCAACATTTTCTCAGTTTAGAGTATTTATACTTCAAAATTCAACATCTTACTAAACAAACCTGGCAGGCTCAGAACAAAAAGCACCAGTCTTCGAGGCGGAGAGACTGTTAGGTTTGACAAAATGTTTATTTAAGATGGAACTGCAGAGAACAGCTTTGGCATCTAAGGCAGGAACCTCTGCAGAGAGAGAACACAAGTTAGTGACCATTTTATCTGACGGAGGAATATTATGAACACGTGAGCCACTAACCTGGTCTTAAAGTTCAGTCCGTGCCCAAAAGAAAAGATTGGTTCGAGCCGGTTGGCTGCCAACAAGACGCAGAAGGTGGTGCCCTGAGAGTCCCAAACTCTGAAGTCCTGCAGGCCAAAGAACAGGCAGGAGATCAGAACCAAGCAGACGAGGGAAGGTTGGATAATTCAGAGGACGACGCCAAAGCTGGTGTCGAACACATGCTCGGTAGTCAGAGCCAGGAGATCAGAAGTCCGTAGAGGTACCGAAGGGAAATCCAGGACGGTGTCAGGAATTGGTTCCTAATTCAGCACACAGACCAGCAGAAATCCCGCAGGAGTGCAAAGACAGGTCAGGTAAACAGATTAGAATGGGGACAGGCTGGCTCAGAGGTTCAGAGAACAGGTCAGGATCAGGCAATCAGAATCACACAGATGCACTAGAGAACTCTCACCAAGGACTCAAATAATCTGGCAATGATGACTGAAAGAAGGCAAGTTAAATAGAGACTGAAGCAGGTGAACCAGAAGAGCAGTAATGAGAAACTCGGTAGAGCCAGTTCCCTGGTTAAGTTCCCAGTAGCTCCCGCTTTCATTTTTTAAATGGTTTTATAACAATCTTTAAAAGCTAAATAAAAGCAAAAAACATACCCTTAAATAAAGTTGGTCTAGCTTGATCTAGTTAGATTTTTCCATAAAATGCAACTTTACATATGTTATACACTGAACCACTTTGATAAATAAACTAAAGTGTGACTCTCATAATGTGATCCTCTCTTCCACACGGTCCTGCTCAGCAGCCAGCAGTCTTATTTTAGGAAGAATTTACACAACTAAGGAGCAGGTCAGAAAGATTTCTATGAAGCAGGGATTTTCAGGCAATGTACCCATCTGTGCAGCTTAACAGGACAGATTTTCTTAGTGCTTGTACAATTTTTGTTTTTTAAAGGCAATAAATTGTGTTTATATTTCAATAATCATACAGTTTGTCAAAATTCCTCCATGCTGATACAAAAGACTCAATATTAAATGCTTTAAGGACGCTATTGCAACAAAGGAAGACACATTTGCTGTCATTGGAAAGATAATTTTCATAGTTCTCTCTTAAATCTGAGTTCAAACAATTGAGTACATGAGAAAACTGAATACATTAGCAAAACCTGAAGAAATGGGTCAGGGGTGACATTGCTTGTTCTAAGCTAAATAATTTTGGTGAAATACTGTAATAACAGAAGCCCTCATTTAAACATAAAACAGTATAAAAATAAGATTATTTTACGGGTGAATAAGTGAATAAATAAATTTTGGCTGAATGAGGGATAGTTTAAAAAAATATATTTCCAGAGCACACAAAAAAATAACCTCCGGTAAAAATAAGAAGCAGAGGTTTCCTGCTGTGATTTGTATTAATACTCCCACACAGTGCTTTTACTACAGTTAAACACAGTAAAGTCATTCCTCTACCATAATCCCTAGCAAGAGAACTAAGTCTTTAATGTATACAGCGGTGCAGCTGCAGATAATGACATCAAAGGGCTTGCTTCATGAAAAGTGCTTCATGTGAGAGGCATTCAGCCATCAGAATTGTAATGAGGAGGATCCGTCTAGCCTGGAATCGCTTTCTTTCTTTTTTAAAAACACAGTGTTCTTTAATAGAAGAAAGGAAAGAGTATCAATGGTGCTGATGTTTTTCAGTCAGTGGAATAGGATGGAATAAACTTTTTAGCAATTGCATGGCTTCTGACTTTCATTTGTCCTCCAGCTCAAGTGGATTTGCAAATTAATCCGTAAGTGGTCCCTGTTTGATGAAGGAAAAGGTGCAGAAAACAGTGTCATTTTTCACACCCGCATATAATCTGTAATAGGCTTTTTGTTTTCTATAATATTCTTTTTTTTTATTAAGCACACAATAAAAATGTATATTAACAGCTTGGCATATTTCTAACATTTATTTCAATCAGAAAAACTCACATGAACAGAAAATACAATTAGAAGAAACGTATTGATACAATTACCAATTACTTGTCTTTGGCACTCAGACCTCGACAGGAAACATAGAGCTTGATTTTGATAGATATGCATGAGCAGGAGCAAAGAACAGGGCTGTTTCCCCCCCAGGCCTGAAACTGGTAGTGGAGTGGATATAGATGAAGTTGGTCAGTCTGTAGACTGCTGGTTAGCGTGACGGTATGCTGAGCTTTATGGGGAGATCCAGTGGACAGCGTTGGCTGATACTACAGCTTCACTAAGGGACCTGGAAGATGGAAGTCCAGTTGGATAACACAGGTTGAGAGAACCTGTCCATGATGAGCAAGCATAAAGCAATGGTGGAGAGGAAAAACTCCCCATTGGGAAGTAACCTCTGGCAGAACCAGGCTCAACATGACGGTCTTCTGTCGGACCGGTTAAGATGAGAACAGGGAACGCAGTAAGAGTCCGGGAGGAATGACACTCTGATGAAGCTTTACCTACGATGGTGGAGGAGGAGCTGGAGGTCGGTTGAAGTTGAAGTCACAGCGCATCCGCCGCCTGTGCACAGGAGCAGACAGGTGCGGATCGCAGACCTTTTAAGATGAACTTTGGATGCCGATTGGCTTTCGTGGAGGGGTGGTTCAAAGCTGATTGGCTGTGTCGCAGGTGGATGAAGGAAAGCAATGAGTTTCTTCAGTTGAACTTCCGCCTAGGCTACATTTTAGAAGAGTCTTTTCAGGTTAATATGACAGAATCACTAAAACACAACAGGTGGCTGAAATAAGCTTCCTCTATAAATTGGCTGGGGAATTCCTTATATAGGGTTTTGACAATTAGGGAGAGGTTCGAATCAGAGCTGGTGCTCTTTCAGATGTGTCAACTGAGTGGAATTGGGCAACTATTCTGGTGGACTCCTGGAAGGCTCCTCCAGAAGGAGGGGACTATGTCCCTTGGCTGGCCTGGAAATGCCTCAGACTTCCCCCAGAGGACCAGGAGGAGGTGTCGTGGGATAAGGACGTTGGCATATATCTGCTGAGACTGCTGCCCCATAACCGTGTCCTGTAAAAGAGTAAGATGACTATCAGTTATGAAAATTAAATATAAGACATGGCAATGGGGTAAATCCATGTTTTCTGTGAGTGTAACCTATGGCCCACCGTGGCCACATGTTAAATTAAATGTTTAATTATTAATGTAAAAAAATCTAAAATGTGGGTTTCAGTCATATCTATTGAGTCTTTTTGGGTTTCAGCCTTTCTTTTTGGTTTCGTGCCCGTTCGAATAAGAGAATTATGTTAATTTTTCTTCCCTACTGTAAAATGTTGAGCAGTGACAAAAATTTTATCAAAAGCTGATATTTAATAACCATGTGGGACATAGATTTCTGTGAATGTGGTGTCAGTGCCCAGGGGGCTGAACAGAGACTTTCCTTTCCCAATTATGTTGTCACTTTTTTACCCAGCTTTCACTTTTCAACATCTTCATGTTCTTGCAGTTTTTTTTCCCTCCCCCATCTCCAGTTCCCTTTTCTGCTCCTGCTTCTTTGCCAAGAGTCCGTTGAATTACCCCTTGTCTCTCCTCCCCCTCTCTGTCTTCCTGCTCAACTTATCAGCTTGTTACTGACAGAGTTTGGTTCAGCATGCTGGGGTTTTTGGGCCCTAAATTTGGGTGGAACCTGTTTGGCCAACTTATTTTTGATGCTTAAATGTAACTGAACATTATTAATTTTTTGCATATTAATGTTTAGCTTCTTGAGAGTTAAAGCTGCTAGCCTAAATAAACCTTAATACCAAGTAGATATGTCAGCACAGTTTTAATAATGAATTTTGGATATGTGCCACAGTTTTCATCTGTATATATATAAGGAGGGCTAAAATATCTCCACCATCTTTTAACAGTAGACTAAATCTGCCTAGCAACACCCAGAAACTATAAGGTGGAAAATTAGCCACTGTAATCCATAGTGCCATTTATTATGCACTCCATTTTCATTGTGAAGCTGCTCTTTTAATAGATTACCATAGAGATAATGTATGAAAAGGTATTTTACCCTTTCTCATGAAGGGTTAATAATTATCTATGCACGAATAATATCAAATATCTATAATTTGTCCAAAGTTATCATTGTATACCAGTTTCAGTTATATGACTTTTCTTTAAAAAAAAATATAAAAATAGGAAGAAATGTATATTATTTACTCCATCCATTGTTTGTAATCTGGAGAATGTAAAGTAGGTCAAATATATTTTGACAATGGGAGGCAATGAAAATAAATATAGAAATGACAAGGGAAGTATCTTAGGTAACATCTTAAATTGAGTCAGTTGCACAAAAAAATAAGACAAAGAAAAATGTCAAGGACATAGACTGTTCTTATTAGTTCAAAATTTAATTAATGGACAATAGTAATTAAAAATACACTTTGTTTGAAATTATTATTTTAACTAGTCACAAAATAAATAAAATGTATATAAATTTAATCTGTAATAAAGATTAACTAAATCTGATTTTTTTCTAATATAATGATTTGGGTTCTGTTTACGCCCACAACGCGGTCATGCTGTAGTTGGTGTGAGACTGGTGTGAAGAACTGTTGAGGGGTTTAAATCTCTATGACCTGTTTGAAGACACCTTGTTGAAATAACACACTTTAATAAGGAAAAATAAATGGAGGGTGACCTGCAGTGGTTGAGCTAGGCTTTTAAAACAGGGGTGGCAAGGTATTATTTGGGGGGTCAATATATAAAGGGTTTAGAATTATGTATTGTACAATGTATTATATATTAAGTATACCGGCTACATTCATTCTTCCTGAACTGCTGCTAGTTTTGCTCACAAGCCTGGAAGATGTCTAGTGCTGCTACCACAGATGATCTCGCTCTCGAAATGGATTTGAACGATTCAGATTAGCTAGCCGAAAGAATAGAAGGGTAGCCGCCTGTGGCCTGGGCTGCCTGTTACAACTCCAGTCCGGCACACAGATGGTGTCATACACACTGTGCTTTGTTTTAAAAATATATAAATATAAAAAATATAACCGCAGATGTCTGGGGGACAGTTATTTGTCTACATGTTATGAATGCTGGTGTACCATAAATAACAAATTATGAAAGGTTTAACCTAACGGAATATCTTCAGAACGGCTCCAAATTACACAAAACTCATATGGGTGAGTAGAACATGATGTAATAACGTAAAATGAAGGGCCTAATGTAGAAAAAAAAACAGCGTTTCCCTTTAATGTTTTGTAGCACAGCCTTTTTAAGCAATTACTGCAATCAAACCTTAATTATGACTGTCATAATTAATGAGTCAATGAGACATCTGCGCTCCTCTGAAGATATTTTAGTCCACTTGTCATGAGCAAGATTGTGGAGACCATTGGTTACGTTATTTTCAGTCTTTTCGAGGGGCACACTTATTTTGTCAGGGCATTTTTCATTTTTCATTGAAAAGCACTGTGTGACTTTTATTTGTCCAATTTCATATTTTTTAATATTACTTATGTATGATTGAAGGTATTTCAGAGATTATTGTAGGGTTTTAAATTTTTTTTTTCTTTCATTAAGCAAGAGGGCTAAACAATTTTGCCTACACATGTATATTCACACAGCTGTAAAATTTGGAAAAGACCTAAATTGGTTTTCTAAGGTTGGCATTGGTTGGGCTTTTTTGTGACGCATAAAGATGTGAAGTGAAATCTGTTTTGCAGATAGTGTGCCCTGTCAGCAGACATAGGTATAAACACACATTTACAGCTTAATGCAATTTAGAGGGAACAAGTAACCCTCCTGTGGTTCTCATATTCTGTATACACTCCATGTCCTCCAGGTCATAATGACCTGGCTTCACTAAAGCCCAACATAAAGAAGCTTAACTGAATTTTAAGCACTAAATCTATTTTTCCTGAAAGAAGAACTTGTCAATCACTGCAAACTGAGTGAATGACTCTTCACATGAGAGAAATTTGGCATTTCTTGAAGAGATATCACTTATAGGTTTTAAAACAGAAATGCCTCCTTTTCAGCTTAAGGCAATTTTTCTTCAGTGGATAATTGGGCATCTTACTCTCCCCATCTACTTCTTATCCTCATCCTCTTCTGAGTCACAGTTTTCTTGGTGGTCATGTACGAAAATCTCTTCTGGAACTTGTTCTATAGGGAAATACAAACTAATGACTGAAGCAGAGAGGATTTGAAGTTCTTTCTTCTGCAGAACTTGTAAAGGCTCTGAGCAGCCTCCAAGATTAGTGATAATAAAATGGCGTAGGATGCACAACCTGTTCAAATCTCTGCTCTGTCTATCTCACTTATTGTGGCCTTGGATAAGACACTTATATTGCCTACTGTTGTTGGTCAAAGGGCCCACTAGAAGCATCTGTGTGCCAGATCCACTTCTGTCAGTGTGCCCCGGAGCAGCTGTGGTTACAGTGTAGCTTGCTATCATCAGAGTGTAAATGGGTAAAATAACATAAGAGACTATCGAGTCTCCTGACCAGAAAAGTTGCTATAAATGTATAAGCCATTTATCATGTTGGTGCATTTTGATCACGAGAACCTGTACATCCCCACGGTACATTCCCACTCTTTATGCCCTCTGTAGGATGGAAAACAGCACACATCCCCACAAGGTGGCTATATTGTTACATTTGGATCATGTCATGTCAACGCATTTCTAGTTCCTTGGCTGCCATGTCAAGTGAGTGGAGTTCTCATTACCGTTCATCTGATCCACCTGCTCTTACTTGTCTTCAACCAACTCTCTAACCAGTCAAAATGGCCAGATGATTTCTCTTGAGCCAGTGGTGGGAGTGATTTAGCGTTATC
Source organism: Cyprinodon tularosa (assembly GCF_016077235.1). NCBI lineage: Eukaryota > Metazoa > Chordata > Actinopteri > Cyprinodontiformes > Cyprinodontidae > Cyprinodon > Cyprinodon tularosa. The sequence goes on from NW_024039074.1 coordinate 877,836, forward strand.
TTAGTGTTTCTGATTACCTGATCCTGACCTGTTCTGCCTTTCAACCACTGAGCCTCCCTGTTTCTGTCTGATCTGTTTGCCTTACCTGTCTATGGACTCCTGCTGGATTCTGCCTTTTTTGCTGAACTTGGAGCTGACCTGAATTTCCCTCTGGAAGCTCTTCAGATTTCTGATCTCTTTGTTCTGAATCATGAGCACATCCTTTTTCCACCGGCTTGTTCTCCGTCCTCTGAGGCTGCAGTGTCGGCACCCGCCGCATCTTGTTGGCAGCCCACTGGCTGAATCCCACCTCGTTGTCTGAGCTTGGACTGAACTAGTAAACCAGGTTAATGAATCATTTTTATAATCTTTCTTTATCAGATTTACGTGGTCACTAACCTGTGTTTCCTTTCTGCAGAGGTTCCTGCGATTGTCGCCCTTGCCAGTACTACTGCAGATCCACAACCATTTTAAAATAAACGTTTTTGAGAATACAAGCGGCTGAAATGAGCTTTCTCCGCAGGGTGGCTGGGCTCTCCCTTAGAGATAGGGTGAGGAGCTCGGTCATTCGGGAGAGGCTCAGTGTAGAGCCGGTTCTCCTCCACATCGAGAGGAGTCAGTTGAGGTGGCTCGGACATCTTCTTCGGATGCCCCCTGGACGCCTCCCTCGGGAGGTGTTCCAGGCACGTCCCACCGGGAGGAGGCCCAGGGGACGACCCAGGACACGCTGGAGAGACTATGTCTCTCGGCTGGCCTGGGAGCGCCTAGGGCTTCCCCCAACAGAGCTGGAGGAGGTGTCTGCGGAGAGGGAAGTCTGGGAGTCTCTGCTTAGTCTGCTGCCCCAGCGACCCGGTTCCGGATAAAGTGGGAGACGACGAGTACGAGTACGAGAACGTTTTTGAGAAATCCGTCTTTCTGTCTGCCTTGAATACTGGGTCCTCTGTTCTGAGCCATGACAGTCCTGTCATATTTTTGTCTGCCACTGATAAATCTTAGAAAAATCCCCACTTAGATGGGGATATTAAAAAAAAGTAATATTGTACCATGTATATTGTTGGGATCATTTGAGGAAAAAAAATATTAAATTTTATGTTGAAAAAGGACATTGAGATTTTTTTCTGATTTAAAATTCTGTTTCAGGCCTTATGAACTGAATGCAAGAGGAGAGTTAACAATATGATTGATACCTGGAGAGAACCCCTGCATGCACTTTAAGAATAAGTGAACTCCATGAATAAAGGCAATAAACAGGGATTCAAACTTCTCTATTGTACACACATGTACAGGTCTAGAATGTCTAAAAATTATCCTGCATTGTATTTAAGTCTTTTCAATGCTTCAGAAAGCAATGTTTAGAATATTTAAATCCATTGTGTTGAACTTTGTGTGTAAATCACTCTAAAGTGAGTGAAAAATTATCCTCAGCCTAAAGACATTCGCCAAGACAAAAGAATAACTCTGTTATAGAGGGCGTATTATCAGATTTATTTGTAGGCTCTAAAGACATAATAGTACCTGCAGGCATAATTCAGTATGATGATATTCATTGTAGATGAGAAACCAAGAATATATGATAATAGGAACAATGTTAATAAATTACACCTATTCTACTCATTGGTGGCCACAAGGCTCTGAGAGAGGACAGGGACCATTACTGTGACGGATGTAAACTGAGCGACGGGCTCATAGCATCCCGCTGCTCTCTGGGATCCAAAAAGGCAGACTAGGTAGGAAAAGCAATGCTCGCAAGCTCCTTGGGAAAAAAAACAAAATACCACAGACAGGAAAGGAAGGTGAGAGTTTCTGCTTCTTTCTAGACCACATTTTTACAATCCCATTTTATCATCCCTGCAGTGGGAAGCTGTGATGATGGGAGGAAGGTCTATTCTCTGCAGATTTAGTGGTCAGGACGGTGAGGAGATGTATATTCACTTTATGGTCATTAGCCAGGGAGAAAAGTGCACCTTCGCTGCTTCTGCTTTGGCGCTTCTCCCAATTGGTTGGAAAGAGATAGCATTCCCCTCAAAGGATCATTTGAATCCCTGTAAATACTGTCTGCCATCAGCTGAGCCTTGAAAGGGACATTAATAATCACAACTGCTGTCTGACCTTCTGGAGCTATTCTCTGAAATTGCATGGGAAAAGAATCTCTGGATCTATACATTTATTCTCATTTCATAAATATTTAATTTTATACAGTTGATGTGAACTTTTAAAAAATGCAGGAGAAATAGCTTAAATTAAAGAAATTGATACTCTGTCTGTCCCTTTTTATTAATCTTTTTAAACAATATAATGTATGTAACTACATTTTTTCGTTGTTTATCATTAATGGTTATGCGGCAGCAACATTCCACAAACATATTTGAAAGATCCAACTTTTCAGTTAATCAAATCTATTTAGTAATTTAGGATTGAAAAGTAAGTAATAACAAAATCCCTGCCAATGTATTAACTGTTGCCACCTTGAATAACTTTTATATTGATTTTTCGCTTTGAGTTATTCATTTTCGCTATGAGTTTTTGTTAAGTAGTTTACAAGTGAATATACCATTTGAATAACGCATAATAAAGCCAAACTTTCTCAGATCTACAGTCATACTGATTATTAAAACTTTCAAAACAACTGGAAGTATGACAATCAAAGCCCAAGTTATAAAAAACTATAAAGCTTGCTGTTATGAATGAGCTTTTCAGTTCACCATTTGATTTTCCAGACCTAAATCTTATACAATAACCTTGCATAATATACTTGCATAGTGATGTAATTGGAAATGGAAATTGGAATGTAAATGGGTTGCTTTAAAGCAAAATGTTGAGTATCTATGGAAAGTATGGCCCTGGGACTTTTTTTAATTTATCTATATACAAATTTACATTTTACATACATTTTCCGTAGAAAAAGGTAGAACCCTTTGCCATTTTTTTATTTAACCCTTATTAATTCAGGTTTTAATTTATCTTACTAATTTGCTTATCAACATTCCCCACTACATAAAATGGTTTATGTTGCCTATCATGCTTAAACTGTTTTTTTCAATGAATTCAATTTAATGCAGCTCTTTAGTTCTATATTTGGTCTAGCTCGAACAATCCATTAAGTGATCTTGGCACCCACAGAATAAATGTTACAGGAAGAACAATCAGGGTTGATCGAATGAAGTTTAAAACTTAACTGGGGTCTTCATTAGGGTCCTCCTTTTCCTGTGTATTAGATGATAGCCTACAAGATCTCAAGAGGGCTCATCAGTTATGCTGCAGCTTGACGGTTGACCTTCCCACAAAGCTTCTGCAGCCCAGTTCTGGCACTCCATTCTTATTGTCAGGTCAGTGGTCGGTTAAGCATACCTAAGGTTCTTGCATCTAAAGGCCTTAAGCGTCCCTGGTACTACGCGTTCTAAAATGTAAACTGTGTCTATTAAAGAGTACCATAGCAAAAGATCAGGTTTGAGATTTGTGTTGGCAGTCTCAGATGTTAAGCAGAAATTTTTTGAAATGTCTGCTGTCATCCTTCATCTCTTGCTGCTTGTAGAGGTTGCAGACTGATGTTATCTGGGCTTTTGCTTGCTTTGCACCTTTCCAAATGAATCCTCTCACTATTCCAAGATGGCTTGATGGCAGAAGAAAGCCATTGATCTTAATCTGTCTCAACTGCAGTACAGCTGCCAGGCACTTTCGGACATGGTTATCCTACCAGGATTAATAGCTTTGGGTCAGACTTCTTTTACAGCCAACCAGAATACGTCTCAGGGTCGCAGAATATGAGCAAAGGTAGCATCTGTGGCTCTTCATCATACCACGACTTCAGTTCTCAACAGCCTGGCCTGAGAGACAGTCTTTGCACATCTTATAACCTGTTCATGCCAAAGCACCTTATCAAAGGCTGTCAGTGCTCATTTAGAGCTGTTCTATCCCATGATGGTCTGTTCTTTCCATGTCCAAAGCCTTCTCTGCCCATTCCATTTTCTTTCTAGTCACCAAAGTAGAAGCTGCTTTGGATATGAATGTGTCAGAAGATATACTTTCCAGTCTTTGGAAGGCTTGAACTCCTCTGCTAGGCTGGATATTTTAAGCATCAAGATGCCTTGTTCAAACAGCCCTTTGTTGCTGAAGCATTTATTGAGCACCAGCCACATTTTTTTGCAAAGCTTACCAATCTCTCCAGTTTTTTTCATCTTTTAGAATCTCATAGATGGTGAGAGGTCAAATCAACCTTGGCAAAAGTCCAAACTGAAGAAACCAAAGGTTCAGCCTGCTCAGGAGCATGGTCTTGTCAATTCTCTCAAAGCTGTATGTGCCATGTTTGAGTTAAACCACTTAGTCTTTTTCCCTTAGTGAAAATATAATTCTATTGCCCAATGCTCTTGAATGTTTTATCTGACTCTGTGTCAAGGGGCCCGAAACACTGGACCCAATATTCAGACAGATCTGGATGAATGCCAAAAGACTTTATTTAAAAACGGCGTGCGTCAGCGCCTCAGCTGGAGCGGATAAGCTGGATCCTCTGTGGAAACAGAAACCCAGGTCAGTGACTAAGAATAAATGACAAGAAACGACCGAGAGCTATAGTCACTGACCTGGTTCACAGTTCAGTCCGATCACTGAGGGATGAGAGGAATCCGCGAAGGTGATTGTCCTCCGCTTGCGGTGGGCGCGGCCCCAGGAGCTACGTGAGTTGAGCAGCGCTGATGCCAAGCGACGCAGTGGGGCAGCTGAGTCCAGTAAGGGAGATCCAAGCAGAGGTCGTAGCGGGTCCAAGTTCGTTAACCAGATGATCAGAGAGCCGATGAGGTACCGATGAGGGAATCCAAGCCATGGTCAGGAAAACAGTCCAGGTTCGGTAAGCCAGTTGCATCCAAAAAAACAGTCCAGGGCTGGTCATACCAACAGAGCAGACAGGGGCAAAGCAAAACTCGGGATCCACAAGACAGAAACAGGTCACTAACAGAATTATCAGAATGATTGTCCAACACTAGAGTTACTCACACCAAAAGGCTAGAACAGTGGTCTCCAACCCTGGTCCTCAAGATCTACTGTCCTACAGATTTTAGATGCATCCCTGCTTCAACACAGCTGAATCAAATGAATGGCTTGGGCTAGAATAATCTGGCACTGGTGGCTTGAAAACAAACAGTATATATAGGGGCTGAAACCAGGTGGAAAGGATAAACAATAATGAGAAAACAGGCAGAGTAAAACAGGTGGGTGGAATAACCAATCAAGCCAGCCACCAGTGCCAGGACCATGACACTCTGTTGGTATGGCCTTCTTAACAGCGTAAAAATCAATTTTCCAACAGCTTACCCTTAACGACTGAAATGCTCCTGGACTTGTTTCGCTTTATCTCTATATGGGCTTATTGTATTTTCACCGAAAGCTTGTCAAGTAATATCACTTGAACATACCTTGGTTTTGGTGAGGATAGTCATTTCATCTATATGAGCTCTGATAGGAGGTAGAAAAAGTCCTGATCTGAGCTTTGGAATTGTAGTTAGGTTTAATGATCTCTTTTTTTCCCCACAGCTTCTATTACAACTTAATGTGTTTTGGCATTATTTTAACCCTGCTTTCTATGGTTTCAGCTTGTTGTAGTCTCCCCTTATCTTTAGCTGTGAGACATTTTTGCAGCTTAATCACTGTGTTCATTTCATCAGGGCATTGTTCCTCTGCACACAGCTAAGGAATGGCAGATGTCTTGTGTTAAAACATGCACATTTTTCCAAATAGAATAATCAAGATGCCAACAATCACAGCCTAGAAGAGATGTACACATTTATTTCTGCAGCCTCACTAATTAGAACCCAGTTATCTGTCTTTTTATCTGTTATTTTTTCTTAAGCCCCAACTCAGCTTTTTGTTGCCCTGAGTCATATACCCCTCAGTCTAAGATACAAACAGAGCAAAGAGATGTCAGGTAGCTAAGGCTAAGTTATGTGAGACAGTGGTAAAAATGAATCATAAAAAAAGGAAGGAAGGTTTGGAAGAAAGAAGCAGAACCACCTTGTGAAACATTCCTCTGTCAGAAGCTCCTCAGATTTATCAACCCAGTTTTCTTTTCCTGCCTCTCTCCTCAGATAATTGGAAGGAAGCATGTGTGCACAGAGCCATGGGGAAGACAGAAAACATATTTTGGCAGAGCTTGACAGGTTAGACAATGGTAGAAAAAACAGCAAACGCTGTCAAGAGACAATGGCATGAGAGTCAGCAAGGAGCTGCACTGCATTATATTCAAGTTTGAGGAGCACAACCTGACGCTCATGGGTGAATGTAAACGTGTTTTTGCCTGATTGAATCTAAGAGTGTGTGTTTATGTGTCATCCATGTGGTGTCCTTGCAACAATGAGAATAGCAGATTGACTGCTGTTAAAGGTCATAGCTTAATTATCTGTGGTAACTCAGCCGCTGCCATCTTCTCCATTCGTAATGCACTAAGAGTACGGGTCCACTTCAAGTAAAGAACAAACCACTGCTGAAGTGACTGCTTTGACATTTAAATGGAAAATCTAACAATATCCTTTGAAAACAATTAACCTAATTTAGCTATTGGAAAAATAATGAGCCACTTATCATAGCACTTATTTACAATTATGAGCAGGAATGTCAAAACCAAAAAAAAAAAAAAAACATGCTCCTGTCATTAGCATTGCAAGAGTTGTTTCCATTTGGTTTGTCTTGAATATTTAGCAGTATTAATTTAGAAGAGTCAAGCAAGAAAATAAAGCAGTTAAAAAGAAAAAGCTTTATAGCAAATAGAGGAATGCAAAAACTTAAGTACCCATACCAGGCCAGTCTATGGTAATGATATCCAATTTAATGTCACAGGAAAAATCAATGGTACTGTAATGCGTCTGAATGTGACTGAATTAGGTTTTGATGGTATAAAGAAAAAGGAACACATGGGGCAGGTTCACATCATTCAACTTTGATCCATGTTTTTTTTTTTCAGATCTCAATTGCTCGCCATCTGAGTTTCGGAAGATGTTAAAGCAAATATATATATATATATATATATATATATATATATATATATATATATATATATATATATATATATATATATATATATATATATATATATATATATATATATATTGCTTTGAATTAGACTTTTTTTAATGGTTTTGAATAGTTTCAGGTCATTGATTAGATTTTGTAACTATGTACATTTGCCTGTGAAGAAACCCTTACAAAGATTTTAGATTAGATTTCTTTCTTCAAATCTTTACATTTTTGTTACTTTCCTGCAGAACGTTCAGCTCAAGGCTTGATGATGTTACACTTCAACCGTATCAAGTAATGAGAAGCTTTCAACTTGTTTCTTTCCTCTCTTTTTTTCTTTTGTTTGTATACAACGTTTTAGGCATTTTGTCTTCTTTCATTTATTGTTTATCAGATTTATATAGGAGTTATGGTTTTTTAATCAAATTACTACAAAGCCTAAATTACACATGCCCAAACTCTAAGTCACATTCAGTGAGTTTTAGCTTTAAAGTTTTCTCTCAAATCTAAAATTGAGTTGTTAGTTACACTGTTATATCTAATTCGCAAATATTTAAAGAAACACAGCAATGTACGGTTGTGGGCACTAATAGTCCCTCTACTCATTGTTCAAGAAGGGGGCTTCCCCTCTTCCCTTTTCCTTTAAGGAAGGGACTGTCATCATCAACCGATGACTATCATCAGTAGATTATCATCATTTCTTATGTAATCCATCATCAAGCAACTAACATGCATAGAGGATGCACAAAAAATACATGCAAGCAAAAATATTTTTGTATGTCACATCTTTCTACCCAGCTTAAGCCTTTAACTTTTTTGGTAAACTAAATAACATTATTTGTTGTTTTCTAGGTGCATAGGGTACCAAATGATGCACTAGACACCCACTTTGACAAACACAGAGTCTAAAGGAAAAATATATTTGAACTAACTGAAATATATTGAATACAATATTGATAAGCATTCAGCTAAGCAAATCTCTTCTGCTTGTGCATTTATCATTTTCTGGATTTTTAATTTGTTAAAAAAAAGTTTTATTATTGTTTTAGTAGTAAAGAAATGAATGTAAAATGATGCTCTCTTACATTATTATGTCTACATCACTTAATAATAATAAAAGGTTCATCCCGTATCTCTCCTCTCTGCACCTGTCAGACCAGCCTTGATCACCTGGCGTTGCACACAGCTGAGGTGAGTAGAGTTTGACAGGAAAACGGGGGTTAGCCACTGATTGGAAAAGGAGGAAACTGCCTCTAACGTAATACCTGCCTGTACTGGTTTCTGTCTGCTGCTCGAGTTTTCCTTCTCACCTGCTGCAGTTTGATTTCTAATAAACTGTTTGATCTCCTCTCTGTTGGTTGTGCCTGGCAAAATTTTGGGTCTCACGAACCCGTTTGTTACAAATAGAGTTTTTAAAGATAAAGTTGGTAAATCCATTTTACACTAAAAAAGTTGCTTACTAGTAGGGCTACTTGGACAATCTTAGATGATCAATTATATTGCTCTAATATGTTGTAACTCTGCAAAGGTTTCTGGAGTTTCAACAGGGGAAATTTGTTGAAATCTAGATGTATACTTAATTTTTTTTTGCATCCATATTTAATTAGAAAATATTGTTACCATAATGCTTTATTGGCCAACATGTAATTGTAAGATTTATTTCCAAACTTTTCTGAACAATCAATTGATTGAATAATTGATTTCTGAAGTTGTCATGAAAATGCTTATTTGCCACCTCAGAAAGATATATGGACACATTGATAGATCAAATTGACTCTAACATTGGATGGTCAGCACTCAGCACAATTGAATACTGGCACATCAGTCAGTGCTGAACTTTGTGTTATTGACTTTGTTTTACCGACACTACTTGACATTGAATTTGGCCACGACTCGGATCAGCTCCCAGCCAGCCCCTCGGTGGACACCGGCTGATGTTTTATTCACCATGTCTAAAATAAAATACCCCAACATAAACCACGTCCTCCTTTTCCCAGGGTCCTTACCTGTAGTGTCTCTCACCTCTCATAATAGTGCTTGCTCTGTCTTTCTGCATCAAATCTTACCTCACCCAACGGCTGTCTTCACCAGCTGTGATTGTCCAGACTGCTCCTAGAGGTCACTATAAGGGTGTATGTGGAAACCTTGATAGAAGGGAGAATTAGAAGCTGTTTTAATGGTATAATTCAAAGTATGGCTCAGATGACCTCAGATAGTCAAGAGCCCCAAATCTCTGTCCAGAAGGAAAACATTGAAGAAAAAAATAAGCAAGAAAAAACATCCATCCATCCATTTTTTGTCTAGTTTATCCCAAGCAGGGTCACAAGGGGTGTTGGTGCCCATCTCCAGCTGTCTACTGGCGAGAGGCATGGTACACCCTGGACGGGTTGTCTGTCCATAACAGGGTCAAGAAAAAAAACAAACAACGGAATTATCTCCAGTAGTTTTCTACAAACAACATAAGGTAGATCCAAGGAAGAAGATGTCTTTGACAGATTGAAATCATGCTTTTGTTTAGAAAAAATAATTTGTATCAAAACTGAAAACACAGTTCGTAACATGGTCGATACATGGTGTTGACACCTTCATGTTGTGGGGACAGTGTATGTTTCTTCAGGGACAGGGAAGATGTTCAAAGTGGATGAAGATGGATGAAGCTATGTGCAGGGCAGTCCTGGATGAAAACTTGTTAAATGCCACAAAAGACTTGGAACACGAGAGCAGGTTTACCTCATAGACGAAAAACAACCTAAAACATTCAGTCAAAGGCTACAACTAGATCCAAATAACAGTCCGTGAAAAGATTTTAACAGAGGCTCACAATCCAATCTGCAAAACAGCCATAATTGGACAAAAATAGCTCTATAAAGTTTTGACTCAGGGGGGCTGGTTACAAGTACCGACAACATGACCATGATCATTTCATTGGCCAGCTCTTTGAAAACAGTTGACTTTACATTGCTTTTTTTCCACATCAAATCCTTAAAAATACATTGAAGTGTGATTAGAATAATGCACAAAAAGGAAAAAGTTGAAAAGATGTGTTTACTTTTTAGACATTATTAATTCCTGATTTTGCCCATCAGCAAGGCTAGAGAGTAAAACTGAGATTCATGACTATAAGCTCAGCAGTATAGATACAGAAACGCTGAAAAACAAAAGGGAAGTTCTGCCTTGTGTTCCCTCTTCTAGTTGGTTAGGTTATATCTGGTGTGTGTTGCAGTTCCAGGAAATTTGTAAAATATTTTATTTTTGAAATCTGTCTGAACACTGACCTAATCTTGGTTTGCCCAAAAACAGGCTGAAATTTTCGATGAAATTCAAAAAACTTCTTAATCAAGAAGGAAAAGATTATTAGTTCCAAATGATGCCAATGATATAACTTTGAAAATGTAAAATATTATATTTGTATTTGTATCCTGTGGATCTTTAATTGAGCGAACCAGTTCAGCCCAGGAAGTGGATTTTTTAATTATTGATTCATTTTAAACTGCCAAGTGAAAGAGAGTCCTGACCAATCAGAGCATTATTTTTTTTATTTTTTTTTTTAAAGGATCATGTGTTTCATATAACCATTAGCACCTTCTCTAACTTTTATTCCCAATACATAAATAAAAGGGAATTCAGACCCAGCCTTCTCTTAATCCACATCTGTTTGCATTATTAACACCTCCCCCTGTTTCTCCATTCAGCACAGCCCTTCATCGCCTGATTAGGAAAGAAAGAAAACAGAGTTTGATTTATACACTGCCACCAGCCAGCTGAGCAATCGTCCGCCCCACTGCTGGCTATCAAGGGCATCACTGATCTGACTATAAATAATCAATTATTTCAGCTAATGACCCTACAAGATCCCCTGTTAGACGAGGTCAAGCTTCCACTTGGCAGGCGCCCCACCACCCCCGCTGAGCCGACAAGTGATACGACATTAGCGGGTGTCAACACGTCCTCTCGGCCTCACTGACGGAGTGAATGACCGGCTCTACTTGGCCGTAACGGCAAACTTAAGGCCTTCCTTTCAGCTTTCTCTTCAGTCTGCCTGTTCTCTCGCATGGTCAATCTAAAGTTTATTGTTGTTTTAAATATCAGGGGTGTTGTGCTTTAGAAAGTGGCAGAAAAGAAATCAGGCCAGAGGAAAACGAACTGTTCTGCATTTTGAGTCTGTCTCTTTTCTAATGTGTCTTCGACCTTAATATGATGCCATAATACAGCTCTGTGTAGCATCTCAATCGCCTTATACTTTGCATTACAATTAAAGGTACACTATGCAACCGGTGTTGATTTTCCAGTGAGGCTCCCTCCAGAGGGCGAAAGTAAAAGTGCACTGTCGTAAATATGCTCTGCTGTTCTCCTGGTTTCTCCGTCAAGCCAGGCGCGGTTGTTTTGAGCTTAGCAGCGAATGACTAACGCTGCGTTCACACTGGATGTAGCTGCCGTGAAAGAAGCAGCGAGTTTACATGCAAAGTCAATGGTTGACGCGCGCGTTTTGAGCTGCAGGCGCAGCACGTCTGAGCGGCTGCAGCAGCGCGTCGGGTGCGTTTAACGCAGGGAGAGAGACACAGCGCTGACGACCACTCCTCTTAAACAGTTTATTGACGCCTGAATTAACTTAAAATGCAGAAATCTGCCGGCAGAATATGCAGTTTGGATTATTTAGATGAAAAACACCTACCAGCTGCCGCGGTGAACCGCTGCTGATGAAGGGATCCATACTGTCGGCGCATCCCTGGTATGTGGGGGTCTGAGCGGCTCCGACAGAAAAAATATTGAAGGCAGGATAATAATCTGAATGAACTGACTGCACTGATTACGTTTTCAGGTGTATTTTCTCACTTAAAAACATATTAAAACTACTTTATTCCCACTGATCACAGCAAATATAGCTGCAAGGCAGAGAAAGGATAGTGAAGCTCCGCCCAACGCGCCTCAGAGCCACTTTTGCACCGCGCAGCCAGAGCAGCAAAGCTGCTTCAGCGGCGCGTCAGAACTAACTGGTACAAGCAGCAAAAATGAAGCAGCAGACGCGATTTTGCTGCTTTTGCTGCGTGAACGTAGCATAACTGCACAAAGATTGCCACTGTGCTAGCAACGAGCATGCTTTTAACTGGGGGGTGTAGCAGTTCTCGCCGTAAAGCAAGACTGACTCTCACGAGACTTCTGAGCCTGTGGGTGCGGGTCGGTGCTCCTGCAATTGCAAGTGCAGTATTTCCCCCACAGACCACCAGGGCGGCCGAGAATACCTTTGTTCAACCTGAAATGACTCATTTAATCATCCATAACGTTATGGAACACATTAATTAACTGAAAAATGTTGCATAGTGTCCCTTTAAGGGAACGATCATGTATTTACTCATTCTTACATCAAACAGATTGAAAAAAATTAACATTCATTTAGAAAAGTTTTCAGGCAATGCAATGTGTTGATATCACCCCCCCCCCCCCCCCCCCCCCCAACCCCCACAATAAATTTGTTTAGCTAAATGCTCCACTGGGCCTTAGATTAAATTGTTTTGGTATCTCATGAATAGCGATTAAAGACATTTGGATTCCTTAATTTATTTTGCTGAAACAAATTTACTCCCTGTTGGTGAAACATAAAGTTTGAACAGACATTTGAAATAATTACTACTTTTCTATTTTGAATAAATCCACTTAGAGCCTGAAAGTTTTATGTAAAACAACCCAATTATAATATCACTATGTTTAGCTTACTCATCACGAATAGACTCAAATTCTGATTGTAATGACATTATACTGTCAAAGTCTCGAAACCTTGGTCCAAATATTCAAGCAAACCGATTTGGATGATTCCAAACAAGTTTTTATTAATATAGCAAACATGGGGCGTCTCGTCAGCTGGGGCAGATAAACCGGATCCTCTGTAGGAATAAAAGTTCAGGTCCGTGACTCAGATTTAAAGGCTGGCAACGACTAAGAGCAATAGTCACTAAACTGGTTCAGAGTTCAGTCCGATTCCAGAGGAAGGAGACAATTCCAAGATGGAGATTGTCCACTGTTTGTGGCAGGTGCTGCCCCCAGAGCTCCGACTGATGAGAAGAGCTTATGCCAGCTGACGCCGAGGATCAAGAGTTTCAAGAAGAAAATATCCTGAGCCGAAGTTGAAGGAGAACCAGGTTTACAGATCAGAAGATCAGAGAGCCAAGGAGGTGCCGAAGGAGGGTCCAAGCCGAGGTCAGAAGAATAGTCCAAGTTTGGTAAACCAGTACAATCGAGCAAAAAGTCCAGAACTGATCAGACTAACAGACCAGACAGGGGCAAAACAAAACTCAGGATCCACAAAACAGAAAAAGGTCACAATCAGATAATCAGAACAATAATCAGAATCCTAGAGGTACTCTCACTGTACAGCTTGAATAATCTGGTGCTGATGGCAGGAAAGCAAACATCATAAATAGCTGCAGGGACGTGGCAAATCAGATCAGCGGTAATCAGCCCCGGGACCAGTTAGACAGGTGAGCAGGGGCAGATGGAAAAGCCAAACATCAGCTCCAAAACCATGTAATATAAGGCAAATATTACTTTCATTTTCCTCAGTTTCTCTTTTTATAACTTAAAAATCATTATTTTTTTTTCAGCAGATTGGGGTTGTATTTGAGTTAATGAGTCGATGCAATCAACTGGTTTTCCTTAGATTAGAAAACTTTGTATCAATTTGACTGTATGATCTGGTTGAACTGTAAAGTGCCTTGAGATGACATGTGTTGTGAATTTGGCGCTATATAAATAAACTGAATTGAAATTGAATTGAATTGAATAATTTTTTTTTGTCTCTGAATTTCCTTCTGAAAAAAGTTTTACAATCAAATGAGACAAAGTTTGAGCTGTCTAACCATAACTGGTTAAACAGGAGTATTCTGAATGAATGAAGGTTGACACATCAACAGCGCTTCAGCTGCAATCAAGTGTGCTGGAAGTGGCCGTATCAGTGCTAGTAAAAACTAATTATTTATCTTTATCTCAAATTAAAAACCTTGTTGTTTGAAATCAGACTAGTAAAGTCAATAAACTAGTATCTAAAATGGGTAGAGCAGCTAAAATTAGACATTCATCTTAATCTTAATCTGTATGTAAATTTCTGGGCATGATTGAATATGAGCCAGTGCCAGAAATCCAACTAATTAAACTGTCAGAACCGTGTTGTGCAAGTTTACCAGAAAACTATGAATATATGAAATAACTAGAACTTGAAGTTATAGCTAAGTAGTAGAACATTCAACTCCAGGGTAAACCCAATCAATGATTGTTGGTGAAATGATTACAACTGTAATTTACTTTCTCACCATTGTTTTTTATCGGTTGAACTCCTGGATTGGCTGTTTAAAATCCTTCACCAATTTAGTAATTTAGAATACTATTATCAGCTATTTATCACCAACCACAGAAATTGTGTCTGTCTGTTCAAATGCTAACCGAAAGAGGGTGAATCTGACCTGAGTGATAATTCATTCACTGTGCAAAATAATCACAAAGTACCATGGGTTAAAATACAGCGGTACCATCTATCCATCCATTGTCTGACACGCTTGAGTGGGGTCGTGAGGTGTGCTGGTGTCTATCTCCAGCAGTCAATGGGCGTGAGGCAGGGTACACCCTGGACCAATGGTACCTTTGTTAGCTAATAATCATGCCGTATTATTGTATCTCATGAATAGGCAAACACTAAACACCACTGAAAATAAGCACATAATATAAGCAAGTAAACAAAGGCAAACAAAAAGGTAAAAAGAGGTATTAAAAGTCCATTCAAGAGTCTCTCCGTTTTGTTCAAATTTTTAATGTACATGTATTGAAGGTGTGTTGTAGAATTGCAGCAGTTAAATGTGAATAATCCTGATACATAGATATTAAATACACTCAAAATAGCAAAGTTTCACATAGTTTTAATAAATATATTAAGGAATGCATTAAGTGACACTTGAAAGAATGGGTTATTTTAGCTGTTACCAGGCGGTACAGTTCTGGGCCAGCTAGGAAAAGGGAGGGATTAGAGGACTCATAAAATGGCTTTTTCCATAGGATTGGCAACAAGGTAGCTTTCAGAAACTTTACTAGCCTAACTTTTCACGCAGATAGTAATGTGGCTCTTTCAGTCAGGCTCAGTGAGCATTAGCATTCAGTTCAGAACTCTTACTTAAAACCATCAGCAGTTGAATCAGAAAGCTTCTTTCAGATTAAAACACCCAACATATTACTTTCTACCTATCTCCCGCCCCAGCAGAGTATTTATTAATTATCAGATGACTGTTGGGAAAATATTTGTTGGCTAAGTGGAATAGAGATAGGGTTTGGTTCTATTCTGCCTAATTCTGTTTGGTTTGTTCTGTTCCGCATTTATAGTCTTTCCCCCTGTTCTGGCCAGCCTAGGGGGCCATTTTCAGCACAAGCTGTAAGCCACCACACTACATGAGGAAGTAGTAAAAACAGCTGTTCAGTCATTTCTTTCCGGGAGTTTTTCCACAATGTGTTAATAGTAATAATATTTATGAGCTAAATCATGGAATATCTCTTGATGCTCTTGCCATGTATTCCGTGGACGGATCCGCACGGTTACACATTTTCCTATTGCTCTGAGTGGCTATCCTGGCAGTAGCCATATTGGCATGTGTAGAACTGAGTTCAGTTTTTACGTTATCAATCTGGGATGGCTGCCATTCAGTCCATCCATGAAAAGGAGGGACGTTTAGCACAATATAATACACTGAGCTGATTGGGTGACTTGCCAGCTAGTACTCGCATTCCATAATATACTTTTTGCCAATCGTAGCAGCTAACACAAGATGATCACAATAGGATTTGTCTGCAGCTTCTTGAGTGTTTTCAGAACTAGCTGAGTAAGCTGATACATCAAACTTTTTCCAAATGCACAAAGTGCTTTTCTTTGCTTCTTTTTTAAATGACAAATTGTCATTATTTTAGCTAACACCGAGTCAATTGCGGTATTGATAGGTGAGTCCTCCAGCGTAGCCATGTTTATTATGCCCCAGCAAGGCCCTTCCGACTGTCCACATTCCTACATGTCCAGCCCCCAAAAACACCGCTGGCATGTCATCAGTCCAACCCGCTAGTTGTTCGTAGACAGACGTAATAGCTGGAGTCTTTCAAGATGGATTTGTTGTGAGACTGAAAATTCAGATCTCGCGAAAATCCAGCTCGCAGTGCAAGGTTACTGTGCATTTGCATGGA
The DNA here is from genome assembly GCF_016077235.1 of Cyprinodon tularosa. Lineage (NCBI taxonomy): Eukaryota > Metazoa > Chordata > Actinopteri > Cyprinodontiformes > Cyprinodontidae > Cyprinodon > Cyprinodon tularosa. The sequence goes on from NW_024039074.1 coordinate 894,018, forward strand.
CCTTGCTGATACCGCAAGCAAAAAACAAAGCTCAATCACCTTTACCCCCACGTATGTTGTGCAGCTCACTTGTGAAGTCATGTTAATAAATTAGAACTGTTCCACATCTACCGCTACTCCTCCGCACATCACAGTCTATGTACGTCTTCTCCGTCCTTGACCATTACCTGAGTTCAGTTAATGGTCTCAGTTGACCATTAAAACAAGAAGCCAAGCTATTTTTTGCTCCGCTCTGGTCCGTTGGAAGCCGACCAGCTCAAGAGCTGCAATTGCAATTGCACCAAAGAGAAGAAAGAACGTAGAGAAATCCAGTTTATGACAAAATCATTAATACCTAATTAGAATTTAAATTTGATGTATTCCCCAAAAATAAGGCAGTTTGATTGGATACAACCTATTGGTACTTCAGGATGCCAGGAAGCAGCTTTGTCATCTCGATCAAAAATATTTTTTTTTTTGCTGAGAGGTTTAGGAGTTTCATTAAATCCAGTAGCACAAACTTCCAAAAGTGCATCTCACAACTTCAAAATAAACCAGTTATCGCAGGCCTTGATGAAGTGATGCAGATTTTTAAAAGTAGAGAACACACCAATTTTGTATGATCCTAGTTATCCCTAGGTCTATTACAAAGATGATTAACATGACTGCATATGTGCTCTGCACAACGTATGTGAGCAGGATGGAGCTGTGACGGAGGATATGGAATCTGGAGGTTAGTGACACTGACCGGGTATCAGAGGTGGGCCATGTCTTTGGTCAGAGAGCAGAGCATGCCTCCTCTGTTTCAACACTGAACATGAGTCACAGATGCAACTTTCTATTGATTCCCACTGAATTACAAAGGGAGATGTAAATATATTTAACATACTAGTTTTCTTTGAAACTGTAGTAAAATAGATCCCTCTCTCCATTTGATAATACAAACGTCATGCAGGTTGTGCCACTGTTAAGTTGAATGTGATAGCATAACAACATTGATTTATATATAATATTGAAATCTAGAGATTACTTTATAGAGTTCATCTTCAGTTTTAAATGTATTGAGTGTTCATTTCCCAATCGCCTAAGGCTGGATGAAAGCATTTCCAAAAATACAAAAATAGGCGATGACAACATTTAGCAGTTTCCATCTACTTTAAGGGCACTAAAATAGCGACATTCTTTGCTGAAGAGTTAGCAAAAATGATCTTATACTGGAGAATCTACCTGAGGTTTGGGGTCATTTGGTGTCATTTTGCATCCTAACATGACTGAGCTCCTGACAACATCTGCGGAATTAAGTGTCCTTTATACATCGAGCACCCAGCGGGGAGATTAACTTTCAGCTACCAAGTTTCTGCTCAGTTGCTCCAGTTTTGACCTGCAACATGTCCAATGACCCCTCTCAGTGGCTCTGATTCCCAGCTGGAGCGCACCAGATGCCTGTCGACCCATAGCAGCGGAGGGAGCCTGTTTATCCATCAGCCTCTGCGTCCGCTCCAGCCCTGCCACCTGTCCCACTCTGTCAGTGTCTGAGCACATTTTCTAGAGCAGGCCAAAGGCAAGCAGATACATTCAACTTCTGGCTCGCCGGAGGCTTTCTTCATGGGTCATTACGTAGCAGAAGAGCTGGCTGTTAACAAAGCCATTACTGCAAGTGCTTAGGACCTTGTGCGGTTCTGGTGGGGGGTCTGCATGTTGGCTGTGTTTTGGGTTTTTTAATTATATCTTATCATTTGGGATCATGTAAGAGCAGAATGTCTTGTTGGACAGGATAAGCGAAACTTTGGCAGGAGAGTTTCCTGTCTGATCCAACTTCATTAAGGACTTTAAAAACAACCTTCAAAGAAAAACAGGCAAACAAGTCTTTAAACTTAATGCCAAATTTTTAAAAGAGAGTAACCTAAATAAAATATGCAACCATAGATTCTCTGCACTAAATATGACCCCCCAAAAAACAACCCCTAAAATCTGTGAAATTTACTTAAATTGGTGATAACAATGTTCAACTGAATGTTGCAAGTTCATCATTTCCCTGCAAATGTTTAGCTTGGCAGAAGTTATCATTCTTTTTGCTCAAATGTATATCATATGTATATCCTAAAATATTTCACAATACTGGACAAACAGAGAGGGATCTTTGACCATCAATCTAATGGTGTTTCCTAGTACATAGTCCTCTTTGGGGGCTCGCCTTTTTGTTTGTAGCTCAGCCCACAGCATTTCTATACAATTTAGATCTGATGACTAAGATGGTCATGGAGGATGGACGGATAAGACTGACTAATATCAATCAATCAATCAATCAATCAATCAATCAATCAATCAATCAATCAATTACACTTCTTTATTGTCAACTACAATTTACATTGCAATTGAAATTTCAGTTTCAATACAACCGTTTATTAAAATAATAAATGAACGGTTTTAAATAATAATAAAACTATACATTGATGACAAATGAATGGAGCGGCGGGTAACTTAACAGCAATGGTTAGCTGGATGGAAGGACGGACGGATGGTATTATTGAATAGATTGATTGATAAGAGCTGGATTGCTAGGTAGATGGAGGGACATATGGATGAACCAGAAGAATGGAAGGATAGATGCATAAGGGAAGGATGTATAGAAAGATGAAGAAATGAAAGAAGGGACTGATGACCATGGATATTCGTGTATATTTGTTGCTGTTCTGTGTATATTCATCTAATCTGATTGAGGCATAATGTGTAGGGTGGCAAAATACATCTAGCTCCTTATCCAGACATGGTCAGAGTTTTAATTGTTTTAAACCTTTTACTTATGCCTGAGTGCAGATGCTGGCAATTTTAGGAGGGTGGCTATTAACTTTTTACTCATGTGTATTCATAGCTGCACATTTGTCCTTTCTGATTGGAATGCTCTCTTTTGAATCCTACTTTAAAGACAGTCTGGGGCCATAAGTCCACATTATAAACTGTAACTTTACCTTTTGACTCACCTTGTGGTTTTGACATCACACCATAGGGTATAAAGAGGGACTGAGCCAACCATTCTCCCTTTGTTTGGAGCTGCCATTTCACAGAAGTGGCATCCGCCTCAGCTGAGCCCTATGTGTTTGGAAATATAGGTTAAAAATTGGGGTGTGTTGCATAGTTTGAAGAATAGGCTTGGAGTTTGTTTGAACAGATCATCTGCAGATTTACTAATGAACCCCTGATCGTAGCAGTTCTGATCAATAACCTGTTGCCTTTGTTCCTAAGCAAGCAGAGAAGATCCTAGGGAAACTAGAGATGGGAGATTCCTTCACCCAGCCTGAGGCAACTGAACCAACTAACTAAGTGGTTTGGCTAGCAACATCCAGTAACATTTCCCCTTTGTTCTCAATCAAACCTGCAACTATTCAAAGGACAAACCTGGAGATTGCTGCACCCTGTCACCTAAAGTAGCCTTCGGAGTCTTAAAACACTTTTTTCTTTTTCTTTGCTACTTTAACTATGCCTGGGCAGGTAGCTAATTAAGTTTATATGCTGATATTTGCTGCAGGGTTTGTTTCAACTTTGTGTTAAATTGATTTATTGTGTAATCTGAACTGAATTGTGAGCTCACTTTTATTAAAGTATTTGTCCAATGAATTAGACTGCACCAACTGTCTGCTAAATTAGATTATTTCTTCCTCTTTTTATCTTTGTCCTCTTTCTCTAACACTCTGTTTTGCCTTCCTTCTAACTTCCCTCCGATTTTTTGGTGTTTCTGGCCAATCACGCTGTAGTTACTGTAGCTCCCCGCTAGAACTGTAAATATTTTGCGTTCTCCCACCTCCAGCTATACAGTATTGCATGCCTTTGTTTAGGAAGGGTATCATTCTTCATACCTTGCCACCCTCCAAATTAACCCTATGTCTTTATTTCATATTTGCTGCTGGTTTGATTGATAATAATTAGATACTGAAATTAAGCTTGATTAATTCTTTAGCTGTCAAAGCAGTGTGTTCTAGTCAGTTGTAGTGAACTAAATAATTGCTTGTATCAGGAACTTATTTGATAAATTTCAGCACATATAATATAACTTATTTAATTATAATTTAATTTGTGTTAACAGTTTGATGATATTTAGACATTGTGTATTGTGGTCTGTTAAAGAATAATTACCAATTGCAGTTTTACATAAAAATTCTTAACATTTACTAGTGGTTAATATAATACAGGATCAAAAACTATGTTAAATATCCACATACGCTTATAAATTATCGGAAAAGAGATGGAAGTGTAGTAGCCGTTAGCCAAAATTATATAAAGTATTTATTCTTTGTGGTTGAATTTTGATTGAAATGATAAATTATCAATTAGAATTTCAGATTCTAATTACTAATAATATTCAATTCCTAAAAGGAATAATTGCCGAACAATGCGTTCCAGCTCAAGGCACCAGCCTTTTTTTATGCATATAGAATCAAAGTTGATTTTGTGTTTTTATTTTATTTTTTTTTTTATGGTTATAAAATAGACTAGTTGTGGTGAGGGAATATGTAAAGGAATTCCTTAAAGACCTTGAAGAAAATGATGCAGAGCCTGTCTCAGGCGAAAAAGTGATCCGTTTTTAAAACTTTGAGCGCAGCCCTCCTCGGAGCGACTCCATCATTCCTCGGCTGCGTTTCAATAAAGACATTCATCTTTTTGCTAATGCATCAATAAAACTGCTCATATATTCGGACAGTCCAGTAAATTTTGATTAAAGACCTTGAACACTCACGGTGCCTGATGGTCATCTGAAAGGAAAGCTTCACATCATAAACCTGTTATACAACCCTCAGGGTGAAACATAAAACCCGCTCCATTATGCTCGTCTCAGAACAGAGGAGCCGTGTTTAAAATATTAACTTCCACAGACTGAGATAAAAGCTGGAATTCACTCGTTTATCTAAAATGCTAATGTTTTCTCAGGATGGTGTCGTGTAACACAACCTAAATCTTCACATCCAAGAACCCTGATAAGGATGTTTTGTTTCTGCTAGTATTGGGCTTTTCACTTCTAAATATTGCAATTTATTCTTATCTTTAGCCAGTCCATGCTCAAAATTCAAAATTTAGTTTTTTTTTTATGTTATCTGACAGAGATGAAAAGCTAGTCCTGCAGGAATTATTTGTGAAGAAACTTTAGAAACTAGGAGAGCAAAGGAATGTTCACACACCTTAGCCTACTCTCTAAACAAAAATAGAAAAAAAACAAAAAAAACCTGAGGAAATTTTGTTTTTGAAATATCTATTCGCGAAGAGTGTGCACACAGCTTCACTCTCTCTTCACAACATGCTTTAAATCTAATTTAGCTTTAGGAAGGATCCTTCAACATTCTACATGCTGCCTTGATAATATTTACCCACCTTACCTTGCATCAATTCTTCTTAGGTTATGATATCTTGTCTATTTATGAAATCCCTCAGGCTTTCTGTCTGGACTCAGCTTCTTCCAGTCCACATGCCCTTTTTTAACCAAGAATCCTAAGACTAAAAGTATCTTTAAAGATTAGTTATCAAAGCAAGAAAGTCCATTGTTACCCTCAGCAAGGAAGTTGTGTTTCTATTGTTATTGGTTTTCCAAAATATCTAAAACAGTTATGGACAGATTGTGCGTGTTGTGACTAGCAACAAATGATCCGTTTTATGATGATCTGGATCACTATCTGGATTCAGGAGGTTTTGAAATTTTTTTGTGAATATATTTATTAACTCTTGCTGTAAGCCACTATATTTCACGGGAAATCAGCTAATTGCCAGAGTTCTGTGCTTTCCTAGTTTGTTTATAGTTAGTTCTTGTGTGGGGTTGTTTGTACCCAGTTCTAAAATTCTAACAGTAGTTCATAAAAGGGACAAACATTGTTAAACATCAACAGACTTTATTTCAGTCAAGTGTAACAAAATCATTGATACTAAGAACAAAATACAGATAATCATATTTCTGGGAATCTTCCTCTCTCATATATGACACTTAAAATTAAAAATACACACTTTTACAAAATGTTTTATCAGACATAATTATGTTTACTGCCATATTAATAATTATACGTATATAATGTTTGCTGCAATTATTAAACAATGGGGAAAAAAAGACTAAAATATTTTTTCCTGTGGTGGCTGAGCTTGAGTTAAATATGAGTTTTTTGCAACATAGTTGTTGTTAGGGATGCACATTGGCAGAGTTGGCACTACTGTTGTCTCGCCTTGCAGCATGAAGGTCTAGGGTTTTATCACAGGCCAGGGTTCTGCATGGAGTTTGCATGTTCTCCGATGCGTCTGTTCTCTCTGGGTACTCTGGCTTCCTTCCACAGTCCAAAAGCATGACTGTTATGTTAATTGACACTGCTTGATTTTTCTTAGGTGTGAGTCTGTTTTTGCCTTGTTGTAAGACTCTGTGTTGCCCTGCGATAGACTGATGACCGGTCTAGGTTGTAACCTGCCTTTCACCCATAAACTGCTTGGCATCCATGACCATCTGATCTGAAACTGACTCTTGAAAGAGGCATTTTCCTGCTGCTCCTGCATCTCCCTGCTCTTTCCCTGCTTTGCTGTGTCTTGCCTTTTCTGAGCTCTCTCTTCATATCACCCAAACTTAAACAATGGATCTAGTCAGCTGGTCTCTCAATGTAATTGATTAAATTTTCTCAACTGGAAGACAGGGAAAAGGGGACCCGTCCTGTCTGCCAGGACATACTTCGTGGGATACACCATGGACTCCTGGAAGGCTTGGAGGATGGTGTGTTTCACAATGCTATGCTATGGATTTTTGGTTTTGTGATACTCAGATTTTTCCTGTTTGGTTTTGGAGGATACCTGATTTATCTACAATTACAGAGGATGTCGACAGCAATTTGGGCACTGATCAGGCTGCTGGCAGTGGTTGACGCCCTCACAAAGGCTATGAACGAGGAAGATCGGGAGATGAGCCGTATGCTGGGTGCGACTGAACTCAGGCTGGCTGCAGTGGTTGAACTCAAATGTGAGATGGGATAATATCTTGGATGTGCACGCTCGCTTCAAAGCGGAAAAGGCCAAAAATTTGGAATATTAGACTCGCCATGTAGAGGCAGCAAGAAAAATACTCCAAGCTGATGGAAAATACCTGTGCAACGTGCATGTTATGGAAGAACTGCTCCCCCCTTCCCCTACCCACAAACATCTGTGGATGCACCCAGAACTGTTGATAAACTTCCATCTCATCAAGGACAATTGCCTGCGGACAGCGATCACAGACAAATTGAAAGCACTCACCAGGTAACCGCCTGGGACCTGCAAAGCCAGGTAACCACGCGCCAAAGGCAGCGTTCTGCAGGACCCATGGCATCAGTAAAGCGGTTACCCTTTTCAGCCCCCCCACCCCATTCAAATGTATGTGACGTATTGTGATGAACAGTTTGTACTGAAAATGAAATCTCGATTGCAATATAAATTGTAGTTGACAATAAAGTTGATTGATTGACCGTGGATGGATGGGTTGATGTTAACTTTAATTTCATATCCCATTTGAATAGTTGATTGATTGTTTGTCACCTATCTCAGATGTCTAAAACAAACCTTTTTTCTCTGTGTTTTTTTTTTTGGTTCTAAAAAGTTACTGTCTGATTGATGCTTGTAGGGTTGTTTGTATATTATACCTGTGAGGACGGTTTAGCTTGAAATGAAATTTACTGAACAATCATCCAATTGGGAAGTTTTTAAGCAGTAAATGCCTTTGGGACCTTAACTGGATAGCCTATCGGCTCATAAAGTTTAGGCAGTGTAGAATTAATTTGGCCAAACTTTAAGTTAGTTCTGTTAGTGTAATTTATCATCTCTCAGAATAGGAAGCATAAACGTGCTGGCATCAGGTCTGCTGACTGCCCAGCTCCTTCTTTACTTCTACGACAAATGTTTTCTCGTGATTTGCCCCTTTTATAGTCGATAAACTCTTTTGGCAGAATAGTGATGCCATTAAAGTTTATATGATTATGGTATAGGATAGACACTGCCCAGCAGCAGGAGAAAAATAGATGGGTCACGATGCAGTATTTATGACTCAGTGGTGGATGAAACAGCTTAACTTTGTGCAACACTGTTTATTAATATCTCTGTGGTTGTTTGTCTGTTTTAGGTTTCTTCAAAATGGTATAGTGTAGTTAATTATTTAAAGATAACTATATATATATATATATATATATATATATATATATATATATATATATATATATATATATATATATATATATATATATACTTGATTCCTCCTTGTATGGTGTATGGTGCTATATAGAGCAAAAAGAAGTGCCACAAATTCCTGCAATAGGAAAAGTGGATGGTCAAATTTAAAATGGACAGAATAACATTCTAATTTTCCCTCCAACAAGCCACTGATGTGTTTAGCATGACATCATGCTCATTAAATCTATGAGAATGATTTTCAATTAGAAACACTGTTTTGAGGGCATGCATTTAAAGACAGCTTTTGTCAAAATGCTGATAAGAATAGCAGAAATACATTCATGATGAATATCTATTTAACCTACAAACAAGACTCTTTGTACATCTGTAACAACAACATGAAACAGAAAGCTCAGAGTATTTAAATTAGTCATTACCTTCTGAATCCTGAATTCTTTATGTCCTTTTTCTCCAAACTATTGTTGTGAAGGGGTTGGTTCTTTAAGTTCAGTTATTTAATGTTATTATTATGGATATGGTATTTTTTATAATTCCTGACATGGTGGAGTTATTTTCATATTTTTATTTACCTTAATTAATTTCAAAAATTTTGTAATAAGCAAGGGTTTTTTTCAGGCCAATATTAAAATGTGTTTTGAACTAAAAGGGCTTCAAATTTGCTTAAGTCTAACCTCAAGTTTTAAAAATAGTTCCATTATTCTGACCTAATGAAGTAGCGGGGGGTCATGGTCCTTTGTACACTTAAATAATGACCTGCTCACAGGTGCTTTTACAGAAAGGAACAGTACAAAAGGCCATTACACAAAAAGATCTGTCGTTACTGGGAAACTCTTCAGAGGTGGATATATTAGAAATGTATAATAGCTCATTGTACATTTCAGTTCTCCCAGCCCTATATCTATACTCACTCGCTGTGCCCTGCACTCCGCCCTAGAGTTGGCCAGAATATTAGATACAGAAAAGGGACCAAATGAAGTATAAAATTATACTGTGTCAGCAATGTTCAATAAACAACATAGATTAGTCAAGCATAAACGATCATATGTTTAGGTAGGAGTTCTTAAGGATAGTTGATCTCAGTGGTAATGAGAATCTGTTACAGTGCTTCCAGGGCTGGGAGTGTCTAACCCCCCATTGTTTTTCTGCATACTGCAAAAGGTTCCCAATAAACTCCATAAGGCAGCAGTTCTGTCATTTTCTTTTTTGAATAATTTTTAACAAAGCAAAAAAGCTTTTTCAGTTTATGGCTGAAGTTCTAATGGAATGTGCTTGCTTGTCGACTTCCAAAACAAAGCAGCATTTTGTTCATGCAGCCTTGTCTTAGGGGTTCTAACTGCTTTTTGTTAAAAAAAAAATTCCCTAAATGCTTGTCTGGGAACTGTTGTGTGATTGGTACAAAATTTGTAAAAAAAAAAAAAAAAAAAGGCTGCAAAATCTGATTATTGGAATAATTTGTGCGGAAGAGTATATAGTTGTTGAATAAAAGTGGCAAGTGATAGTATGCAATCTTGACAAAACCCGATTTTTCTATGTTTAAAAAAACAAAATAAAGTAGAGTTCTATTATATAATGAAAATATTCTAAAACCAAATGCATTTATTTCATAATTTCCTTGTTAATGAATTGTTTAATAGAAATGATAGGAATTAAATGTAATCTGAAACAAAACCTTAGGAAAACCTTTGAACCTTAGGAAACTGATTCTATTTAGTTATTTATGACCCATCATCATTTTACAGAAAAACTTTTAACTATTTTAACCTTTACTTTTTCTGGTTCCTAGTTACTATCCAGCATATAATTCTTCTTAAATGATTTATTTGTTCTTTCGGTAATTATATTATTATATTGTGCATTACTCTTATTATATGTCAACACAAAAAAATCTGAGCTGGTGTTTCTTCAGGAAATGTATTAAAGGTAAGAGAATGAATAATTTACCTTTTCCAGCTTTGCAGCTTTAATCAAACTTTAATCCAGCTCACTGAAGGTTTGTTGACCCTGGTTGTACAACTGACCAATGTTGAAGGTTCGGTGAAATACTTGGCTCATTTCATACTTCTATTCAAAAGTGACTCCCTTTCTCCCTGAGCTGGTATAGATTTATCTTTGTCTGACAGTTGGAGATACACGAAGACTGCGAATGACACAGTGTCTGGAGCTGCTGGGGTTTATTTTTTAAGATAAGGCATCTGAGTTTAAATTGTTCATTCAGCCTTTGCTCTGCAGTTACTCTCACCTCTGGGATGCTGAAACTTCATTAATGATGCATAAGTGTTATACATAAGTCAAGAAACTTATAGTTTTGATTTTTTATTAGAAAGATTGGATTTTTTTCTGAACTCTAATTTGAATTTTGACAGCAATAACATTAAAAGGTTTATCCTCTAGATGATGGTTATGTAATTTAAAGGAGTCTATAAGCATAAAAAATATGTTTACATGCATAATTTACAAGATTACACGATACTCACACATTAACATGCAGTCCTTGTGATGTGGTCACAAGTACACTTCTACAGACCACTTATCTAACCCACAAGTTAAATGTGGAAAGATGATAATTGGAGGTTTGGAAAAGATATTGAAATATCTTCCTTTTTTAAAGTGTACAAGCACAGCTATATTTTAAAATCATTTTAAAAGTAGATTACACTTGCAACTGTTAAATAATTGAGTAAACTCTCTTAAAGATTAAAGTTAAAAAAAAAATGTTATTTGAAGAGTTTGTAGATTTTAGGGATCTGTAATATAGCATATCTTCACTTTTCCCTGAATTGGATCAGGTCAGCTAAAACGCTTTTAAATTAACATTATAACTAAATTGTGACATATTTTAGTCCTACATTTTGTCTGAATTGTCTCTGTGTATAGGGTCTGTGGAAAAAAAAAAAACTTATACAGAAAAATAAAAAATTAACACAGCTTTTATGTATAATGCCTTTAACTGAATAAAGACATTTATTGAGACTTCAGTTGAAAGAATACAAGTATAGCGCTGGATTCTGCATATCATTAAAATTAAATATCTTAAAAAGCTGAAAATAAGGAACCAAAAAAGAGCAGATAAAGCAACAAGGTAGAGGGCCCTGGGGAACATCAGATTATACGGGGGATGGTCAGAATGTTTACTGAACGGGCAAGTATAAGGATGACCATTTTAAGGCAGAACCTGAACCACCTTAACAACACCTAAACAGTTTTAACAGGGATTGACCAACAGTATCAAACGGTCAAGTCAGGTCAAGCATAAGCAGCACAAATCATTTACTTACATCAACATTTACATCAAAATATTTTACTTGACTCTAAATACAGTCTTTTCAGATAATTATAAGGGTAGCCTCTTTCTTGTAACTCTAATATCTTTATAATATATAAGCCCTATTAAAGGTAAAAATTTGTAAAAACAATTATACATGCCCATAAAATTGCCTCGTGGGGTGCTGAAGCTTATGGTTATTTAAAGCAACACTAATGACACAAACCTTGAGCTTTAAAGGATTCTTCAACCTCTAACAATCAAGGATTTTAAAGTTAGTAAATTATGTGGATAAATGAAAATGTGTCCTATCACAATAAAGATTTGTTATTATTGCAATAATGTAACACTTGTGATGCTCGATGATGAACAAAGGTGATGAATATATAAATATCCTCCTACGCTGTTGTTCTTAAAGCAGCCAAGGTGACCTTTCCTCACTCATCAGCTTTATACCTTCAGCTGCTAATGAGAACAGATCATGCTTCATACTCCATATAGTTCTCCTTTTAACCAATAAAGTCTTCCACTATAGAATTAAAGAAACTGGGTTCTCTTTTTATATTGACCTTGTTAATTTTCACACTGCATGGAGATAAATGGAAGCTCTTACTGTAACTAGTGCAGTCTTTGGAGATCTAGGGTGTTTTCATAGAAAACAGACATTGTTCTTTGATGGAAACCCTTACAGAGAACAGAATTTTAATCTGTTTTATTTTTCACCTGTTTAATAAAAAAAAAAAAAAACTGTTAACGTTTACCAAAGATGATTCACTGAGTTGAAGGGTACTATTGATAGGACATAGTACAAGAACTGTCTGTTTAGATCCTGTCAGTTTGCGTGAGTTTTTATCTATTTTTCTTCTGTTTTTTGAAGAAAATAAACAAAAACAGGAAAAACTATACTGACATTGTTGGTATATGATAGATAAGCTTTCTTGTTTGGCCTTGTTCTTCAGAGATCTATTGCTTTTTGAAAATGTTCATTAGTGTTCAGCCTGCAGATCTTAAGTTTAGGCTAGTAGCCAGTTTCCTCTAGCCGTTAAAAAAAAACACACACACATTTACTCAATCTCTATGATATATTTTCCTGTTTTTTAATTGGGTTTGCATCAAATTATTACCCCAGAGAACCAGGGGCAAAACTGCAAATGTTTTAATTTGAAGGTCTGTAAGCGCTGCCAATGCCTTCTCAAAAGCTTTATGGCATCTTTGACATGGACTTACATTACTAATGTGGATAATAAAAAATGCTAGAATATTATTTCAGTTGAAAATATCTTGGTAAAAGCTTATGTTGGCTCTGTCCCATTTTCATAAAATTAGCTATGTATGAATGCATAAAAGTTTGTATTTTACTGTTTATGAAACAAGTTTTAAACTTCCATCCATCCATCCACCCATTTTCTGTCACGCTTATCCCTACTGGTGTCACGAGGGGTGCTGGTGGTTATCTCCAGCTGTCAATGGGCGAAAGGCGGGGTACTACACCCTGGACAGGTCGCCAGTCTATCAAAGGGCAACACAGAGACAAACAGGACAAACAACTATTCTCACACACTCACAACTAAGGAGAATTTAGAGTCGCCAATTAACCCAACAGTCATGTTTTTGGACTGTGGGAGGAAGCCAGGGTACCCGGAGAGAACCCATGCATGCACAGGGAGAACATGCAAACTCCATGCAGAAAGACCCCGGGCGGGTAATTGAACCCAGAACCTTCATAAAAGGCTGCAAGGCTACAGGGCTGCAAGGCTACCCGCTGCTGAAATGTGCATACCTTTGAGCTTTAAATTTGAATGTCATAAAACTATTTTCTGAAAGCCTGATATACGTAGATCCACAAAGAAAATCTTAGTCCACTTTGCTGTGGTTTCGCTTTTTTCAGAGGCCTCTGAAACCTTAAATTCAGCATGGACGCATCTGACCACTTTCATGCAGCTGCTGATCCTCCAAAAGCATTTAGGTCTCAACAGCTTCCTGGGGGGTTAAATCCCACAGGTGTACAGTTCCCCCACGGCTATGCTCTGATTTTCAGAGGATTTTAGCAGAAACATCACAGCTCTGCTAAAGAGAACCATAGGGTTCATCTGTCCTATTTTGTATATTTTTACTTATCTTTTCTATCTACAGTATAACTAAACAGGAAAATAGACCAAGTTATTTAGGAATCAGTGTTATTTATGGATTTTGTTAATTCTCATTATTTTGATAATAATAGATGATACAGTTGGATTAGACAGTTTAGCTAAAGGAGTTATAGTCCAAGCATATTTAAAGTGGCTTCCACAAACAAATAGGAGACTGCTAGCTTCACAGTGCTCCAGTTGACCTTTAAACATTACTTGTAGAAAGTAATTCACCAAAGGTCACTTCTGTAGAAGTTGCATCTTAATGTATATTAATGGAAAGTTGAGAGAAAGGAAAACGTGTCTTAGGTAGTGTTCAAAGGTAAATGGAGTCTTGACAAAATTGAAGTCTATTCAACAGTTTGAGTTGGGTTTATGAGTTTTGGACTGTAGCTGGAGTCTTGACAAAATTGAAGTCTATTCAACAGTTTGAGTTGGATTTATGAGTTTTGGACTGTAGCTGGAGTCAGAACTTCACAAAAAAAACAAATATAGATGTTGATCAGGGTGTAGGCTACAACTGACAGGTACTCTTTTACCTTGTGTTTGCCTGCTAAAAAGTATGTCCAAAGAGTGTTTATTACATTCTTTCAGTATTTGTCCTGCACTCCATTTTATACAATAACTGTATCAGTACATAGCTACACTGTAACATCACACATCCAAGTGCAAGCCTACCTACGCTGCCATCTTGGATCAGGCAATATTCTCAGTAGATGTTACACTTGGTTTTAATCATAATTAAAACCACGGCACGATCAGAGAAGCATGCCAGCCAGACAGAGCAGGGGTGTGCAGGTGCGAAGGCATCAACTTTAAAGTGTTAAGCTTGAGGTAGGACCACAAAACAGTCTCTCTAAAGCTAATTTAAACAGCTTTTTTAAAAGTCACAGACAACCAAAAAAGGAGTACACCCCACTTCATCCTTTGTCAACATAATTTTCTCTGTCTTCCCTTTTGTTTAAAAAAAAACCTGGTTTCCGCTACCTGCTTTACTAAAACCGTTTGGAATTCATGATACTGTTAAAGCCCAGGTGGGTTTAAGAGCAGTCTTCGGCTCCTCTGCTTTGTAAGCTCTGATTTAACTCATCATCGTCTTGACAGTAATACATGGATTATTTACCGTTTCAGTTCAGGCCAGTTTTACTTTCACTGCTTTTTCTTGACACAATGTTCAGGCAGAACTTTCTTTCGCAATATGTCCAAGAATTCGTGTGTGATTTTCCAACTATTGAATTTTATTCTTTTGTTTAAACAGAGTTTTCTTGTTTTTTCAGACTATGTAACAACTTTAACAGTACCCTACTTTTTGGTACTTTCTTGATATTTCCTGCTGTAAATAAAATCTGCAATTTTATAAACTTCATCAACAGATGGACAGAATGAGTGCTTTAAAATGTCCTGGCACACTGCCTGTCTTGAGAGTAATATGCCAGATAGTAACACTTTGTAACGGCTACTTTTTTTTTTACAAATGAAGAAATCGTATTAATTTTTCTCATTTTAGCAACTTTGTTACATGACTTAAAGATATTGAAGCACGTTAACTCAACTTATACAAACTGACTTTTCAAAAGTGCACATTCACTTCGGCAGAAGATATCTTTTTTTGTTTCCAGTGTAGGTTCAAAGTAGGAAAAAACATTCTGTATATGATGCTGCTTGGATGAGGAGGCTGGATGCAGGTGTAGGTAACTCACACAGGATGAAATCAACAGCAAACTCAAAGATGGGGTTCCTAAACCTGAAGTATTGGCCTTATTTTACTGTCATCAAGGTAATGTGCTTGTGATTGACAGATTAAGTTTAGGAGCAAAGACTATATCCACATCAGTTACAAGCAACCCTTAGTAAATGAAGCTCCGTACATCACCTCACCATGATATAATTCTGATTTAAAGCTAAATGTTTCCCTTAGTTATTGAAATATTGTCTTTTACTTCTTCTGTGTTATGCAATAATCATTTACATGGTTTACTTTCTAAGCATAAGCTTTCACATTGGTAACCAGCTGTGGGAAATAGGAACATTTCCCCGCTACAGTAAAGAAGTGCAAAATTCTGATCTTTATACCGTGTTGTACTAGAAAAAAAAAAAAAAAACTGGATTGGGTTCTGTCTCAATTAATGTCCTGCTGTCCACTCTGAATGACATCACATTTGTATGAAGGACATGTATAGCCTTGGGAGGTTGATGTAGTTCTGTGCACATTCAGGTCATCTGAGGTCACCAAGAGTTGATGCTTTTCCTGTGGACTAAATTCTTCCAAAGACAAAAACTGACCTTTACAACATTCTCAGCATGGGAATGAATCCGTCCCTGAGCAGCACATGACAAACAGGATTATTAGGCTGTGATGAAAGCAGTATAAAATGTCACAACCAGCAAAAATCCATGAAATCCAGATTAAAAACAAAACCTTTAAGTCTTGTAATGGGAATGTTTGACAGATTATCCAGTCTAAAAGTTTAAGTTTTTTCTCAAGAGATGAAATGTTTGGTGGTCGGAGGCAGTTTATTGTACATTGTACATTTTCACTTCTTTCTTGAAACCAGTGTGTGGTTCTGGGGCCATGTATAGCTCTTTGAGTGATTTCGAAAAGCTTCTGCCAGGAAATTGAAGCAGAATTAATTTATTCAGTGAGTTCTCTTTCCTTCTCATGTGGTCATCTGTTTGCCTTCCCTTGATCTGTTTGCCTTATCCCTGTCCCTGTCTCTTGGTTTACTCATCTGAACTTCGAGTTTTTTGGGGGGATTTGTCTTGCTGTTTTTCTAAGACCCTTGTTGCTAACCCTAGTTAAGTTGTTTTTGTTCTGTTTTGTTTTTTATAGTCTTCTAACTGCCTGATATCCAGCAATCAGGGAAGGGATAATATCATAATATCATAATACCTCTTGTGTAAAATATGCACACACAATTTCTGTGTAGTTTACTTTCTTCACCACATTATTTAGATTGTTGTTTAAACACAAAAGCTTAAGTACAAATGAGAAGTTTATAATATTATATACTATTGTAATCTCTTGGGAGCTGCTCTCCATCATACGTTTATGAAACCTTGCTTGAATGCATGATTCCTATGGTGCTTTCTTCTTCTCTTTTTGACTATTGGAGCTGATTTAACAACAGCTAAGTACATTTCTCCAATGTGAGAGCAATAAAGTCAATCAATCAATCAATGGTCATCTCAGGACTAAATCTTTTAAGCATAAAGAAAATTGTGCCACAAGCTATTTTTAAAATTAATGTTCACCTAAGATTAATTCTTTTTCTTCCCCCTTATTGATACATGCGCTCAAATTTGATAAATACTCAATTTGCAAGGATGCCACTTTTTAAGGTAGCATCCTTCCTAATTACTAGGTGCTAATCATTGTGAAATAAAGTGATGCAGAAAACTGCGTACTGGATCATGCTTTCAGAACTTGGTGCACATTTATCATTGCTCCCATCTTTAAAGAAATAAACAGTTTGGTTCTAGGAAAAGCTTCAAGTCAGCTGAGACATCAGTGAGTCAGACTCATGTTTGCAGGCTTTCCTGTTCTGTTTGCTTTGGATCAATAAAATCTTTTCCAATCTGAGGAGAGAAGTAGTCGGCGAGCTGGCAGAAAGTTTTTCAGTAATTGCTAAACTGTGTTTCATTTATTTGAGCTCAGATGCTGAGATCAAACCTCATCGTACTCTGTGGAACTGTAACAAACCTTCAGGGTCGCCAGGTTTTAAATGGATGAAGATTTACGTTGTCTCTCATTACAGCTTAGTTTGGACAAACTTTAGATTTTTTGTTGAAAGACTGTTGCAATTCCGAGCTTATCTTCTGAATGCATTTTGAGCCTTTTAGATGTAGATTTTTAAGCCAACTTAATGATTGGCTTAAACATTTGTGAGTTCTCAATAATGAGTTCTCAAAGCAAAGTTGTGGTTCCTTGGTGGTAATAATTCGACCTCTAAACTTCTTTTCCATAGTGAAAGTGTGAGAAGAATCAACATCATCAAGACACTGCTATTTCTTTTTGGTTTGTTTTTAAATAAGAAATAATAATCTTATAGCTGTCTTTAATTTTTTGTGGATTTTTTTTGCTGAAGTACTTTACAGGTGCTGTAGAGTTTGTAGCAAGTTTTTTTTACGCATCAGTACATCAGGTGGTTTCTAAAAGTTACAAGGTTCTTTAAAATTAATCTGAAAATTATACAGAAATGTACGGATATTAGATATTTTACTTTCATTTTTGAATACCTGCAATGCAATAATTTATCTTGAGCAGATGTTTGAAGAGTAGCTTTTACTTTTAGTTGAGTTTCCTTGAATAAGAGTATCAATACTTTTACTCAAGTACTACTGTTGAGTACTTTGTCCAGTGCTGAGTCTGGGTACAGTTTAGATCCCTCAGAATTAAATGTCTTTGGTGGGACATGACCTGGACCTAATCCCTCAGTCAATGTGTATGGATGGATGGAGGGACTCTAAGGAAGTATGAATATTTTTGAAGATTTTAGGGTACATTAGACATGACAGGTTATCATCATAAGTTTTTCAGCTTCTTTTGGAGCACATTTTGTATGTAGACAATAATCAGTGACAAAGCAAATACATATCTGCTGTTTTTTTTTTTTTTTTTTAGCTTTCCTTTAGTACTACCAAACCTAATGAAGCAGTTCTGCTAATGCTCTGCATACAGACATAATGAATAATTTAATCCCCACTGGTTCGGATCATGAGGAGGAAAACATATTTAGTATCTGATGGATATTAATGTTAATGGAGTCTAACCATATTTGAATCTAATACAGTTGGTGACAATGCAATCTCCTTTAGATTTATTACACATGAGCTCCACACAAATATTTGCCTTTTTCCTTTCCTTCCTGTCTGAAATCAGCCGTGCGCTCGCTCAGTAATCCCCAGCATATTGGTTTGTGACAAATTGTTCGGTTCAGAGTCAAACGTGAAATGGGGAACATTTGTAAACAGCCGGTAGCACATTTCAGCGTGTGTTACTGAGACATTAATCTTGATCCGTGTTAGCAAAGATGGTCTGATCGCCGGATGATCCCATTGTTGCAATTCACAGGTGGAATAAAGACCAAAATAATCCATAGTTGGGTGAAATGTATATTTGAGAGCAGCTTCAAGGTGTTAATGCTTGTCTTGGCTTTGGCTCATATTGAATATATGATTCTTATCAAATCCAGATGCAAGGCAACGAGTGATTGTGTGTGTCTGGTTTTTCACTGCTTTTGTGCAAAAATGAGCAGATTTTGTCATCATCCACAGCTGCAGAGGGTGTAATTTCCTGTCTGCGAGTAAAAATGGAAGCAGAGGGGGCTTCGCCTTGGCGACACACTGTAAAGGGGCTTTTATATGCTTTAACACAATGGGGCTCAGTGAAAGTGGATTATTGCACCTGGCTGCTTGCGATGGTACGCTGTTCTGCAGGACCACCGGCGCAGTGTGCAATCCAATAAAAAACACTAACTGAGACCCTGTTGGGACCCTGACAAATCCAGCCGCTTACACAGACACCTTTTGAAGGGATAGAAATCAGAACATCCGGGCTTGAACAAAGACTGGCAGAGGGAAGGCTGGTACAGGTCATTGATGTATTTATCCTGCTGCTTGACTGGATTAGAGCTTCACACATTAGTTAAGTACAGTAGCTTAAAGCTTTTACATTTTAAATCTCTAATTAAGACAAAGACAAAAAAAAATAATACTAATATTTAAAGTACTTATTCTTTTTTTTTTTTTTTACCATATTCGAAGGATTTTGATTACTATGTTGCTGGCGGTTGTGATCAAACAAGGATGAAATACATTATAAAAACAAGTGAATATTGTTGCTCTTGTAAAAAAAAAAATCTTGTATAGGGGTGGTGTTTACTAAGTTTTTTAACCTGGAAATGCAACTTAGCTTGTCCAAAGCAGCCTTTTGTTCCTTTTAAGACGTGATTTTTAAAAAAACCTGAATCTTATTCATCATTGTTCATGGTTTCTACTGATGCTTTCTGTGACTTTGCATGTTTTTCTTTACAGCTGCCTGCAAAGAAGAAATCTTGCAGTTACACTGATATTTCAAAATTAACAGCTGTATTAGTCAAGTGAAAAAACAAACAACAAGAACTTAACTCAACATTTCCCTCTCTGCATTAGGGTGTGAATAAAAGAAACGCTTGATAGCCTCACTAGAACAGAAGAATCAGTGGCTCTCTGAGTCAATCCAGCAAATAATCGACTCTTGTTTCTGTTTTAACTGCTGTTAATCACTCCCCTTTACCTGAGTTAAAATTACACCCTTATTTCCCTGTTCAGACAAAAAAAGATGCACCAATCATCCAATTTTAAGTTGCCTGAAAATGGCAATGTTTAGCTGGTTATAAAATTGCTGACATAATTGCCTCCTACTGCTGCAGTGTTCTCCTCGTCCAGCTGAGTTTTAGCACTTAGGTGCTTTGTTACACAAAATTTGTTTGTTGTTTTATTATTTACTTTACATCAGATTCATCAAAAACATCATCACTAAAGATATTCAGAAGACAGACAGATATATAAGGCAAACAATTGTATATAAAAATCCAGAAAGAGATAAACATTAATATCCTTAAAACCTTGTGTCCTCTTTTGAAGATACAAGGCCTTTCAAACATGCTGAAACACATAAATACATAAATATACTGTTAAGTAGAAATAATGGAATGATCTAAGTAAAAATTCTATTGTTTGTTACACTTTTTATTCTGTTGATGTAGTTTTGTACATTAGTTATCTCTTATGTTTAAGAATGTTATGTTTTCATTTTGCCCCATGGCTGTCATTAGTTTTGCTATTTGGGTTTTGCCATAATCTGTTATTTTAGTTTTAAGGATTTGCCATTTTAGCTGGGTTTGTTTAGCGTTTTGTCATTTGTTTTATAGTTCGTTGGTCTTTCTGTGTTAGTTGGTTATGTCTTTATTTTAGCTAGACCTGACGTCACATCCCCCGCACTGTTTGGGAGATGTGATGTCAAGCGAGTCCATTCTACATTGGTCTGACCTGGCAAACAATCAAAACATTATATAGAAGATTCATTTAGTGGGTATGCCAAAGCGACTGGCATCTAGCTCAACTCAGACAGCAATGGCAACTCCAGCTAAGGTGAATAAAGTAAAGACAGAAACATTGTTAAAGGTATAATGGAAGATTCTCATGAATGTTTTGAAAAGACCCACCCTCTCCACTTAAAAACAAAATGCACATGAACAACCCTGTACCCGCTCTCAAGAAGGAACTCCTAATAAATGTGTGCAAGAGCATACACAAGCCCTTTTCTCCTTGTGTAAGCTCTGTTTAAAAGTTGCTGTTTGCATTGCTCTTTCAAGCTTACTTTCCAAAAGATTTGCAATTTTTTCAGAATGTCGGACTCACCACCATTAAGTGAAAATGGGGACAAGCACATAGGACCACCTTGCATAAACACATCACGAGAATGACTGCAGTTAGGAGGACCACTTATTTTGATCATCCACCTGGAAAAAGAGCATCCTCCACTATACCTTTAAGTATTAGCATTAGCTATGAGAACGAGCAGAAGGGTGATGCTGTTCTACATTTTCGCCACAAGAGGCACTATCATTAGAACATAATGTAATGCCTCTTTAATTATGCAAACTATTGGTCTTTTAGCTTACAAAAAAAGCTCAAAAGTTTAATTAAATTCAATAGGAAAAACTTCCAAGAGCACATCTTTTGTTCTGGCTCTTGGAAGAGGCGGTCGCAATTTCCTGCTGCTCCTGCACCTCCTTGCCTGTCCCTGCTTTGCTGTGTCTTGTCTTTTCTGAGCTCTCTCTTCATATCACCCAAACTCAAACAATGGATCTGGTCAGCTGGTCTCTCAATGCAATTGATTAAAATGTCTCAACTGGAAGAAAGGGAAAAGGGGGCCCGCCCTGTCTGCCGGGACATACTTTGTGGTATACACCATGAACTCCTGGAAGGCTTGGAGGATGGTGTGTTTCACAATGCTGTCAGTGAAGAATATCGAAGATGTATGGATTTTTTGTTTTATGATACTCAGATTTCTTCTGTTTGGATTTAAAGGATACTTGATGTATCTGCATTTACAGAAGATGTTGCAACAATTTGGTAATTAATCAGGCTGCCGGCAGCGGTTGATGCAGGTACAAAGGCTGTGAAAGAGCAAGATCGGGAGAGTTATGCTGGGTGAGATTGAACTCAGCCTGGCTGCGGTGTTTCAACTCAAAGGTGAGATGGGATAATATCTTGGATGTGCACGCTTGCTTCAAGGCAGAAAAGCCCAACAAATTTGGAATATTAGGCTTACCATGTAGAGCCAGCAAGACTCAAGTTTGATGGACAATTCCTGTGCAGCCTGCTCTCAAAACAATAAGTTTTATTCTGGATTTGACCTCCCCCACTTTATCAAAGTCTCCCCTGGATGTTATGGTGAAAGGGTACAGAAGAACTACTCCCCCCCTACCTCAGAAGTTTTAAAATAAACAAAACTGTGGCCAATTAAGTTAGGTATTTGGCGCACTTTTGCTAGTAGAATGTGATAAGCATGCTGATGAAGGCACACCCCCCCAAAAAATGATGTTTGTTGTGTTTCAAACATAAATCCCTTTACACCGTCTTTGAAGATCTGCTCTGGTCAGTAGTATGTTTTTTCTTAATTGATTCATTTTACTGTGTTTAGTTTCTTCTTGGTAATGTTCACAGTGCTCTTTTTTGTCTTTGAATTTTGGTTTATTCGTCAATGTTATTTTAGGTTTTCCCATGTTTTGATTGTTGAGCCTTTTCAGTTCCTCAGCTTGGCTTTTTTAATAACCTCCCTTCATCAGCTGCCCTGCATTCTTAAATCACCCACGTTGACTCTGATTTTAGGTTTTTCTCTGTCTTTTTTCTCCCCTGCTTTAGTATACTTTTTCAATCTTTCTCCATTCCATCCTTCGTTTACTCATGTTGAACCTTTTGGTGACTTTCTGCCTAAGCTTTATGTCCTTTTCTGTCAAATATGTAGTGAGCAATGCTGCATTTTTATTATCAAATCCTTAAACACCATCTTGATTTCATGTTTGTCTGCACTTTTGTCCTGCACTAAACCTTAAAACAACTATTATGAGGTTTTGTGAACAATTACCATTGAGATCTTTGCTTTTAATTTCTAAATATTTGTATCACATTTAAGTTTGTAAACCATCTCTTCATTTCATTGAAGAGATGGTTTAAAAACTAAGCTAATTTCATTACTTAACTAGGGAACTTTTAAAATAAGACACACATTGGATGCTAGCTAAATATATAAATATATATATCTATATACAGTATATATATATATATATATATATATATATATATATATATATATATATATATATATATATATATATATATATATATATATATATATATATATATATAAAATAAGAGAAACATTAATGCTGATGTAAATTGTGATTTTTTTTTCTTCCAAAGTTTTCCATGAAAAAAGGACATCAGTTTGATGTCTTGATTCTCGAGTTTTCTCATTATTTCTTAAAGCCTTTCTGCTCCTGCTTTTCCTTGTTCCACTCCCTCTTCCTTCAGTCTCAGTAGCTGTCATATTTCTCACTGCACTCAGCGTTTTCATTTCAGCATACCTGAATAGATACCTGAATAGACTCGTCTAGGGGCGATGGCAGAGAGGGAAGACTTATTACATATTTCTAGCGTTTCAATTTCCACAAGCAGAGTGTGGCATGAATTATTACTCTGATATATTTAACGCTGTTTTTTTATTTTATTTTTTTATTTCTTTTTATTTTCTCTACAGCTCTATGATTTCTGTTTTGCATTCAGAATTGGAGCCATTTTGCAGGAAGAGCTTCCATTGCAACAAGCAATAAAATGAGTGCAAAGGATGGTTTCTTTTCATTTGGAGGTACAACAGGACTCATCATTCTTCTTAATTTCCTTCAACCAAATTACCTTGGCTGACTCTGCTATCCTGTTTCCCCTTCTAAAAACACTTAATCAATTTTTTATCAACACATTTCTGTTCTGGGTCTAATTTATATGTGAAAGCCTTGTTATAGCACTCTGTCATTGCAGTAAATATGCATGTTTTAATCCTCCATAAATAAGGCAGTAGCACATGTAAGAATATGAATGGTGGTATATCTTTCCCAATATCTGGGCTTGGATCAATATCCCTACTTTCAAAGATGATAGGACATCTTTAGTGAGCATGCAACTGAGCTGCCAAGACTGTGAGAAACCTTCCATCTGTGGACCTGCTCATCCGTGGATTCTGGCATTAATCTCGATTACAGCCAAAACCTTCTCCGTGAACCTTGAACTCTCTGGTTTGCCCAACCTGAACATGACAAGATCTGCCAGCAAAGTTTCCAAGGAGCTGGCACTTGCTTGTATTTGTGAAGTGAGATATGTTATGCTGTTAACAAAGTTTTTTGACTTTGTATTCAGTAAGCGTGACTTTCAGAAATCCTTGAATAGCAGCAAATGATGAGATGTCCCTGGTGAAGACGCTTGGAAACTTGATGATGAAAATGGTGATGCTGTGTATTTTTTTTGGTATCTACAGTGTTGATGCAAGATTATCCTGTTGTTGAACAATTAATGGAAATGTTATACCAGAGCAACAATTAATTTATAAGCAACCTCGGCATAGGCAGTCGTAGCTGGACCTTGTCTGTCCTTCTTGTTAGCCTAACTGCTGTTTTACCAACATGTACTTTTTATATGGACATAAGTTATCGTAATAAAATGGCAGCGCAGACTATGCATCATATTGATTTGGTTGCACATGTACACTTATTTTGCCTCCTTCAGAAAGGCTGATTCTGAGAAGCCTTCATTTGCATGCAGATCAGATTTTCAATTGGCACGAATCACTCCTTAGTCAGATTAGAATTTCATTTTTTTCTAATTAAACTAATTCAAAATAATCCAATTGACATGTTTATTTAACATACTTATGCGTGTAACATATTTTCAGTCCAATTATCCATATATTCCAATTATTTATGTAAAACTGCTATTTTAAATTAGTAATTTTTGCATTACAAAGGTGTATAAATTCATGTTTTACAATACCTTTAGTAAAACTATTAGAATCAAATGGATAATTATTTTCCCACTGCTGGGCTTAAACTTACTGGTTAAATCTGGCTGTGGATACTAACTAGTTAGCTGCTATAAAGCTAATTCATTTAAAATTGGACCCAGTCTATAGAGGATTGCACTTAAATGAGTAATTTTAGCATTGGTAGGTTTTAAAAAGTTTTATTTCTAGCATTGTTTTTGTTTTTGTCATTGTTTTGTTTTTGTCCAAGTTTTATCTCTGAGTTTTCATTGGTCTTATTTTTATTCTTGTGTTCGTGGTTTTTTTTTATTTGAGTTCTTAGATATTTCCTGTTTGCCCTCTTGTGTCAGTCTCCTTTTCTCTAGCTCCCTTCTTGCCTTTGTTCACACCTGCTCCCAATCTGCTAATTAGCCTGGTCTTTGTTTCTCTCTCCCATATAATCTCGTCCTGTTCAGTCACTCTTGGCTGGTTTGTCGTCATTACTTTGTCCCCTTCTTGTTGTGAGTATTCTTTGTTTTCAGCATTTTTGGATTTTTGTGGATTTATGTTTTGGATTTTTGCTTTTGTTGAACTTTTCGTTAATTAAAACTTTGAAATAACGACCTTAACCTTTCGTGTCTGCATTTGGGTCCTGTCAAACCACCCCCACTGTGACAGTTTTGGTGTCTAATACAGTTCTCTGGTAGTTGTGTTTACTTTCCACTAAGATAGCTCCTAAACCAAAATGTATTAGTCGGTTTGAAGCAAGTGAATGACTAAATTTCCTATACACATTTTGAAATTTATCTATCATTTATGAATTAGCTTTTTAGAAACCCATGTCAAACAATAGACTTAACCTTGCATGCACATTTTCTGTGTTACACTTTTAAAATAATGCTCATCAAATAAAATAAAGCTTGACAAAATGGAAATATAGATTTCTCTTGGAAAAAGAAAAAGGCTAGAAATGGCAAAACTGATCAGTTATAACCTAACCAAGCAATGCTGTACTAAAACCACAGCCAGATGGAAAGAAATTATCACATTTCTGGTGTTGGGTTGATAATATCAAAAAGGATTTAAAGTGTAAAACAGAAAATATAACTTTGTATAGTGAATACTGAACAAGCCTCAAGAGAAATGAAAGCTTAATTCGTTTATTCATGATGCATTATTCTTAATACGGATACCTTGTATTATGTTACCAATCATAAAAGTAATATTAGCAAGAGTTCAACTATGGTAACAATTTTCTTTTGTCGCAAAAATAATGCCTCAGATATGTGCACTGTTATTTCATAAACGTTAATACATTTATATTCTCTCTGATAGAATAAATACAAATGTATTACTTAAAGATATTTTTAAAACAATATTTGTCTACAAGACAGTTTTTTGCTGGTTCTGATAAAAAAAAAAATCCCAAACAGAACATGAAAATTTGATCTCTTATCAACAGGGGACAACGTAAAGCAGTGGGGTTGGGTCTGAGCGTTTCCCCTCAACGGCAGAGACAGTGGCCTTTCTTGCACAGCGGCGTGTTGGAGAAAGGGTCAGGGGATTTCGTTGATATTCTGCAGCCGTTTGCTTTTTTTGGCAGCGTGCACTCGAGCTTGAAATGATGTTGCTTCCTCTGGCCAGGAGGCTACGACTCCCATGCCACACAGCATATGCAGGACGCCATAAATCCTGCAGTGTAAATAAAGAGCTGTTTCGCTCCAGCACGTCTCACTCCTTCTGTGTCGACTTTTTGTTTTGTAAATGCTATGTCGTTCCACTTTCTCTCTTCTTCCTCATTTTTCTTCCTTGTGTTTAGTCTTCAACACCACTTCCTCTAGCTGCATTTTTTTTCTGTCACTTTTTTCATTTTTCTGTCTGATGCGATTCAAATAAAACCATGGTTTCTCCTTAATCCTACGTATGTTGCAGTTTTAAAGAGGAATGTATCCAGCTGTGATTTATGTATGTGCAATTTTGAGACTAGTTGTTTTACTTGGTTTGACAGCAGGACAGGGTAGATGTCTTTGCTTTGACACATGTTCTGCAAACCGCTTGCTACCTGAACAGACATATGAACAGAAATAAGCATTCCCTGATTACAGGCTTACATCTCTCCTGCTGAGCTTGGGTGGCGTTCAGGCGCAGCAGGTACCTCACTACTGTTCAGGAATTATTTAAAACCAAACAATACTCCGTAGTTTGAAAATAAACAACATACAAAATAAATATACATTGATATAGCTTGTGCTTCTCTGGTAAGCTTCATAAAAATCAAAGATATCCCTTTAAGAATATATTAGAACCCTGATTCTAAGACTTAAATAATTTGATTTGAAAACAAATCTTTGTCTTGTTCTTACAGAGGCTGGTATCTTTGAAGATATCATCCGGCACTGGCAATGACATCAAGGAGGGGATGATTTTGGTTTGGATCCACTAAGCACCCAAAGGCAAGTTGGTTGTTTTAATTCATAATAATTAAAGTATTTTTCTACCAGTAGCACTGTAAATGGCTTGTTTCGGTATCCTTTAACATCTAGTCTCTCTGACATTATTAAAGATTTCTTTCATCCCACAAAATCACAACTGCAGGAACAAATAATATAAGATATTTATTTATTCCTTTAATTATTGTTAAATGACCATTCCCTACTGTTTATATTATAGCTGTTTTCTTAAAATGCATTTACTTAAGAGATTTTACTATTAGTTGTTCTTGCTTAATATGCTAAAATGTTGTGTGAGATGACTGAAGGAAGGTGTGAGTACACACAACCCCAGCAGTGTCTGTCTCTTCTGATGCCAAAGCAGCACCCTGCAGCTCAGGTGTTACTTCTGGTTTTATCTCCAGGATCTGCCACAAATACACAGTTACAAAGAATTGCATTACCCATTGTTTGTAGCAGCTTATCCTTGCTGGGTCATGAAGGGGGAGCTGGTGTCCATCTCCAGCAGTCACTGGAGGAGAGGCAGGGTAGACATTAGACAGATTACCAGCCCATCTGAGGGTAACAGACACACAAATAGATTAAACACACTTGAGGACTGTACCATAAAGCAGGATTGCTGGGTTAGTGAGACAACTTAAGCCTCAACTCCGACTTTCCAGGTACCACAAAGCTGGATTCATTCTTAGCGAGGCTAGTCATCATGGCAACAAACCCTCAACTGCAACACATGTTCCAGAGCAAGCTAGCTTCCAGGATTAATTTGAATCCTAAAAAAACACTCCACCCAGCAGCCAATCAGCTGTTTGTGGAAAAAAAATTAAGTTCCCTTTGAGGGAAAACCTGATTTAATTCAGAGGAAAAAATGAACTTAAAACATCACAATAAAAGAACTTAACAATTGAATGTCAGAGATATACACTAGTTAAGTTGCACCTAGTCAGTCATCTCTACTGTAGCTCTGCCAAGATTGTCATGAACGCTCGGATTTTGTTGTGCATTTTGTAGCTGGATGAAATATCCTGACAGACTGATATAGTGTAGGTTTAATTAACTTCCAGAACTCTGAGGATTTCATAACTTTTTCAACGAGCTCACTGTAAAGTCTTTCTACTAAAGGTAAAGAGATGTAAATTACAATAACAGAAATGGTTAAAAATGTCTGAGCTTTGAGTTTAACATTTGCAAAATAAAAAAAAAAGTACTGCTGGAATGGTGTTTTTTTTTTTAGCACAGACAATTCATTCAGTGAAATTATTGAATCAACATTTGGCCAGGGATCATATTAACTCACCCGTAATTTATATTAGATTTGTAGACCATGAACAGCAGAGTTAAAATCATGTTTTATGATATTACTGTGACGACCATGGTAATAACATCTTGCATACTGACTACAATGAAAACAAATGAGATCTTTCTCTCCCAGGTGGTCCACAAAGGAGCTCAGCAGTCAGGTCACCTTTTTGTCACTCATTTAAAAAAACTGCTCCACCACCATGTGTCCTGACAGTAGTAGTGTTCTTTAATTATCTCCAGGCAAAAAAAAAAAAACGATATAGATTTGACGTTTTGTGCTATTATGACATTAAATCGCAGTGTTTTCCTCTGGGACTTTGTTACTACGAACAGCTCCTGCATAAAAAAGTCCAAATGATCAAGATTTCTTACAATCTTTAGAACCATCTTTACAAATTTAGACTTGATCTAGATCTATACAGCTTTGCATGAAGCATCACTTAATGTTACTTTAAAATATCCCTTTATTTTTCCCTTTCTAATGTATGTTATCCATTTTAACAATTGCTAAATTTACCAAACGAAACAAAACCCATGAATGTACAGTTTCTGGAAATGAACCTAAGCCCAATAATATAGTTCAACTGAAATAAAGTTTGACATTGCAATGAATTGATTCAAAATGGCTGCTTCCAAAAGAACATGTGTTTCTTCACAAATCCCATTACCCCATGCACAAACAACAATAATTAAATATGTTATATTTCTATTATGCAGGGGGGTACAGGAGATCTGTTATATTACACAAAGGGGCTGCAGTAAAAGGGCGATTTTACTCATCAGTGACTGGTAACCTTAATTGTCGACTTTTCATTATTTGTCACACGCATTACTGTGCTTTAAAGCCAGTTCTCCGCAGAGAGCTGCTAATGCACCATATGAAATCCGACCCAAAGCCTCCAGAGCAGTCTTGACTCTTGACTTTTACCCACTAATGCAACCATGTTATATTGTTCCTGTAATTAACATAATATCAACAAACCAAAACATAATTAAAAAAAGGTTCATGTTGGAACAACACTGCTTTTTTTGTCTAAATTATTCTTAAAACAAAGAAGGATTTTGTAAAAGGTTTTTAATTTTTCTTTTTTGGGAATTTATTAGAAGATGCATATATGAGATTGTACATTGCGACTGTTATTCACCAACAAAAACTGAATTTGTAAAATATTTCTCAAAAATTGTGTAAAGACTCAATACTCTCTCCACATAAAGACTTCTGCAGCCATATAAGTGAAAACAAGTGTCTTTAAAGTATGTAAGCCTGGGCCATCGGTGGTGATTGATATTGCCATCCTCAAACAGCACAGTCATACGTGGAAAATGTATTTGAGTTAAACGCAGCGATCCTCCAGTAAACGGGATGCGGGTGACACAAAGGGATGTTAATCCAGCATTGTTTTGACGGGGAAACATTGGAGTCGGTTTACTCTTTGCTCTGACTTGCAGGGTTTATTGCTGAGACTGACATTTTTTTTTTGCAGTGCTTTAGACATTGTTTTGGGATATAAACACAGACTTAGACTAACTTCATTGTCATTTTGTTTACATAGTCTATACAGAACCAAATTTCGATGCATGCAGCTTTTCAACAGTGAATGAGCAGCTTACAACAGTTAAATGAACATTTTTATTTATAAAGTGTAGCAGTTATCAGAAGAATAGGGTACAAATGCAGTGGAAACTTTGAGTCTAGGGATGATAACATCCAGAGTTGCTGCAAACCACCGCCTAGTATATACTCTGTGATGGAAGACAGAATCAAACTGAGCGGAACCCCATGAGATGATGCACATGTCCTACATGTTTGAACATCATTTTTAGACTTCCTCTACCCCTGCTACCAGGTGTTTGCACCGGAATGGATACATTGATGCACTACCAATCAAGCACTAAACTAGTTTCCCCCTTAATGTTATTGTGGTTACAAGAGGCTATGGCAGGCAATTTGGATAGTTTGAATATGTATTATTATTATTATTTGTATTTCACTTCATTAAAAGGAAAACAGGACAGGGAGGACTGATTTAAAAACAATCTCCTCTTTGAGCCAAGCTACAAGAGAAGCAGTGAAGAGCGAAATAGAGGATGAGCAGTTACCGTACTATTAGTTATTGTAGTTACCGCAACTGTATGTGTTTTAAAAGTCATATATAGAAACAGGACTACACTGACAAATGGTCCAAGCTCCAACATCTTTAAACAAAGGTGTTGAAGGCAGCAGCATAGCTGATATTTCTCACACAGCCAATTCAAAGCTCCAATGATGAGAAAAAGCAGAGGGTATGAAGTTGGAGGTTGAACTAATAAATGCTGCAGAATGGGGAATGGAGATAGAATGATGAAAAGTAGTCCCTATGTCCTCCAGTAGTCTAAGCCTATATCAGCTTAACTAGGAGAGCGAGAGACGCTCAAGACATCCTGAGCCACTCTAACTGCAAGCATAATCCAAAAGAAAAGTTTTAAGCCTAGCCATAAAAGTAGATGAGGAGTCTGCCTCACTGACTAAAACTGGTAGTTGGTTCCACAGGAGAAGAGCCTGATAACTAAACTAACTCCTTCACACAGGTGTGTTCCATTACAGAAACTAGACAACACATTTAAAAGCACTACATAGGTTTGATATTACCATACTATTAGGTAAATGCAGAAACCTTAATAGATTTGAAATATTCTGTTTTTTAAAATGTATGTAAATCTCTTTATTGTCCCACAATGGGGAAATTCACTCTTTGCATTTGACCCATCCCCTTGAGGAGCAGTGGGCTGCCATTGTGTGGCGCCCGGGATCAGTTTTGGGTGTAAGGGTTTTGCTAGAGTGAAGGCTGTTGGGATTGAACCGGTTGTATCCAACTAGATCAACTACCTGTGTTTCTGGACAAAAAATACAACTGTATTTATGTAAATGGTATCCAGCCCGCACTTTGGACCCCTTGAATAGATATGTACATTGAATGTATTGAAGTACGTATGAACTTCATGATTTTCACTGACAGATTTTATGTGATAAACTGATGGCTCCTGGTGGTATTTTAAGTTTTTCAAGGTGTTTGCTGTTCGCTTATAAACCATTATAAACCCACTTAACTGTAATCTCTGTCTTGGGAACCTTCATGTTTAGACAAAGAGGATGCGCTGTTTCTAGATGAGCTTAATCTGTCGGTTTCATCTGGCTCAACATGAGAGCTGAAGTTTTATTTTGAGTGTATAAAAATTGTGAAAAAGTATTATAAAAAATACAGAAAAGCATGTCTTTCTTGAGAGGGTTGAAAGTTTTTATATATACATAAAAATGAACATAATGTGACAAACATACAATTGTCTTACGGAAAAAATTGGACATTGATATATTTCTTTTTGAATAGTTATTTTTTGAAACTTTGAGGTTAAGAGCGATGTGTCTTCTCCCTGTTAGCTCACAAATTTTCACTCCTGATACAGAAGCAATTACCAACACACAGAGCGTGACAATATAAAACCCAAATCATGATTTGTACTAAATTGAATGTGACTAGACTAAATAAATTGCATCACTTAGCACCTATTCCCTCTTTTTTGATAAATGCAAGTTACTGGTCGTTTGACGGCTCTGCAGTTTCCTCAGCCAAGTTATTATTAAGAATCTTCACATTCCATTTTAAGCTGCTATCTTTTGTTCCTTTGGATTTATATAGCGTTTGAATTAAAAGGTTTTATGGTTTCAGCTACTTTAAGTGTCTGAATGAACCTTATTACTTAGCCTGGAGGTATTTGTTCTTTCTATCAGCAGACCTACTGAACTCTACTGAGGTCAGAAGTTTAGCCAATTTCTTGCCAGGAATGCTGGTTTTAAACCAAAAACTTTCTCGTTCAAGTTAAAATTTGATTGGCTTAGTTTGAAGTAGTTATCAAATTTGCCTTCAAGCTAGAGATGATGGGATCTGATTTGTAACTTCACAAACATGTCTCAATCATTGATATGTTG
This sequence comes from Cyprinodon tularosa, assembly GCF_016077235.1. Classification (NCBI taxonomy): domain Eukaryota; kingdom Metazoa; phylum Chordata; class Actinopteri; order Cyprinodontiformes; family Cyprinodontidae; genus Cyprinodon; species Cyprinodon tularosa. The sequence goes on from NW_024039074.1 coordinate 926,329, forward strand.
TCATTTTTGTGATTTTACTTTAAGTATGGGCTACCATTTGGGCATTTTTTTAAAGGAAATAGACTTCTATCCCTTTTTTTCTGTTCTTTGTGAAAGTGTGTGTGAATCTGTGAATGTCTGAATTTAGTGTAAAGCATAAATTCTCCTGTTTTAAAAACAGCTCCATATAAGTACAGGCCATTTGCTATTTTGATGTTTTAGCTGTATCTGTGAATTGCTATTTAAATAGTAAATGTTAATGGACAATAAAGATTACAGATTTTTCTCAATTATTTAATTTATTAATTGTACAATTCTGGTAGACAGATGCGTATTTTAACCAATTAAGTTTTTTATAAGCTTACAGAAAGCTACGATGTTCAACACATTTATTTAGTGAAATAAAGCCTAGATTCTGTTCGAAAGAAGCCCCATTTAGACCGGTCCTTCTCTGCATTACTGATGTTTGGCATTAACTATAATATAACTTTTTAGATTATGGAAGAGATATACAGGTCAACATGGTTCACACAAGTTTTAACCATTTTCTTTTGAAAATTTTATTTTAAATCAAGAGAAAAAAACATGTTTTAACTTAATAACTGAGAGGAGAAAATTTCACAAACATGTTTACATCATTGAAATGTTGTATTAGAAATGTTTTGCATCAATAACCACTTCCAGTGTAGAGTGATGCTGTTAGTGCCATGTGGTGATAACTGTGTGTGGTTTGTTCACTAATGGAGAAAAGTTGACTTTCTAGTTGGACCAAAAGCAAAACCCTGATTTCAATGTGCTGAAGAAGGCCGAGTATATGTATGAGTCTGAGGGTCACATAAAATACTTTCTGGGAATTAGTCTTTGGTAAATTCCTTTTTGACACGATGAAACAATGCCTATGGAGGTATCAGCTTTTGTCAACCATTTTCCATCCATTCTGGTGAACAAGAGTTTCTCTGGGAGCTTGACACAGGCTCTGGGAACCTTGCCACTAATGAGTAAACAAACAAAAAAGCTACAGCTACATGGAAACAACACATTTGTCCAGTGATGTTGGGAGTGGGAGGAGTGTTACTTGCTTGGAGGATGAGGAATTGTCTATGTCTTGGAGCAGGGCTTTGTCAAATGTACAAATGTTTCAGCTCATTAACTGATTTGTCTTCATTCATTCCAACACCTGTTGCAATAAGGGCTGTTTGGGTCCTGTCTTCTAATTTTTATCTTCTCTGGTATTTCTTACAAATTTTCACACAAGTGGCACGTTCTACTGGAGGCTTCTACCTGTTACTGCTATTACCAGCTTTATCCTCAATTGAAAACCAATTTCCACAATGAAATAAACAACACTAAAACTGGTGACAAATTACAATCTATAACTTTTTAATGTGTCTGTACAAATTGATCTCATTGAACTGACCTGTTTTCTCATTAGCTTTATAAATAAGCCAAATTAATTCTCAAATGGGAAACTTGCATTGCCCAACATCCACCGTGTTAAGTATGGTGTTGGCACCATGATGGGAGCAGGGACAGACAAGTGGATCCAAGAAAATTCAAAGCTATACGGTGAAGAATACATGAAAATCTCAGAAATATCTATATGATATTGTTGAAGACTAGATTGGGGGTTAAACTAGATTGTCCCACTAGCAGGATAAATTGCATTACTACATATTCAAGCTCCTTGTTAAAGCTAAGACCAAAGAGGGGAAAAAAAAAGGAAAATGTAGAATCTTGTTCCTTTAAATCAGCAGGAAAAAATCATTACAAACCCAGTACATGTGGACCAAACTGCCTCTGAATGTAACCATCCCTGTCTGCCACACATATGAGGACCTAAAACAAGTTTAAAACTTGTCTTCCCGTTCCTCCTCAATGATGTCTCTGTTACCCTAAGCTACAGTAACAAATACTTTTGTATGAATATTGTCTTCACAACAGCACAGAAATCAATAGAAAATCTGCATGTGATAATACAACTTCTCCATTTTGCACCTTTCTAAGATATGTATATATTGCTGGGTTAATTAGAAGCTGAAATTGAATCATAAAAGTATTTCAAATTAGCTGACCTGCTATTTTCTTCATCTGCCTACTCAATAATAGAAAACAGCTCTCGAATTTGTACAGTGAAAATTGAAATCTGAAAAAATAAAGGCTTAGTGTGGTGGAAAAACATCAAAAGCTATTGCCTTATTTTAAACAGCTCTTCAAATGTCTGCCTGGAACTCAAGACAAACTGTTCTATTCACTGCCTTTATGCACTGCAAAAACAATCCAGAAATAAGTAAAAAATGGCTTAAATTAAGTATATTTAGCCTTAATTTGAGCAGGTAAATAAGATGATTTGCCAATGGAATGAGTATTTTCACTCTTAAAATAAGATAGTTAGATAATATTTACTTGAAATAAGACGATAAAATATTTTTTTCTTATTTTAAAAGGAAATTGTCTTGTTCCATTGGCAAAGTGTCTTACTTATCTCCTCAAATCAAGGAAAAACACACTTATTTTAAGAAAAAATAACTTATTGAGATTTATATTTTTTGCAGTGTGGAAGAAGTCTTTTTGTTTTTGTTTCTTGACGCACTCTCTGCTTCAATCAGCTGCCAGAGATTCAGTTAATCAGAGAAGCTGCTGTTTCAGTCAAAATCCTGAATCCAAAGAAAGTGAAGAGCCTGAGGTGGGAGGGGATGAGGTATGCGTTAGTGGGCTGATGAATAGAAATTACGTTCCTGCACATATTCCCTCTTTACGTGTGAGGAAGCTGATCATGTTCCTTAAACTAAACTGGGCCCGGTCTGCTAACCGGATTATGAGCGAGAAATGAGCACTCTGCATTTTCCTGCAGGGTAAGGAATTATTTTCACACAACATGTCTTTCAGATCACTTTTTCCCTCTTCCATTCTGTGTTTTTAACCTGGTTTCCAATTGTACATTTATGCAATGTGCCACACCTCAGGGATTTATTTAATTTTGGACAGCAACAGCCAAAATGCAGTGGCTAAATTTTTTTTTATTTTTTTTGGTAATATCAAAACTATACTCAAAGATGTGAATTTCATTGTTTTTTCTTACAAATTCGACATCACATCTACACCAACATAACTTTTAAATGAAATGAAAAAAAATAAATATTCTACATAACAACTGAAAGAAGTTTAGGTTTTGCTGACCTTCTCCATCAAGGCGAGAGGTTCACCTACTGAGAAGGTTTCATAAAATTACACAGTTCAGCCAGCTGCTGAATGTTGTAGCCACCAGTGTAAAGCTTGCTCAGCAATTACAGAAGGCCAATGTGAATGCATTTGGATCCATACTGAGATGTTCCATGCCACCAGGAACAGTGACAAAATCCACATCTTTCCATTTCCAATTATCAATAAGAGACTAGAATTAGATTCAGTTGTTCACTTAGGTTCTTACAAACATTAAAATAAAATTAAATGATTAAGCCATCATGTTATAAATGTGGTTATGAAACTAAATTTGCATGTGTATTTGCAGCCTGTCACATTTGTTATAACAGTAAATATGAGCAGTAAGACATCCTTAGCCATAAGCTGGATTTATCCAGGTGATGATGACCGCTAATCATCAGGTGTGATGATTTGAATTAATTTCAGAGTCCTGATTTGGTTTCTTCAAGCCAGTTGATTTTATCTTATTTTGTTTTAGGTTTTTTTAAGGTTGGGGGGTTGATGGGGCTCTGAATGGCTTTTCTGTAATATTACAGTGGGACATTCGTCCATAAAGTGCTTACTGATGGAGCTATTTTTACAATAAGTGACTTCTTTGGATGGTCCCATCTAAAGAGACGAGATCCAAATTTCCTTCTAGGTGATCAGTGGGTTCTTGTTAATTTCTGCTTTTTATTTCTTCCTTTTTCAATCCTGGAAAATGCAGTGCCTCTCAGGACTTTTATTGCTATATATTGCTTTTTTTAAAAACTCTTTTCCAGATTAGATACAATGCAGTCTTGGTAGTCTACATTTTGCTTTGATTTTTTCTTTTCAGCTTTTGGGTGTTAAAATCGATGTGACTTCCCCTCCAAACAGTGTTTGACAAACTGCTTTACCTCAAACCAAGAACTCATATTTACTAAACTAGACATTTTTTTAATCTTTTATTTTCAATTGTTTGGGATGTTTGTGGTGTTAGTCACCTCAATTAACAGTGATTGCACAGAAAATTGACAGGGAGTAAAAAGAAAAACATGTCTCAATGTTGGGAGTGGAACCCCAGACAGCCACATAAGTATTTATAGTCTGTGTCTAGAGGTGCTTTCTCTACCACATACTCTTCAGTTTACCAATATGGAACAGAGTGTTTTTAGAATTTACATAGAAAAAGTTTGAAATTCCTTTTAAAAGAAAGCTATCACAAAAATTTTCTATCCTGCTGTTTCAGGTTAACCTCTTAATGTATTTCTATTTCAAACATAAGCAGAAACTACTGAGAAACTACTGCTTGTAGTGAATGTGGAACGTATCCACTCACCCACTTTTTTAACTAGAAAAGGTGTTGGACACAACTTCACAGGAACAACCAAAATAACTTTGTGTCTCCTATCTTTTCTGTTGAAAACATGGGCTCTGGCATTTATTTCAGACTTTAAATAACGTCAATGGAAAAGTAGACAGGTAGTTGGTTCCATAGGAGAGGAGTCTGATAACTAAAAGATCTGCATCCCAGCAAAGTGCTCTATTATAAACATAAGGAGCAACATACATCTGATGAAAGATGGCCTTTAAGGCTTAATATGTGAGAAGGAGGATTTTAAATTCTATTCTAGATTTAACAGGAAGCCAAAGAAGAGAAGCTAGGATAGGAGAGATATGATCTCTCTTTTTAATTTTCATCAGAACTCCGGCTGCAGCATTTTGGATCAGCTGAAGGCTTATAACTGCAGTTTGTGGAAGCCCAGAAGTAACAAATGCATGGACTAGTTTCTCAGCATCACCCCTGGACAGGATATTTCTAATTTTTACATTATTTTGCGGATGAAAGAAGGAAATTCTAGAAACCTCTTTGATATGGGATTTTAATTACAGGTCCTGATCAAAAATAACATCAAGGTTTTTTACTTTATTATCTGAGATCAATTTAATCCCATCCAAATGAAGTGACTGACTAATCAGCTTCTTTTTCAAAGACTCTGGTCCAAAGACTATAACTTCTGTTTTGTCTTCATTCAGGAGCAGAAAGTTAACTGTCATCCAGGTTTTTATATCTTTAAGACATGCCTGTAATCTAGGACACAAATTCATTCCACTACAGATGTGTGGTAGATTGTTGCACATATTTAGCAAAACCAGCTTTAGGAGCTGAAATTGACCATTAGACCTACTGCTCTGTTGGGGAGAAGGTTGGACCCTTTCATGACTGAACTATCCCAACACCTTGATTATTTTCCTTTTCAGCTATTCTACTCCTGTTGGTTTGCATCATTGTTCTGTTAATTCAGTTAGGGCTGAGCATTAGCTGGTAAGCCGATGACTTCATGTTTATCAGTTATAAAATTGTCTTAAAAAGTAACTTTTGACTCAATCACGAGACAAAAGTTACTTTTTAACACAATGTTGCCCTAACAAGTCAATAATTATCTTTGACTTTCAGTTTTGTATTTAACAATATATCATGCTTGTTTTTTCTCAAAACCTCGTACAGAATACTTTTATTTGGTTGTCCTCTATTCTTTAGAAAAGCAGAGTCTATTTCTCAGTAGACCATGAAGGCAAAAAAAAAAAAAAAAAAGTAAACGCGCACCTGTTATTCAAACGATCGTCAGTTTGACTTATGGGTGCTTTTCTTTTCCAACAGCAGACTCTTTGAACAGAGTCCTGACAGAGATGGAGCGATGGAGTAATTGTTTCATTGCTCTGTTTGAAGCAGCCCCATCCATCAGGCTGTCCTACAGAGAATGTGTATAATGCAGGGATGAGGACAGGACTTGATGATGATGATGATGATGATGATGATGGGGAATCTGAACGGAGAAATTGCTGCCTGTCTCTGTGCACAGTCTGAACTGCAGGTCTGAGCTGCATAACGATGATCTTCCATTGTACACAGAGACAGCGCAGGAGAAATCAAATCAGGTGGGTTTTAAACCAGCCCTTCCGTGTCAGAAAACACTGATAGCACCTGAGCTACGAGCCACAAAATACCCAAATATTAGTGATATAATGTACGATCACTTTTAATGTAAAACCTCAGCAATGGAAGGTGTATAATTACATATTTTCAACTGAGATTCAGTTGATTTTAAAATTTTTTTTTTTATATGAAGTAGAACATGTTTGCCACTGGTAAAATATTGTTTTTTGCTGGCGATTTACTTTGTACAAAAAAACGTAACAGAGATCTCTGTCTCTCGCACTCAATTGCATTGGATTTTCTCTGTCTTCTTACATACAATAGGCTCACAGATAGGTCAAAAGGCCTACTGTATAACCTCAGTTATGCATTATCTTACATTTTATTTTGTTTGCTTTTTTGGTCTAAGGTTTTTCTCTCTGGGTGTCTCATGTTATTTTCTAAGCTTTACAATATGTGGAGGCAACAAAAAATATCAAATGAAGGTCACCACCACTTTTGTTTTTCACATAAGAAAAGGAGATATTTCTATTTTCACCATGGAAATAAAACTAAAAATATTTATTTTTTAAGTTGGATAAGATGAAAATTATAATAGATTAAAATCATTAGTATTTTTTCTACAAGTTTCTCAAAAGAATTTGCCAAAAGTGTGACGATTTCTTCTCATTGAAGAACTGGTGTAAGTGAATCAGGGTTTTGAGCCTTTTGTAGCTTACACTGCTTTCACGTGTCATTCATTTTTAATTTAATTACACTCCATTGCTTTCCAGGCAAATTGAATGGTACATTTAAAGGTATAATAGATTATCTACTTTTATCTTTGAGTTCGAGGGGTCATTTGGTTCCACCACATGCTAATCTTTGTGTCCGCCTCAGAATTGTGTGCTTGTTCCTAGCTGGCTTTCTATTGCTGTGCATGCGCTCTTCAGGTGTTTATGCATCCAGTGTAAACACTTTTTGCCCAAACCCGCAGGACAGTCGGATTCCAATCAAGCTCTAAGATTCTTTTTTGTCTTTCTTGTTATATAAATTTGTCTATTTAGTTCTAGTAGATACTTAAGAGGCTATATGTGTTTTAAAATAGAAGTTACTTACTTCAGTTGCTGTCTTCTATTGTTTTGGGAAAGAGAGAAAGTCAGATGGGAGCTGGCTTTGAGCTCGTCTGACCGGCTGTGGAACTGGTTGACGTTATGTCTGCTTCTGTCTTGCTTGAACCCTTATCTGTCTTGGCAGATGGAAGCTCTCACATAGCCTGGTCCTGCTGGAGCTTTCTTCCCTTTTGAACGGGACTTTTTCTTTCCACTGTCGCTGCATGCATGCTTGGTGTGAGGGATTGCTGACGTCAAAGAGTCAATGCAATCAGCTTTTTTTTCCTAGACAAAAAACTGAATCAATCTGACTGTATGACCTGATTTAGTAGTCTCTGTAAACTGCCTTAAGATGACGTGTTGGCACTATATAAATGAATTAAATTGAATAGATGCAGCAGGTTATTCACAAAGAGCAGGGCACACATTGTGCACATGAACAGTGCCCCCCCAACATTCTGATCAATTTCTCTCATCCACAGAACTTTTGATTTGGATGTGTTTAGTGTCTGGATGATGGAAAACATCCTGCAGATGCCGGAGATACTGATAACACAGATAGATATATAGATACAGATAGCACATCTCTCTGCTTTGCTCTGCTGCTCCCTACACATGACCTGCATAAGACTTGTAGCTGGGCAGAGCAGACATGCTCTGAGATAGTGCTCACTGTGTAGTTTAACTATGGCTTTCTTTGCATGAGCAGTAAATGCAGAAGTTAACTCTGAATGGATTGACTGTATCCTGTAGCCATAATAACTTAAATAAAGATGTCTTCCTGTTGGTTTTTTTCTGGGTCAAGAAGGTGTCTTGGTCAGGCTCGGGTCAGATTGCGCTTTACACACACAGAACCTTTATTGAAAATACATATTTTCATCATTTCTGTTTTATACCTGGATTTTTTGAAAATGTGTTCCTTTTAAGTTGTACTTTCTCTTTTAGAAAATCTACTTTTAATATTGTCTTGTAGAACTTTATATGATTCTTATAAATAATTTAAATGATACTCTATCAATTCATTACGTTTCAAAGTATCTTTATAAATATCTCTTATAATTATATTGGCTCCCCTCTGCAATAAAGAGAGGTTTTAAATGTGATCTATAAGCGTTACCCCACACCTCCATACAGTATATGATCTATGTAAGGTAACCATGTCATTTTTCAAATGTTTGGTTAAAATGTTTTCTTTTGATAATCTTTTATCTCCATATTTACTGTAAAAGGCTTTTTCAGGGTTAGCTTCTAATCACAGACCGCAGTCGTTTAAATCTCTGGAGCTTCATGGCTAAATAAAGGGACTCCTTCGTATAAAGGAAACCAGCTGAAACATTTGCCATCATCATTCCAGCCAGGTAGTGAATTAAATCAGTCCACATTCTGTGAGTCTCCTGCACAGCGCTTTCTAATTTAGTCTTGTCGTCTTCCTCCAAGTCCTGAGAGTTTGTTGACAAGATGAGGACTATGAAGGTCACAGTCGGTCTCTGTACAGCTTGTAGTAGATTGGACAGAATCAACAAACTTCAAGGCAAAGCGGAATGTTATCGAGCTGGAAGTGATGCAACTTTGGTGCTTTGGTTGCTGCTGTTGTTTTAGTAAACTCTGATGTTTGTGTGCAAATATGTACAAATCCGATATTTGTACATATTCTTGAAGCTAAGATGTTATATGATCATTATTTTGTAAGTAAACAGATTTGGGATTTGTGGAACATCTATTCCCTCCTGAATAATTCCATCACTGTTAAGGGAAAAATAAACCAGAGGGAAAATAACGCTATCTGCAATATTTGTATTTTGTTAATTTATTTTTTTTTTTTATATATATATATTAGTGTTTATTGACAGGTTCAGGATCCTCATATGCTATATAACATTGTGATTTCAGTTAATAATGAATGCTTTGTAGATTCCTAACAATCCAAATGCTTACCTTGCTACCTAATTGTTTGGATTTTCACATTTTATAGCTGATTTAAGACCTGTTAATAATCTGAGACAATTGGTGGCCTTTGTAAGGTTTAAAGTGGCCCACACCCCCTGTAAAAATCCACATTTTTCCTTACAACACATTGGCACCATGCACAAGTGATTTCAATTAAGTCAGTTCAAATGTTTTAGCATTTTCCAAGGGGAATAATATTTTCAGTATTTTCCAGAAATGTCAAAGCCAGCTTGACAAACGTCTTTACTCCACTGTAGTACTAGACCTTGCAAAAAAGAAACAGTTTGTTGAACTGTCCATCCATGCAAAAATCTCCTATTTCTCAATATTTCTGTTAATCTGATGCCATTAGATCGAAATACTGTCTAATGCTGTTAATAGAATTTTAATGGAGCAATTACAATTCCTACACATGAAAAAAAAGCCGACGGCTCTAACAAGTCAGATTAAAAACAGTTATTCTTATTAAATGTAATCCTTGATGCAGTTAATATCTCTGTGGGGGGGATGGAAGGCTGTATGTCATTAAGACATGAATAAAAGCAAGATAATATTCATAAAGGAAGTGTGATTAATTAATGATACAAAGGAGGTAGTATTTTATTAATAATGGATATGAATGTGGCGTAATGAGAAGATGAAAGCAAAGCCGCTGTCATCTCATTTTGTCCATGTCCTCTAAGGAAATGAATATTCATGCTGATCTAATCGCAGAGTATTAAGAAGTAACAGACATCCTTGTTAAAGTCTTTACATTTAAAAGGTCGCTGCTGAGGAACATGGAGTTGTTTTACTCTGTGACATTTGTTGGATCACGCAGCAGCCGAAAAATGACACAAAAGCCTGGATTTCTGAACAAGTATGAGCAAATTACACAGAACCGTGGAACACTTGGACTTCAGTCACCCAATAAGCTCTTCTTTAGGAACAGAATCATTTTCAGTTGCTCAGTGCACTAATTTAATTGGCTAACTGTGTGGTAGCAGTACTGTACATTTAAAACAGAGAAACTCTCTGAAAGCTGAAGTTGTTGTAGAGACATGGTGGATTTTGTCTTTTAGCATAAACCATTGATCCACTGTGCTATGCTTCCCCAGGGAAATATTCAACCAAACGTCCTGACAAACTCTTTTTCAGGGTGATGAGATTATTCAGGCTATTAAGGCCAGGTCACACCTGTTTCGTACAACTTTTTAATGTCCGATCCAAACGTTTTCTATTTTACATAGAGGCTCTGACTGCGCAGGGTGGGCAGATCTTTGCAGATCTGTGCTTTTTATTCACATCTGTCTCTGTGCCACACACACAAATAAAAAAAAAATTCTACATTTTAATTTGGACAGATTTTCTAAAATTATCAACATTGATAAATAAATTAAAAACCCTGGCACAGCTATAAAGCAGAGCCCACAATTAATGACTCAGTGCAGCATCTTAAACCAGAGAAGATAGAGTTTTTATACGCCTTTATTAAAAGGATAATGGGAACTACGTTTAAAAAAAGTAAAACACAGAAATGAATGCCAGAGGAGGGTCTGTTTGCTTGCTGAGTTAGTCAGAGGGGATTTTCAGAGAGAGATTTTTGAAGTTGGTCGGATATTTTCAGTTTTTCTTATTTTTTCATTAAGAGTGGAGAATAATTAACTTCGTTTACCTGCTCTGTTTGCCCTTTGTTATTTTGCATTTTTTTTAGGCTCAAAGGGGCTTAAATGGAATCACTACTTTCTCCATTTTATGTCCTCCTGAACTCTTACCATTGGTAATGTATTCTGTTTTTGGATCAGTCTGTCTTGCTTGATATATACTGTATGCTCTGTGCGACTCCAAAACTGACTCCTTCCCCATGTGTTTACCTTTGTAACTGTATATCTCTTACTGTCAGACCCATGGAATTGCAGCTGAATTGCTGCGTAGTCTGACTGAAATAGACCTACGCAAACACCCCCTTGCAAAAAAAATAATGTTTGAATGAGTGCTAAATGCCACGTCCTTGTCTGACATGATTTTCTGTTGGATCAGATGCAAAACTGGATTCGGTGTGTTCTGGCGTTGAGAAGAAAATCAGGTGCATCTCAAACCAGATCTGAAAACCTAATTTATTTTACAAGTAAAATTCAGGTCTTCAGTCATTTTATTTTACATTAGGTCACATGATTCATTTGGTTTTGATTAAAAACACAAAATGTAGTTTTTGGGTAAAAAAAGAACACTATAAATTACTCTTTAGTTACACTAAAACACTGACCTATAGGCAAAAATCTTCATGAGCTGAAAATTTTACTCACATACTTGCCTGTTTTGCATGAGTTCCTGTATCTCTGTGTAGTGGGAATGAGCCTGTGTTTCTGCTGTTGTGTGATGGATAGCCAGGTGACTTTGATGATGGCCTTTAGGTCATCTTTATTGTTTGGTTTAGTGTCTCTCATCTTCACCTTTACTGTCCTCACAGATTTTCCTATTTTGAGCTCCTGAGAGCTTTCCATTATGCGAGTCCATCTTAAGTGCCACTGCTGATGTCTGTACTGTATGCTTATGTGAAGCCTTTAGCTTGGCTTGTCACCAACCTGGCTGGTTATAGAAACAGTAATAGGCAACCTAAAGTAATTTTTCCAGTTTGTGAGACAAACTGTGGCAGAGGCACAGCAGCTGGCAATTTATCTCTCCTGCTTGATAAATTCTTTGAGTCTAAAAAGCTGCGTTGGTAAACTAAAAAATAAATAATAAAAAAAAAAACCTGCACGCTACAGGTAGAGATGGAGCCTGTGAAAAATTTCTCCTTCCTTTGGGTAAGACAGCCACTCCAAGGTACTCTCACCTCAAGGAAGGCGCAGGTACAGCTTACATTTGGTTCGCTCTAACCTACTGACAGTCGGCTCTCGGCCACTCTACTCCAATGCTCTGAAAAAACAAAAAATTTCATCCAGGAATCTGTTGTGCAACTTTGCTAGATGAAGTTATAATTACTGTAGGTCATGTTCAATAGGTTATATTTAAAGGCTGGCCTATTGTGGAACCATGACTGCTATCAAAAAGTTCCGACTTAAACATTTTGAACTCAAATCTGTCACACAAGAACAATTGGCAATAAAAAGTCATTGGTTTCAAGAATAGATTCTTAAAAAAAGAAATGAATCTTATTGGAAAAAATAAAATACAAATGTGACTTGAGATGAATGCATCAAAGCTAAGGAAGCTATATTTATGCTTAATGAAATAATTTTATTTAAATTATTTGCCATTTTTAGTTACATCTTTTAAATGTATGGCCATCTTCGGAAGAAATAATGGATTTTCTTTTACTCTTTGCCTTACAAATCAAAGGCATTCTTTCTACAAAACTTTCAGTCATAATTATATAAGATTGCGGGGTGATCTGCAGCTGACTACCATTATGGGCTTTAGAACAGGAAGAAAGGGAAACAAAAGAATAATAATTCAAAAATGTAAATTTAAGGCACAATTTAATCAAATACTTGAATAAAAAGTGAAGTGAAAATTTTGCTAATGAGTAATAAATAAAGTTACATTTATTTAAGCTCTGAGTGTTTTATAGGTTGTAGTTTTTATGGGAATATGGATCTGAAATGATTTTGAAAAAGACTTTGGATCATGTTTCACATTTTATTGTAACATGAAGTATGTGGATCCTGTCTTAACTCATTCTTAACCTCCCACTGTCTATGTTGTTAATGAAGGAAATAAGCAATAAATATAATCTTATCTAGTTGTATAACCCTATTTATTCCCTTTTTTCAGGTAAATACCCCTTTTAGATCTTCTTTTTTTAAATCTTGTTCATGTCCCCTGTGGATTACACTCTGTAAAACAGAGTTTTAAGTAAAGTTTTCCCAGATAACACTACAAATTTCTTAAAATTGTCAGTCTGCTAAGCTCTTCACCTTTTCTTCCACAACCCTTTGTCTCTCATCCCTCAACTCTTTCATCCCATCTCCCTGTTTTCTTTCTCTTAGAAGGAATAATCTAAAGTTTCTCCTTCAGTCATCATTCCATCACAGCACAGCTCATACATGTATTTATGACCTCCATGCATTTTTTTTTATTATTATTATTGTTGTTTTGAACTGCCTTGTCAATGAAAACTGTCTTTGTTGCTCTGTAAAACTCTTTGATAAGTTTCAGAGACTCCAATGACCTTTTTATTTCATCAGACGGCATGCAAGGAACTGTCAGGAGACATGATGAGAGAGATGACATTCAGCATCTGTCTAGGTGTTGGACTCACACCTGCAGGAATACAATCTTTTCAATTTAAGTGGGGGCTTAGAAATATTTATTTGATCCATAAATCAAACAGCCTAAAGAAATCTTTAAAATTTAAAAAAAATATCTAAATTATTACAGTATTTATTGTTTTATGGTTAATCACACTTTTTTATTTTCTGTTTTATGTATTATAAATAAAATAAAAACTATTTAGGTATCGCATCTTTCTTCAATTGTCAGGTCCCCACACTTTTTCTAGACATTTTCAACTTTTGCCTTCAAGAAGGCACTTTATTGGGCTTACAGATCATTAACATTAACTTTGAAAGTCTTATTTTCCTATCTGAGAAAAATAGAAAGGGGCACTGTACTTTACATTTACAGAGTGTCTAAATATTCTTTATTCTATAACACTAACTCAGCATAGCTCCAGCTTTGGGATCAGTGTTGAAGTGTTGCTACAGGCTCTCATTTGGATTTAGCTCTGGCCTTACCACTTTAGAACTGGTGGTGAACTACTCACAGGATTATTTATTTCTTTCTTGTCACTAATGATTGACAAATCGCCTTCTTGTGCCATAAACCATGATAATAATTTTGGACACTGAGGACCAACCATGTTCCTTAGTTGGGGCAGAGGATCCAGTTTTGTTCCACAGTTGGCTGTGAGACCTCTCCTCTATGATTACTGCAACCTCATCCGTCTCCAAGACAGTATCACAAAATACTCACCCACTGAGCAAAAATTGGTTGAAAAGACATTAAAAAGGTTACATGATTTACCTCCAAACAACGTCAACATTTGGTTGGAAAGTGAGAGGTTAAAAGCTGTAATTTTCTGACCATTTTTCATCAATTTTAAACTACTATTTCTGGACTAAATCCAGACTATGACAGATTTAGTCTAAAAACTGATGTTTAAATCACCTGGTGTTTGGGGGGGTCCCACAGGCATGCAGTCCTTCCCCCAATGGGGCCATGTGGACAAGGAAATTGTCTCTACATTTTTCCTCTTTTTCCGTGAGGTTCTTGGAGGTAGTGATGGTAATTTCAACGCCCCATGAACCAATTAACAAATTTGACACAATTGGCCAAAACTCAACACTATACATCATACATTTGATATAGTTTTGAGAGGTGGGATCACCAGGATAGCTATGAGAGCTGCAGTTGGCGGATGTACTAATCTCTGCATTATTTCAAGGATGAACTTGTTTGTTCCGTAATAACAGTATTGATACTGATAATATAAATGAATTATAAAAAAGAAGTCGGATGTCGGATTTGTAAAATTATAATACGATAAAAAAGCCCTTTCTGGTGAATAACAGCTGTGTAGTCAACAGTGTGGTTCTTTCACTATGTTAAAGAATTTATAATGCGTCATGTCTTTTTGGTCACATATTGGACCGTTTGACTGTTAAGCACACATAACTTGCACCCGGAAGACTGTGGGATTGAATTTCACCTGGATCCTCTATTGCAAATGTTTTCAAATGTACCTATATTTTCTGGCTGATTTATTTAAATTAGGAGACGATGACCCTTGTTCCCCAATATTAGAGCAGGATGCAATAACGCGTAAATAAATGCATTAATAAATGCATTAATAAATGATTGAAATAGTTTTGAAAATGTTTTGATAAATAAAAGAATTGGAACCAACTCTGCAGTCCAGTAGTTCCCATAGGTTCTCCCTGTTATCCTGGCTACATTCCTCCTGTGGTTTTGACTGAGGAAAATGATCGCTAAATAATGCAGCATTATAGACCTGGCTCTTCCTCCATGTCCTTTACTCACTCAGTGATACACATCTCAATACAACAAAAGACAACTTTTTCTGGTGTATAAACTAAACTAATCTTTTTAAATATAATTTATTTTTTCTTTTTAACCTAACCTAATCTGTAATCTACAGCCTAATTGTTTAGGTGTGCTGTTTGAATAAATATGTTAAAAATGAATCAGTGGATGTGTAGTGGGTAGGGGTGTGTTTGTCTGTGTGTGTCGGGGTGAGTCTGTAATGTGTGTCTATTTCAGAACAATATGCATGTATCCAACTATTTTGAATGAATTATAAACTAGACTTAAATTTAGAACTTCTTTTCCTGTCTTTAAGTAAAACCGAAAGTGGAAAAATCTTCAGTTTGAGCTTCAATTCTGATGATTAAATACTTCCGTGCGATATAAATCCCCAGATTATTGAGGTTTACTGTGAAGCGCGACATGACGTGTAACGTAACAACAAGGCCTTGCTCTAAATGTTCATCTATACTTTGCTTAACATCGTGCCTGTGAGATTCACATCAGAAACCATCATGGCCCCATACCCAGGGGCCAGAGCTCCAGATTGACCCAGGCTAAGTGGATCTGGTGGCTAACATCAGAAACAAATTGCTGCAAAACAGACAGTTCGCCACATTCCTCTTGGAGTTTCATGGACTTTTAGATGCTTGAAGAGATTAAGAGAGTGAAGGAGGAGAGCTTCCCTGATGTGTACCTGGCTGGAACAAAACAACACTCCTGCTGTGATCCTGCCATGCTGAGCTGTAATACTGGAGGAACTCAGCTTTTCTGAAACAGAGATCAGCAGAGTTAGAGGTCTGACACATTTGGGAGTGATCTTCCAGTTAAACAATGTCTTTTTTTTTTTTTTTTGATAATTTCATGTGTTTATAGTTTGATAAAGACAAAGCTAACAAGATGGACCGCATGATTTGTCATACTAACATTTTGTAGCTATTGTTTATAAAACTAGCACAAGTTTTATTTCACTAAGGGTTTAAACACTAATATAACGCTAACATTCATGTCTTTTCTCATACGGTCATTACATTTTGATTTAATTATTTCCAAAAGTAATTTTAATAGGTGTCATTGTCCATATCTGCTAGCTACCAGCATAGCTACTATCATTGCATCATCTCATACATTATGATTTTCAAATATTTTTCCATCTTCTTTGTTCATAGTAGCTTAATTTACTTTAGTTTCACTCATATACAATAGTTAAGAGTTTTGACTGATATATATTTGATGTGTAGCTAACTGTGTTTTGTTAAACACTCTATTCTAGAGGAGGCTTTGGTTAATTTACTCAATTTTTGTGTAAAGTTATTTGTTTGACCATGATTAGAGCTGGATTCCCACTTTTACTTGTGTTAACACACAGCCAATAGGGTGTGGGCTCACAAACTGTATATAACAGTCTGAATAATATCTGTTTAAATAATCATTTTACTGCCCCTACTGTGCTTGGGTGGGCAATAGATCTATTACAGTTGGACAACAACCTCCTTTTTCTACACCTCTCTTTCCTTTCTTCTTCCTCCTTGTCAGAGTTGTGGAGTTCATACTTAAAGTTTTCCTGTCAATAAAGCCACCTGAGCTGTTGGTCTCTGCACTCCTCCAGAGTTACTGAATGGGAAAATAAATGTATTTCTCTTTTATTGCAATATATGCCAATGCAGCTTTTCTGATTCATGTGTTTTTACAACTTTGCCTCACTCGTTCAATTTTTGGTAGGATTAGACAATTAGTACTATGTAAAACACAATTACATGTGTCTAACAAATTACAACATGCCATTGTTTACCAAACAGTTGATTGGCTGCTGGATGGAGAGTTTTCTAGGATTCAGTTCAATCCGGAAGGCCAGCTTTGCCGTTCAGAGTACGTTACCATGGTGACTATCTTCACCGACAATAAATCCAGCTTTGTGGTACCAGAAAGTCTGGGTTAAACCTAAAGTTGTCTCGATAAGCCAGTAATCCTGTTTTTTGATACAGGACTCAGATGTGCTCTCTAGTCTGAACATCTGAAGAAAAGAGCAAGAATTTTTCAACACTGTAAAGTATAGGAGTAACAGCATTTGGCACAAACCGCACTTTATTGATTAGATGGATATCAAATAGAAGTAGAAGTATTGAAGAAATGTTTAAAGGTGTCAGCCAGCAAGTTGATGGTTGGACACAATAAATTCTCAGACTGGACAAATAATCTAAGTGTGGTGCAAAATTTGCTTCAGTGTCTTAAGAGGAATAAAGTCAAACTCGTACACACTCCATATTTGCTACTTGGACCTTTCAATTGTTTTTGATCCTTAGATTAAAATGGCACATTGCACAACTGTCTTGTGGTTGTAACTAAAAGTGCGATAAAACCAGCTGATGTAGTTCAAGCTGTAATAAAACTCTATAGTGCCTTTCTTGTGGGTACTGGAACCACCACACAGCTTATGTCTGATGGTAGCAAAGGTCGGTAAAAAAAACAGAACCACTTTAAGCTTGAAGATGCAATTTTGTAGACAAACATGCCTCAGTGCTATTTGAAGGTCTTTTGTTGAAAGGCATTAAGTGTCATTTTCTGTTTATTTTTTGAGGGCAGCTCTTTAGTGCCCTTGTGATGCAGGAAAGAGGCAGCTCAACAAAAACAGTTGGGGACCCTGGTTATGTGAGGAACCATACTGCTATCAAAACATAACGGCTCCTAAAGAGCATACTTACAGAAAAAAGTGGTTAAGTGAATGTACACAAAAATCCTAAAGGCGGTGAGTTATTGTAAGGACCTATCAGTTTGCCTCCCTGGTTTTCAGGCAATTATACCCCCTAGTTTTGGATTCTGACCCGACTGTCAACTTCCATCTTCTTTCCCTGCTTTGGATTATTCTGTTGCCTGCCTCAGATTTATTAATTATTATTTTTTTTTTGTGTGTGTGCATCAAACCAGGTTGGGCCAGAAAATTAATTATTAGAAATTGTCTTTTTTATGTAATTACCTTTTCAGAAACTCAACTCAGATTTGTTTCTGTTCACACACTGTCCACATACAAATCAGTACCATTGTGCTGTGTTGGGAATCCATGCTACAGTTGAAAACAGTGAGCCGGGAGTTCTCACGTAAATGTTCTGCTGTTTCATTGTGAGGGACTTTTAACCTGGTTGTGCATACATTCTTGCAACAGAGTATGCAATAACCTATTGGATTACACCTTCAGTCATAACCTTTACAATAATAGCATGACATCTATATTCTTCTATACTTAAGCTGCCTTTCATTTCTTTTTCCATCACGAAAGTGGTAGTTTCTTATTCAGAGTATATTTAAATGTAAACGATAAAACTTTGTACAGTTGGTGCCATTTTCAAAGTGGAGTTAAGACAGAATGTTTTCAAACTTGTAGAGTCTTAAAAATATCTATTTTCAGATAAGGAATTCTGTAAATGATAACTTTTAAAAATGATTGTAATATTACAGAGGGCAAGTGTAATTTAAAATATTTCAAAGGAAAGGATTTTTTAAAAATGTATTGATATTGATGGCAGTTAAATCCTAAACAAAAGTTTAGACAATTTAAATTCCCCTACAATGATAAATGTGTAAGCATCGTCCTATTGATTAATAACAAATGGAACTGGGTGTGTCAAGGAAGTTTTAGCTAGCCTGGCTGCCCAGACAGAATTACTTCAAAACCAATCACAGCACAGGAGGTGGAAATTTATAATGCGTGACTCTCAGCCCCAGATTGACCCATAATTCAGAGGTTTTGTGCTAGCATAACAAGCTGGTGTACCCAATGGAGCAATTTTGCATGAAAATGAAGTACGAATAGAGAACACATCTTATATGCTCAAATTTCTTTGCCAAATGTGGCAGAAATCATTTACTGGAGAGTTTCTTTGATGGCTTAACAAGTTTCACCTTGCTAAACGCTTTGCGACAGAAGTGCTAAAGGAAGACACAGATTGATTATTTTGGACAGGAAATTTTTACATTGCGGAGAGTTGAGGGATATCACCTGAGACCCAGACAGAAGTTCCACGAGAGATGAATATAGTGGAGCCAGCCAGACAATCATGATGGACATTCCCTGAGCTTGAACCGTTAGTCAGGGGCGGAGCTAGATGGGGGGCCATGGCCCCCCCTTAGCCAATCATTGGCCACCCCTCTGGCCACCCCTACCTTTTCTTTTCCTCTAACACAGACGGCGGCAGCAGTAGGACACTGAAGAGGAATGTTCAAACTTATTAAACATTTAAATTTTTCTTATATTAACAACTACTTGACAACAGAAACACTGGTTAATATGCACATCAATATAAAAACATTAAAGATGATAGATACAGAATTCGTGCTCCTTTCAGAGCTAAATTTTGAATTATTTGGGGTAAAAATAAAATCATGTGCCTCTGCAAGTCATCTAGGAGTCTTTAGTGAAATCATAGATAAATAACTACTTTAATTGTAACTTAAAATTTCATTAAAAGCAGATATTAGTAGATTTAAATGTCATTTTTTTGCAGACTGATTATTGATAAAAGTAGGTAATGAAAGTATAGAATATGTTTGCCCCAGAACTCAAACATGAAAGAATTTTGTCCAAAATAGCTTTTATTTACACAGCATAGATTTTTTAATATATCTATTTGTTAGCAAAGGCTGAAGGAAAGGATGTTGTGCTTGTTCCTGTTGGAACAGAGTAGATTGACCCTGAGGTTCTGGTGCCTTTCAGCCATCCCTCAATGTACATTGGTTATTGACTGGCCACCCCTATTAGGATTTTCTGGCTATGTCTCTGGTGATAGTGAGACCAGCTGTAGTGCATGGCTGAGACTCAAGCAGTGTGTAAAGCGGTAGAGTACTGCAAACTGTTGCTAATCAAAAACCTTGTTATGCTTAAATCTTTGCAATAGAGATGATTAATTCAATCCAATCATAAGAAGGTTGCTAATCAATGCAGCTGGTTGTACAAATGTAAAATGTTTCCACTAAATGCTAAGAACATATGGGTTGAACCTAGTTTGCCAAATCTTTCACTCAGATTTTCATAATGAGGCTTTGAGATGGAGTGGTAACCCTACAGTGCTGTAAGCCAAATTTCATCTATAGTTTTTGTTAAGAATAGGCAAAGCCTAACCTGACTCCGCCAGATGGATTTGCTCCACATATCCATCTGGAAACCTTCCGTTGAAGTAATTTTGGGAAGGGGCGAAAATACTGGTTAGCTGATTGGCCTATGTTGGTGATAGAGGGGCCAAATAAACCAATCAGATCAACGAAGCATATGACGTACTAACAGAGCGACGACGAAAACACAACCGCAAGCCAGGCTACTCTTGCCGAAACCAGTCGGGAGAAGAGCAAAAGCATCTTTTCCTCTGAGAAAAGCCTCCAGAGCAGTGTTTTGCTCTTCTGTCAGTAATTCCAATAAAACTTGCTCGATAGCCACGCTAACGCTAGTTTCATCGGCTGAAGCTGCCATGTTCTTTAGACTGAACTGTCGAGCTTCTCGTTGCGTCACACCTCAACCCGCCTCAAAGCCAACGCTGATTGGATGTTCGTTTGGTGAACGGCTCCAAATTTTCTTTAATGGAGAGTCTCCAGACTGATCTGCGAGTGAAACCTTGAAAGCTCGCGAGATCAGGATGGTCTCACGAGGCTAGGCAAAGCCTGGTATGCTTGGTTACCACAATTTGCAATTTTATCATCAAAATTTACTATCCAACCAGCGTTTGGATTAGGCAGTTCTGTTATCACCAATTATAAGCATACCAAGTGTAATCATTGAAACAATCTCACAACATTTAAACTGTCAGAGGACATGTACCACCTTAAAGAAGGAATGTACCAGAAGGCATCTAAAGGCTGGCTTATGCTAGATTCACCTATATTCCACACAGAACGAGACAGTGTTTACAGCATTTTATGCTCCGAGCGTTTTTTTTTCTTGCTCTACCTAATATGTTTGCTGACATCAGGTTTGGTGTTTACTATTTCTTTTTTACTTGGTTATATCATATTTCTACTTACAGACACCATTAGAACACCAATGTTATTCTTTACATGACAATGTAACTCTTTTGGAATTCCAGCATCAGTTGTTATGGGCATAATCCAGTAACACCAAAGTTAAGCGTTCTCCAGAGAAGAGCAGTGATATTATTTCTACTCGGCTTGTCACCCTGTGACTTACATCTACCTTGTGTTAAGGTTATTGTACATCATTTAGTCCTTTTTTTCTATTTCAGTTAGAAAACTGCTGCTGCAGATAGTAAAATTGGAGGGCATTGTTTCAGGTCAAATTCAGACATTGGCACAGGCACATTAATTATGAAGACAAATTCTCGTAGGAGGATGACACATATGCCTCTTTGCACACTCCGACACACACTGATGGCTTTCCTGGAGATTCACTAAGGCTGTAAAATTATCTTGTAAAAAGAGGTAGGGGGCTTCGGCTTCAGCTTCCTAAGGGTTCATTAACTGACTCGGATACATAAGCGGAGCTCAGACGGACATAAAGTGACCCCTGGAATGAATTCATTCAGTTTTATACCCCCTCTCACCTCGGTACAACCCATTTTCTTCCAGGCCTTTTAGGTTAGCTGCATTTTAAGAGTATATTCCTTTATTATTTTAGGGTCTTTACAAGATTTACACACTGTAGCTTCTATTGACTCTCACACAGAAGTGGTGGTCCACTATAAACGGCTGTTAAAGCAAGACAGTGAGGACAGCCTTGGCTGAAATGATGTAATACTCATGTCACAGAAGCATTAGCGTTCATTAATCACTTCTACGGCAGCTTTTGTTTTGAACAAAGGCGGCTAAAATGGAAAAACTGTAGAGCTTCTAAGCTTTGGCAACAAAGACAAACTGGTTCTCTTAAGACATTATCAGCTTCTGTCCAGAAAATTTCTGTTTACTAACGAGAAACGAAAGTCACTAAATTACTTTTGAAGAGATTTCTTAAGGACCCTTAATGAGTTAAATACTCTAAAGCCTGATACGAAAATAATTCTATACTTTGAAAATGTTATAATTGTATGCTCTTGATAAGATATCAAAATTAATACAATCCTTTTTATACTTAATTTCATGCAATAGGACTTAATAACATTAATACCATCAAATTTAAAAAATGTCACATCGTTTATGAATCTTTATTAATTAGATATTAATTGTATTTCAAAAATATAAAATACAAAAAGTTTAGAAATGCACAACAAAAAGAGTTAAAGCACTAACAAATAATGCATCAAGTTTTGCACTTGATACATAGCTTTAAACTGTGTCATTGGGAAGCTCAAACAGAGCTACACCTTCAAAAAATATTTGGCCTCACTGTCAAATAAACAAGGTTGTAAAGTTTTTCAACTATCAAAGACTAAAGAAGTCTGGGAGTCCTTGAAGTTAGGATTCTCTCTGAAGTTTTGTTCTCACCAACTGCAGTGTAAGTGGCATGCATGATAAGCATCTGAAGAGACAACTCTGTGGTGGTACTGAAACAAAGGAAAAGCTCTTTTTTTGCTGAATGTACTCACATTACACATGTGTATCTCTTTTTTTATATAATGATTTTGCTAGTATCTGAATGGTATTTACTTTACCCTGTGTTGAGTCATGTTTATGTGCTCTAGAAAAAGTTAGGATTGTTTTTTTTCCATGTTTTTCCATTTAGTCCCAACTCAACATGTCATCTCAAAGGATTTACAAAAACATTTAAACTTCATGTCAGTTTCATTACTTCCAACTGTTGTCAAATAGTTCAGGGAAGTTTAACTTTATGTCACAAAGTAGTTAAAACTTTTTTATCTGAGGTCAAAGCATCACAAATTGAGGCCTAAGGGCTTAATGCTGAACATCACAGCAATGTACGGTCCTAAATAGCAAAAAAAGAAAAATGCCACATCATGTCAAAGTGGAAACATTCTTTTTAAGGGTACAGCATGGCTAATAATGTGATCTCTGTAAATCAAATGAGAAACTCAAACATTTAATTCAAACTGCTTTGGCTACCTTATAAGACTAAATGTTGCTGAAGTGGCCTTATATTAAAGAGTTAAAGAGCAAGTTCACACAGAAAGAACACAGATGCACTAATTCAGGAGTATTTTTAATGTGAGTGAAAGGTATAAAGTTAATTGGCAATTACAGCTCACTTAATGGCTTATTCTGGGAGAGAAACACACCTAAGCAGATAAACTTTGAGCCACATTTCAAATCTGCAGGATGAAATACAATGCTTGAGGGAAAAAGCTCAGAAAGGACCAGCTGTATCATTTATAGTTGGAGGATGTTTATTTGTTGGCAGCAGCAGCCTAGCTTATGCCCTCCTCCAAGAAAGTGTCACAGCTGGACAGAACACCGGACCATCTATGAGGATAAATAAAAGAAAAAGAATATAAAGTCGTGAACAGTTGTTCAGCCGTGGACATTAGGCTTAGAATGTAAGGGGGATGGGGTGGGTGGTGTGGGTAGGGGGAGAAATCATATTTCCATCTTGTTTTGCCTCAACAGACTGTGATGTTGGGGGTAACAATATGAGGGACACCTTGTTAGCACCCTTTGGGCCCATTATACTTACTGTGCAATGTTAGAGTTCCACAACCTATCCAAGTATCAAAAGCTGAACAACTCATTTACTTTGTGACCATCTTTGCTTGCATTCCTGGAAATATCCTTGTTGCAAAGCTTAAATCATCTGTGACTGCTTTCTTAAGAGGTTAAACATGGCAATGGGTTGATTGTACCTTACTGACCTTCACAGTCACCAGATCAATATCCCATACAGCAGGAGCTCTCATAGCCAACAAAGCTGATTAATCTTTAGCACCTCATTGAATGTATGTTTTGACAAGCTGAAACAGAATCTGAATGCATCAGGTATCCGAGCTATATGAGCCAGATGTAGGGGCTAATGTTGCCTGTGTGCCGTAAATAATATAGGAAATTAAAACAATACAGGAGATGATTCCAGTCCACTGATTAGTAAGGGGCATGCTGGCAATGGTCTGTTTAGAAGATCCGTAATTATTACCAAAGAAACTACTTAACTAAATTGGTGTTCAACTGTTGGAGAAGAAAATGTGTATATCTGTTGATAAAATATGCACCCTCAACAGATGGATTTTTACAAACCAGAACCATGACATTGTGACCCCTTTCAGTCTTGCTTTGCGTAAGAAAAGTGCTTGACAACAACCAAGTGAGCAGGATGAAACTCCATGAGGTTAAACACTCCGCTCATGTGTAATTTTCACCTCAGTGCTCGACTTTTGCTCAGCCATGTGGATGAAAACAGGAAAACCATATGATAACAGAAAGATGAAGGGAAAAAAAGAGGATTAAATGGGAAAAGAGGAGAAAGTGCTCTTTAATCTCATGCTTGGATTGCATGTGATAATACCTCGTCTGAAATTATTTTGGTCAGAGCCTAAAAATGAATAAAGTTGTTTAGTCCGTCTTAAGCAAAATCATCCATATATATCCATTCTCACACAAGAAATCCACCTGACCTGAGGTGGTGGCTTGGAGGAAAATGGGGATAAAGAAAAGCCTGAAGTGTCAAAGGAACAGAATCAGGTGGATCTACAACTATAATTCATTTCATTTGCTTGTATCTTGTTGATGTTTCTGTTATGATACTGATTTCATGACGTAAAACACCCGTCATCGTTCAGGAGGGTAGAAAGATGCGTGAACTTCTCTGCCTGAATAGAAAGGTTCACCTTATTCGAGAATCAAACCTCAGTTTGCAGTTCAGCAGCAAACAGTTCCTGTTAGCAGCGAAGGTCATGGCTTGTAGGTCTGAGCTAAATTACACCATGTGCTAAAAGTAAACATCAAACTTAGTACAAATTTAGCCAGTCAATAAAAACAACAAACAAGGTGGATGGTGGCTGGCAGCATTGACAGAACCCAAGCTACACTAGGAACCACCCTGAATGATGTTGTGGAGAAATTGAATAATCTCTAAATGTCAACCAAGCATTGCCCACAGAAGATCTTATGCAAGAGTGTTTGTTAGGTCCACAGAACATTTGTGGACAAGATTCTCTCTGATCCCAAGGACATTTATGAGAAAACAGAGCTACAAACTGTGCCACTGTCAAGCTCTTCTGAGGAAAAAAGTATAGATTTGCTAACTTGAAGGAAGCAGAAATGTATTTTTTTCAAACAAATTAGTTCTCATCAAAGCCAAAGAGTTATGAATTGTCAACTCCACATTTTGCCTAAGGACAATTTTCCTCACTACCATCCTGAAATGACTTCTTTTTTGCTACAGCACCATTGAAACTTGCTTGTTTTTCATGGAACAAACTTCAACATCATGATCATTGGAAGTTTTTTTTGTTTTTTTTTCTGATGTTGCTTTAATTTAAAAAAATAGCATAAGTAGAGGATGTGAACTAGATATAAAATTGAAAAGTATTGGTTATCCCAGAGAACATTGCTGTGATTTAGCAACTTGTTTAATACCAACCAGCAGAAGTACAGACGGCACTAAGGAAAAATGAGGGACAGATTGCAGACCTGTAGGTAGAGCCGGTCATTAAAGTCATTCACACTCCATTTAGCCAGCGTTTCCAGCTGACCTCAATCATTCAAATGGATGGAAGCCCTCGTGTCGTTCGACTACGGTTTCTAGTTTTTCTGAGTGAAAGCTGCAGTTGTTCTGTCTGAGCAAGCATTAGGTGTTCAGAGGTGATCTCAGACGGAATCGTTTTGTGTTAGTTTGTGGTCGTTTGCCTCCAGTATTAGAAGTAAACTGATTTTGTAGCATCTTTCCAGGTCACAGGAAGCTTGAATAATTCAAAATAAAACCATTTTTGTTTCCAAAAACAAAGTCGTGAACAGAATGCTTTTTTTCCCCCTATGCAACACCAGCCTATTCTGAGAATATTGCTCCTTGTCTAGTATTTTCAGGTAGATGGGGAGCTATTTCATATCAACACAATGTGAAAATGGATTAAATGAAGAGGTGAATGTTTGCTACAGGTCACTGAGTTGATGTTGTTAGTTGCTTTTAAAGATATTGCTGTTTCAAGTTTGCAGATGAGAGAAATCAAGAAACCTTGAAAAAAAAAAAAATTGCAGTGTGTTACTGCTCTACAGTGCAGCTCAGGGCAGCGACAGTTTGCCACCACGTGCTCTTAAAACAACTTAAATAAACTTTCTCTTTTTTATGTAAAGGTGTTTAGCTAAGGCTGGTAACCTCTGTGATCATTGGTTTTCATAGCTCTTAGGTCCAAATCTCCTGAATGCTCTCTGTGTTTGTGAAGAAGCCATTTTTTTCATACAAATCACATCAATGGGATCTAATCTCATTATTTTCAGAACTTTTTTTGCCAAATGTTTAACACTGATCGCAATTGTTTCAGATTTTCTTTTTTTAAGGAAAATAGGACATGTCTAAGCAACCTTCTTATGCTGCGTTCACACTGGACGCAGCTGGCGCGACAGAAGCAGCGAGTTTACATGCAAAGTCAATGGTTGACGCGCGTCAAGGCGCAGCAAAAGGTCCCGCGGCGCGTTTTGAGCAGCAGGCGCAGCGCGTCTGAGCAGCTGAAGCAGCGCGTCGGGCGCGTTTAAGCATCTGACGCGCGTGACGCGCCGCAAACGCGTTGCTGCTCGAGATGGAAAAATTGAATTTTTGCTGCTCGACGCGCCACGTCAACCAATCAGAGAAGCTGATCTGGGAGCTGCAGGGAGAGAGACAAAGCGCTGATGACACAGACCGCTCTGATCACTCCTCTTAAACAGTTTATTAACGCATAATTAACTTAAAATGCATACATCTGCCGGCAGAATATGTTCGCTTTTATTATTCTGGTGCCTGCAGATCGGATTATTTAGATGAAAAACCCCTACCAGCCGCCGCGGTGAACCGCGAGGAGGCGACGTGGCCAGAGGCTGCTGTTGAAGGGATTCCTTCTGTCGGCGCATCGCCGGTATGTGGGGGTCTGAGCGGCTCCGACAGAAATAACATTGGGAGGCAGGATTGTAATCTGGATGAACTGACTGCACTGATTAAGTTTTCAGGTGTATTTTCTCACTTAAAAACATATTAAAACTACTTTATTCCCACTGATCACAGCAAATATAGCTGCAAGGCAGAGAAAGGATAGAGTAGCTCCGCCCAACGCGCGTCAGAGCCACTTTTGCACCGCGCAGGCAGAGCAGCAAAGCTGATTCAGCCGCGCGTCAGAACTTAACTGGTACAAGCAGCAAAAAGGAAGCAGCAGACGCGATTTTGCTGCTTTTGCTGCGTCCGGTCTGAACGTAGCATTAGATGAGTAGCTTTGTGCCAACAATCAGACCCTTCTAAAACAGATGAGGAACTTTTCTGCAGCCTCCACATACACATTACAGCACTTTTGTGTAAAAGGTGAAACTTGCATTTTTTTAGGATCAAGTACTCTGTGACAATTTGAAGATCAATAATTAAAACATTAATTACACAATCAATTATTTTAACTCCTAGTTTTATTAAATTCAGGTTGTGGATGGTCAAAAAAAAAATATTGCTTTAAAGGTACAGGGGGGATGTTCTATTTCCGGGTGGATCATCAAAATAAGTGGTCCTCCTAACTGTCATTCATTCATTCTGGTGTTATATTTACGTAAGGCCATCCTCTATACTTGTCCCCATTTTCACGTGGTGAGTCTGACATAGTGGAAAAATTGTAAATCTTCTTCTGGAAATTAAACTTGTATGAGTGATGCAAACATCAACTTTTAAACAGAGTGTGCACAAGAAGAAATGGGCTTGTGCACGCACATGGCATTAATACTGTAGGTGTTCCCTCTGTGGAGCGGTTACAGGGTTGTGCATGTGCATTTTTTTCTTTTTAAAGTGGAGAGGGCGGGTCTTTTAAAAAATTCTGGAAAATCCTTTCCTATACCTTTAAGCTATGGTAGAACATCTCACATCATCCTCAGAAAACGTCTAACCTGTTCATTAGGTAGCAAATTGTCTGCTCTATCCAATACCACATAGGTGAAGGCCCTCCAAAAATTCATCCAAAGTCGATATCTGATGTTTCTAAGATGATGATATTGATTTGTGGACTGTGATCTGTTTGCAGAAGAAACTATTGATTCTTACATGACATATTAATGAAAATATGTTTTAAACTGGGACCAATGAGAGGCTAAGAGGAGGGCTTAATGTGACGTGGTGATGCAGAGCTGCTGGTACTAAAGGACAGAGGGGGGGGTCCCAGACCATTACAGTGACCTTCTGTCCCACAATCCATCAGGGCGTCAGAGGCTTCATGGCCACATGCCAGGATGACAAATCTGCCTGTCAGCTGAACACAGTCCAGCATGACAACCTGGCATTTTAGGCGCTCAGATTATCTTTCAAACCTCGACACTTTAAAGAAGACGTGACATTCGCTGCTAAGTACAGATTCAGAGAGAGCTGGTAGGGATCTTTATTTAATCTAAAGAGTTGGACACTGGAAATTATTTTAGGAAATATTGCAGAAAATATGTATTTAACATAAAGAAAAGGGAATTGTAAATGTCAAAGGACATTATGAGTTTTTACAATTTAAAAACTCGTAACGATTGTCCAAATAAAGCAACACAACAGCAGTTTAAGAAACATAAATCCCTTTCTGCCTCATCTAAATAAAGTTCAGAGCAGGGATGTCATCTTTGAAACCTGCAGAATAAGATTTGTTCTCTAGAATCTAATGAGAAAAAGTTTAATGATGGCTAAGTCATCACTAGTGAAATATAGAATATTAAAGGAATCCTATTTTTTGGTTTAAACTACAAATTACATCACTTCAGAGCCACACTTCTGCCCACATATAGTATTTGAAAATCCTCTTAAAGAAAGGCATGCCCTGAGGACTGCAGAACATGCAAGGACGTTGAGGACTGCATACGTTCTTGACTGTGATTGACAGCGGCACAATGGCACACAGCGACACAATAATGGCAAACAGAAAAATCCCATTGATAACTGTTTTGCGACAGAGCGGACGGATCACCAGAGATGGAGAAAGTGGAGGGAGGCTCTGTGGAGGAAACCTGAAGCCCTGAGCTGTATTGGTTTGAGCAACTGGCTCAGAGATATTGAGTGGCTGCTCTGTCCTCCAAAATACAGTGTTCCTCGTGGGAATCCTTAAAAAATATCCGTTCCAAACAGTCATTATAAACAAAAATTAATAACTTTCATGTGCTGTAACCCAATGACACAAAATCAATGATATTTTTTTTTTTAACTACAAAGACTAAGTATGCTTCTTTTGGTCCAATTTTGATGCTTTTTTAAATTTTATAACAATTCTTCTCTTTAGGCTTTTAGGTCATGTGAGTGACAGAAACAAAAATGTTGAATTAGACTGGATAGATGATACAGACTGGTTTTTATTCAATTTTAATACATTTACAATTTTCTTATTACCCTTTAAAAATGAGACAAGCATGAGTTGTTTTGCATTTCCAAATATGACTTGATCAGTTAATTTCCTTTCAGTCCTTAACACTTCCCAGCCTCTCAGGGTGGAGGTCCTGAAATCTCTCCATCTTCTCGACCTTATTCTGTCAGGGTCACGGTGGAACCACTGCTCCTTGTCACTACCCGATTTGTACCCGAGGCATAATCTGTACTATCAGTTCATTTGAGCATATGCAACAGATATACACCAAGGTCACCATAAATAATGTAATTGTGGTACATAAAGTACTTTTTTTCCCCCTTAAATAAAGAATGCTAATACACATTTTTAAAAATGTTTTTTAACTTTTCGGAGAAAATGTACCGCTTTTTACATTTTCTCCGTTAAACAGCTTGTCTGACGTCATCATCGGACATGCTCAGAGTAGTCCGGCAAAATCGGATTAAACCACGTTAATCTTCTTTTTTTTTATCTCTTTCTAAAAGTAAAAAAGACTAGATTTATGTTTAAATCTAAAGCTAAAAATGTTATCTTCTGGGAGTACTGTAGGGTCCCATTTCTGGTACAGATGGGCACAGACAAATGATAGAACAAAAAGGATTTTAAGGCATTTATTTTCTCAGGAAATACATTATTAACGTTAAACACATTATAGTTAAGTATGCTTACTATTTTTAAGGAGGGAAAACCGTAATTGAGGTATTTTTTACTAATTAAAATCAAAGGTGAACCTGATGTATATCTGGTTGTGCATGCGAAAATAAGCTAGTGTCTGTCGCAGGCTTCTGAAGTCAGTTTTTCCTAAATTACATCACATGCTTCGCCTAAGCCAATAGAAAAAATCCCACTCAGTAACAACACCAAACAGGCTGTTTTAAATTAAAAAGCTGGATTTCAACAAATGCTCAGTAACAATTTAAAGATAATGCTTTGGCAATGCAGACAGCTCAATAAGACATGTATTGATATGGTTTATCATTAAGAAGAGTTTGATTTATAGGTAGCTCATAATTTAATATAAAACCTTGAAGGAAAAATAAAAGGAATTTTAATTGACATCAAAAACTTAGTAGAAGTAGATAAAGAATAGCTAAAACAGGATGTGCACTTTCAGTGAATTTTTATGTGAAGGAAAGCATTCCAATTTTATTAAAAAATGTAAAACATATTATTAATAATTTGTTTTATTTGAAGGGGCTTTTTGCACGTAAGGACGTCGCATAATAATAATGATGAAAATAATAATTTATAATTCTTATAAAAAATAAGAATTAATAAATTATAATTTTTCAGGTTTGAATTTCAGATCGTTCTTGTTTTTGTTTTTTTAATGGTTGGTTTTCATGTAGCCCAGAGTTGAACCAATCTCTATTTGTGAAAGAGTTCCCGCTTGTTCTACTTTAAAACTTTAAAAAAAAACAAGAGGTCTGTAATTTTCATCAGAGAAACACATCAATTACTAAGTACTGAAATATTCAATTCTAAATAGTAATTTCTTAGAATTTTTTTTTTGTTTTTTCTAGGAAGAATTATAAATAAACAAAAGAAAACTGGGAATAAATATAACCAAAAACTCTGTTATAGTTCCAAAAATGACATATAAATAAATTCAGCACGTAGAAATATCCTTGAAAAGGAGTGGGGAGGAGTAAAACTTAATAAACCTCACCCGCTTCAAAGAGAAACCATATTAGCATGAACAAAATGGCAGCTTTGTTATTGAGTCTGGCCAGTGCTGAAGATTAATTTTGATATATTTCTAGATAATTCAGTCTTCTTATGTCCAATTTTAAGCATGTTCTTTATTGATTCCTCAGGATTGTGCACTATTCTTAATAGATTCCTTAAAATTGTTCTAAATGCTTAATAATTGTGAAAACCAAGCCAAACCTGTAGATAAAAATAGAAAAAAAAAATTATATATTGAATAATATGAATATAATGAATAATATTAATAATGTACTAAATAACTTGTTGATATATTGCATAACAGTGTCCGAGCTGTGTCCAAATCTCAGGGAATAATGAATTGGACCAGTTTGATGGAAATTTTGGACCTAAACATCTTCAAAGGTCCACCAATGATATAACTAAGAAATTCAAGCACTTCTTATTATTCATACACTGTTTGAATGTATGTATCTTTTATCTGAGTACCTCTTACCTTTTATTTATTTTTTTTACGATAAAAACTAAAAAGTTAGTTTCTTGGCATAAATTCAGCAAGGGAAAAAGAGAAATCATGAAAATGTGTTATCCTTTTGGGCTTAAAAAAGTTTCCAGAACCTTGTAAAGTCCATAAATATTTGATGCAAAAGAAGTTATTGATATTCAGTCGTCGGGCTTCACCACTAAACCCTAAAGACTAAAATTAAGATTCGGGCTTTTGGGATTTTGTGGGTAAACAACTCCACTCCATTAGGCTCATCTGTCATTCCTGGAGAATCAGTGTTATGTTGTTGATTGATGCTAGAAACCACTTAACTGGATATCTTGACAAGTTGAGGCTGTTTTGATGGCGGAAACTTGGAACCAAGTTTTACTGTTTAAATGTGACTGTTAAGGCGCAAACCAAACAGGCAGCTATAATGTTTTGACATCTGTATCTCAGAGCAAATGATCTTGCAGAGCATCGATTACCATAATAAACCAATTCCATCAAACATTA
The DNA here is from genome assembly GCF_016077235.1 of Cyprinodon tularosa. Taxonomy (NCBI): domain Eukaryota; kingdom Metazoa; phylum Chordata; class Actinopteri; order Cyprinodontiformes; family Cyprinodontidae; genus Cyprinodon; species Cyprinodon tularosa. The sequence goes on from NW_024039074.1 coordinate 958,537, forward strand.
CAAAGTCAGAAGACAAGTAATTGTGCCAATCTTCTTGTTTTATTCAGAACATGAGATTCTTTTCAGTGTAATGATCCTGTCTGAGAAACAACAAAACTTGTGCCACTTTTCATTGAGTCTATTGTTCCTCATTTTTCTTTTGCTGACAGTTTTCTGCTACATGCTGATTTCTCTCACGTCTGCCCCTTTTTCTTAGTGACAGCAGCAGTACCTTTCCTTTGAATTAACTGACAACTTCTACTTTTGTTCAGACAGATACAATTCTTATCTATTATAGTAAATGTTTCAGCCTCTTACTTTAGGAAGAAATAAACTTTTTGCGTGCAAACCATTTTTCAATGTATAATCCATATGATATCTGCTAAAGACTTGGAATTATTGTGGGTTAGGTTACATTACATTTGTCAAACTCTAATATGTTTAATTTGGCCACAACTATTGGATGTTGTTCAATTATAGTTTGTTTTTTTATGAATCTGTTTTTAATAAATGCAAATATTAAAGATGAGACTGTATTTCCAAGGTGGCACACAAATCTTAACAGGTATACAATAAATGCATGAATCTTCCAGATAATTAGACCACTTATCTTAATCAACCCCCATAGTCATCATAGTCAGTATACAGTATATTAATGGTCAATACATTTTAGAATCCACAATCCTGAGGTTAATTTAAGACATAATAATGAAAGATAAATTTAAATTTACATTGATTATGTACATTTATAATGTGCAGTGTGAATATTGATTAAATCTAAAGTTTAGTGTTTTCAATTTAGTATCTGGTGTTTGCTTTGTTCTTTTACTCACAGTAAAGGTTAGTATCTTTCTGTCTCTTAAATACATTCCTATCATGCTTGTTAAACTTCAGACCCCACCCAACCAAGAGCTTAGTAAACATTTTAGACATATTTGCAATTTAACCTTCTGTCTAAACAAACATTGAAATACAGTTTTATGTTCAGAATGTGCAAAAACCATAAAGAGTTTCAGCAAAGTACTTTTAGTTGTCAAATCAATATGTTTTAAGGGTGAGGTCTGGAGTTTGACTCCCCAAAAATAACACACTTTCTTTGTTTATTTTTGTTTTAACACAATGTAGTAGAATTACAAAACCTCATGTTTCATAAAGATGACCTCCCTATTCACCTTAGAATAAATTGGTCTACATGGGACTTATAATACTAGCAGGGTGTCCAAAGAGTATATCATCTTCCCTCCACCACTGTACATTACATTATTTGAAATGTTTGTTCTAATTGGCTCTGTTTAGTTTACTCCACGGTTTACCCTGTAGATTAAGGCTGAATACCATCACTTTGGGGTCATCTGTTGAAAGGATATCCAAGAGGTCCTGGAGTTTGGTCAGATTCTACATTGAAAACTTGAGTCATTTGTTATCCATAGGTTGTTTTCTTTTTTTCTTTTTTTAACAGCGTCCTGTTTGGCGATGTGGCAAAAAGAATAATTGTCTTGAAGCCAAAAGAGCCCAACAGATTTTACTTTCACAACTGGAGCAGTAAGGCTATCACCATAGTGTTCCGCTTGTTTTATGCATATAAATTACTTTATTATAATTATGCAGGGAGTTTTACAGATTATATGGACACTACAATGTAAATAGAACAGGAAATGAAAAACAGACAAAAAACAGAAAAGATGAAAGAAAGAGGAGATAAATGGGAGATAATGATAAAACATTTTCAGTCTGCTTCATCACCTGCAAAGAGGTGTAAAAAGAACAGCACCACCAACGGACATGGTACAGTACGAGACATACAATAACGTTGCTGTTTCGTAGCTGTTTGTTCATTATTGATGTACCTTCCTGTTTACTGTCTTTATTTGTTCCAATTTTTCAAACCAAATTCTGATTCAATAAGTTCCTGCCTGTGTCATTTTTGTACTGCCCTCCTCAGCAACTCCTTATACAGCTATGGTATTACTGTATCTCCAGCCTTAACACTTGGCCAAATATCTCAACTTTGGTTTCATGTATCAATAGAAAACTCTTCCATATGTCATGTTCTTCCTTCAGATAAAACTTTGCACTCTTAAATTACTTTCTGTTTGGGCAGAGTAAGCTTTAAAAATAAAACTTCTTAAAATTCATTACATTGAATATGCTAATTTGAGGCCTGTGGAAGATGGGCCAGATGGATTTCTTGAGATTTCTGTAATATTTGCGGGCACACATTCTTGGCATGAGATCAATTTCCTGTGGGGCTTTATGGTTTGCCGTTTTTTGAAACCAAAATTAAAAGTTAAAATGTAAATGGTAAGTGTTTGTTTCACTTCATCCTTGCTCTCTGGCATTTAGAGCTTCATTTTGGGAAATGGATTTATGAGTCTTTTTTAGGCTTTAGTGAAAACAATTAGTTGTTTTTTTTTGTATCCAAACAATAACGTTATAACACTGATTATCTCATCATTTCGACTGCTGCTAGTGGGTTGAATGCGTTAGGCAGCTGATGTACTAGAGACAGGAAGCACTTGAGCAAGTCTGACAAAGAGTCAAACAGTGGTGGCAGAGGTGGTCCATGAGGGAACCACTGTGTGAGAGGTGGACATGGCTCACTGATGCCCAAGGGGAGTGAAGGCTGCCCCTTCTTATCTGAAACACCAACAGTATGAGCATCAGAAGTCAAGAAAGAAGCAATGGAAGAAGGTCTGGCATTTTCTCCTAACTGCAGGCAGGTTTCCTTCATTGTCTTATAAAGTCTGGAGATGTATTTCAGTACTATTATGGTGCTTCCATCCTTTATTTGTTTATCCTTCCTAATTTGGACTTTCCTTCCTTCATTCCCTACACCACATTTTTTTCCCCACCTTCTGAGTATCCTTATTTACATTTTTCATTTTCTCATTTCTTCCTGGTTCTCCATCTTTTCTATTGGTGTCCTTCATTCATTGTTGTCCCTCTCTTATGTGTCCCTGGGTCAATTTATGTCTCTTCTGTCCCTGTATCCTTAACTTCTTTGTGCACTTCATTAGCTGTTTCCAATAACAGAAATGTTAATTCGAAGCAATCTTTTAAAAGTTTGGAAAAGTGAAATTGCTGTGTTTCCCAGATTCCAGATTATGTTATATGGTTGTGATAAACCAGAAAAAGAGGCTGCAAGCTAGAACAGATCAGACCACAGATCAGTAATGAAGGAAAGTTTTAATGACTGTGTTGCGACTGGGCAAGTTGTTCTTATGTTAACATGTTAGCTAGTAATGATGATGTTGCTTTGAGCCATGTCTACAAACATTAAAGGAACATCCGGGAAGATGCCGATAGCAAAACAGATGATCAGTCTTGTTAAAGTTCCCTACATGCTGGAAAAGGGGATAAAACAAAAACTGTTTCCATCTCACTTTTTGCACTTTTGTACTTTTTTGAAACAAGCCAGAAATCATTCCAAGCAAGCATAAAAACTTTTTTTTCTTTTCTAAATTTACTTAAGGAAGGTTTTTAAAATTTTGACTTTTTCATTAGGCTTTTCTGATGCTGTATTTCAAAATGTGCAATACAAAAAGAAAGTTTTTGTGTCTTCTTACTTTTGCCCAATTTTTTGTTTTTCTCTGCCCTTCCCTGTCTTCATTCTTCTTTTACACCCTCCTTCCTGCAAGCTTCAGGTTTTCCAGGTTTCTATCCAGGTTTTATCTATAGACTTAATTTTTAAGATATCAAAATAAATGAGAAAACATCTGCAAAAGACAAGTCCAGGGAAAGTTGATTTTATTACTTGAAAGGTATGTATGGACTCTTAAGTGGAGCATGAAATACGTAAAGAAGAGTAGAGAAATCAAACACGTAGAATCTGGGATTAGAACCATGATTAATGAAGACCGGTTTTAATGCTACAATTATTTCAACAAAACAACTTCACAATAAAAGTACTTGAAAACCAAAAAGGCATTCAAAACAAGATATGTTCTTGACAAATAAATTTCATTTTACTTTATTTATTTTTCTTTTACCTCCATTTTGTCATCGCAACCTTTTTCTATTCTGTATTTGTTTCTGCCTAAATAAATTCTTATACATCGCTGGCATTAACTTGTTAGTTGTATAACTGATATATGAAGCTAAATAAAAAGAAAATAAACAGAGCGCAAAGAGAGGAAAAGTTCCTTTAGATCATTTTGACAATTTCTTATATAAGAGTAACAGGTTTTCAGGGGCCTGACTGGCATATATATATATATATATATATATATATATATATATATATATATATATATATATATATATATATATATATATATATATATATATGAGTTGGTTCTGTGACCCGCAGGTGTGCAGCCCTTGCTGTATCACAGACTATATCGCCATGCGATATTATGGATATTATGCAACCGGCACCTTTATGTAGTCAGGCATGCTGAGCGGCTCAGGAAATACAGCCTGTCCAGCTGTCCATCAAGTGTTCAGTGCCCTGATGCAGTTAATGAATTAATTCATCAGCTCTCCTGGCCACTTGCACTGCACAAAAGAAGGGTTTTATGCCATTGCAGGTGGGTCCATACATAGATTTCTGTGAAATATGATATTATTCACATAAAGAAAATCACGCAAGTTTGCATAGTTTTAGCTGGCAAACAGGAGACACCCACCCCTTTATACATGCGTGTTCACAGATTAATGACCAGCTCTGTGGTACCACTGATCCTGATTGCCATGTTGGTGGATTGGTTAGACTGGATAAGCCGGGGGTAATCCTGTTAGGTTGAACTCCCTTCGTGGTACAGGCCTATGGTTAGGCACACGGACACAAAATGATATACTTACAGGTTCAGGTTGTTGCCTTGGACATAACGTTTGCAAGAACTGGCCAAGAGGATACTGACCCAGGGCTACTATTTGCTTTTTGTTTGGCAATTTGGTTAGCTTTCAAAAATCACTGATAGAGTTTTTAAATAGGAAAACTGTTGTCTGAATTTTATGACTTGGTCTAATTGTTTTTTTGGTTTTATTTTATTTTAGGTGTTTTTAATGAACACAAAAAACACCCTTTAGCTGTTGATGGCAGTGCATGTGTTGTTGGGGCCAGTCCTTGTCAGGAAGGGAGAGTGTTTAACAAATGACTCTCAACGCAGGGACACAGGGGCCAGGGACCTCTGCTAGAGTGTTGGCCTACAATAAATCTCAAAAATCAATATGACAGGGCTCGGGGTAATCAGTATCAATGATTCTAAACTGGAATAAGTCCCCCGAGGAGAAGAATGATAAAACTCATTGAGCTTGCAGCCTGAAAACATCCTGAGGATATGAAGGACGAAAAAGAAGAAAATGAGGAGAAAGCGTGTCTGTGGGTGGGTGGGTTGGGGGCGTATGGATGATTTTTACCCACAAGGCACCGCAGAACTGTTAGAATCTCTGTTTTTTTTCTGTAACTTTTGCACCCTACACTTTGTCAATTATGTGCTTCATTCCCCTATTTGGATGCTGCAGATTTCTACCTTTTAATAGATACTTAGGAACTTTTTTTCACTGCATGGTCTCTGCAAAACCAAAGCCTTTGATTATTTTCATCCTTCTCCAAATTTTGAGATTGTTTTGTTTTTGAGAAAACAAACAAAAATCTTCTCTTCTATTCAAAAGGTATTCAGAGAGGATTTCATTATTTACTAGTTTGATCAACGCTGCGGTATATTTATCGTTAAAAAAACTACAAAATGTGGTGCTGTAGTGCCATTGTGCTAAAAAAAATAGAATTTTAAAGCTGACAATCAATATATTTTACATGGATATACATCAAAATATTACTTGGTTGATATTTATTACTGAACACCTGTAAATCTAGAGACACTGCTTATAACAGCTCTACAACCGCAAATATAGTTCAATATTCATGGAATAAAACAATTTAACGCAATTTATAGTCCTGTTGGAGTTTTCTCCGGGGGGCTATAAATTCAAAATAGACGTACACCAAAAAACAATCAAACATGTTCTAAGTTATAAAATAGTATATTTATATGAATGTCAACAACAAAAAACATTATAAAAAAAACTTTATAAGAACAAACCATAATTTTATGAACAGGTTTACTATTTTCACATAAGTCTTGTCCTTCTGAGGCTTTGTGAAGGTAGGCCTAAATCTGTGTTTGGCATGGCCCAATATTGTGTCACACACCTAAACCAGGTCCTGGAAAAGGACATTTCTTGCACCATTTCTCTTTCTTTCTCCAATGCGTCTCCAACTCCCACGACTTGACCTGTCTATCACCCGCAAAACATCTACGCTGTGGCAGGAGGTGGTGAGCAAATACACTTCCTGTCAGCTCGGGGCGCATTGTCACTATCCGATCCGTCCCAGAAGCACGATCCGTCCTGCGCATGCGCAAACAGATATACATCCGGGTGTCCATAGATAATGTAATTATGGTAGTAAAACTTCTTATTTCTATCCTTAACTGACTAAAGAATACTAATTCACATATGTAAAATGTTTTATGACTTTTGTGAGACAATGTTTATGCTTTTTATATTTTCTTAAACTGCTTTTCTGACTTCATCATCAGACATGCTCAGAGCAGTCTGGCAAAGTATGATTAAACCATGTTTATCTGCAGTTTATCTGCATTTTAAGTTGTTTCTTTCTTTAGAATTCAAATACATAATCAAAATCTTTGCATTACAGGATATTTTTATTTTAAAACGTCTCAAAATTGCTTCATATGCTCTTCAGAGGCTAAACTAATCGGATTGCAAAGATAAGATCATTATTTGGTCTATAGAAAGTCTTTAAACTGAAAAAAACACAGTATGAAAAAAGATACAAATTCAGTTTTAAAAGTAAACAAACTACCCATAGAAGGTGACTTAAACTTCCTAGCCAGCAGGCCTGAAAGTGTTTCAGTTTAGTTTGAGATATTTGCTTATTTCATGTGCAGAAGCTGCAGCTCTGCCCTTTACCGAAGACCGTATTTAATCCACCACCTCTCCTGCCACTGGATGAAAATCCGTTAAAAGCTACTCTGTAATGCTGGAAACATCTGGGCTCCTCTGTGGGTAAATGTCAACAAATAACATTCAGTCAGCGTTTTATACATTTATCTGCCCCGGAGTTTCCTCCTTCTCCCAGACTTGGCTGCATCTTCACTAGTTTCTCCCCCTGACGAACTCATGAATACCCTTATGGTTTCTGTTGTTGGAACTGCACTGCTAAAGAATGCTTCTTCTTGCATTGTATGCCCTCCAGAGAAATATTATGAACCTGCAATGAAATGACTCTCATTTAACAGACTGAAAATCTCTGTATCCTATGCTTGAATACATAGAGAAAGATAAAAGAGGCCGATTTGTATAGATGACTATATTTTGTTTTGTGCATTTACACATTTCTCAAACTCAATTTCGAGTGCACATCTTTTTAACTAAAGCTATTTGTTATATTTCTTGGAATTCAAACGTTAGGCATCCAATGTTTTTCATTACATTCCCTGAAAGGAAAAGGCACCCACTTCCTTTGAAAAACAGGTCCAAAGCTAAAAACCAAACCAAAACATTTTAACACAAAACTGGAAAATGAGCTATTATTAGATTTTCCCTTAATGCACTTAGTCAACCAAAGAAGGGATGTTTTACACTTAAAATGCAAGAAAATCTGCAGGGAATCTGATATGTATATGCATCTCATCTTGAACCTGGACAACAGATGCTTTTTTTTTTTTTTCCCCAGTGCAAACGGCTTCAGGATATTTGATGCTGTGATGCTTTGGACAGAAATTAAATTCCTCATGAAAAGAAAAAGTCTCTGACAAAAAGCTAGTGTTTTCAAGACATTTTATTTGTTATAAAGGTCAAAGGATTAATCAATAAAAAGTTGTTGCTTATTGCTTTCAGCTGTCAGAGCAGCTGGTGAAAGTAAAAGGTAATGACACTTAGTAAGACAAAACAAAAAAGCCTCCCTCCCTCACAGTGTCGTGCAGGTTGCCAAATCAAGAGAGATGAAGAAGTAGTCAGGCTAAATTAAAGCTGACAAGTGAGGACCATTTGGCAACAGCAAGTTGTTGTCCAAAAGCTTTTAAGGATATCGAGGCTTCTTAGTTGTTGTTTTTTCTTTTTTTTATCTCTGTTTTTTAGAATATTTTTTTAACATTTCTCATATTGGCTCTTTTTCTCTGTCTACAATCACGGCAGTATGACCAGCTACCATAATAGATAGCTTACCTTGTACCTTGCTTCTTTTCCCTCTCTTGTCATTCAAAAGGTTCACAGGGTTGCAGGGATGGCTTTAAGTTTGTTATTGCTGTACAATCATGTTATTTGCCTATAAAAAAAGGAACAAAGGCAAGGCAATTTTATTTGTATAGCACAATTCAGTACAAGGACAATTCAAAGTGCTTCACATGATATATACAATAAGATAGAAGAAAAATAAAAGCAAGTGATACCTCAATGCAGTTTAACTTTCAACACAAAGGGAGTTCTAAACAAATATATTTTTAACTTTGACTTAAAATACCCCTAGGTGTTTGTTCCAGATCAGTGGAGTATAGGAACTAAATGCTGCTTATTCTTGTTTGGTTCTAGTTCTGAGTGTAAACAGAAGGCTAGAACTAGAACACCTTTGTGTTCTGGTAATGTTGGTACATTAACAACAAATCTGTTATGCATTGAGGGGCTGATCAATAAAGTGATTTATAGACTAAAAGAAGGACTTTAAAGTCTATTCTCTGAGCTACAGACAGCCTACTTTCTAAGCGCTAGTGACAACCACATGGGCAGCTGTGGTTTTGATCAACTGCAGCTGTTTTGATGGACTTATTAGGCAAACATATGAAGACAGATAAATGCATGAATTAACTAACTAGAATATCCTTGGACATATGTCTTATAATCATGAAAATATGCTTTAGGTGACAAAATGCTGACAAAAGCCCCATTTACACTACCCTTTTGAAATTGTGCCAAGACTGTTTTGAGCATGGTAACTGAGATAACTGTTTAGCGTAAATGCCACTCACAACTGAACCAGACCACGCCAGATGCTAAACTGGTACCAGTTCATCAGTAGGGCTCGGCATGGTTCAGCTCTGGCCCAGTTCACAGATAACAAAGAGCATATGAGCCTCTTCTTACAGTCAGCCTACTTAATCATGACATTTCGTACATTCATAGAAATCCTAGTTTCCGTACAGTACCTTGCCACACAATTTCAGTGATTATTTGGCTTAGCAATGTGATGAACCTCAAAATTCGTCGCTGTATCCTGAGTCTGTAAGCCCTGATTAGAATATTGTTTGTCGTATCCAATTCCCAAAAGCCGACTCGTTCGAGTAAATTCACCGAATACTGCCTTCTTCGTCTGACTCACTGCAAACAATGAAATATCACAATGATAAGAAAACAGAACTTCCTGAATGTTATGTGCGCCACCATGTTGGTTTGCTTTTTTACCTCTAGAGAGCAGTAGAACCATAGATCGTCACTAGGAGGCGAGGAGCCGTGCTAGTGTTTTGTGTAAATGGTTGTAAGAAACTGTGCTTGGCACGGTTGATTGATCCAAGCTCGGTCCGAACTCGGGACGGTTCAGTTTTCAGAGGGTAGTGTAAAAGGGGTATTAGTAACTGCCTTATTGTCCAGTGCTGTACCTGAAAGGCTGACCCAGTTTTCCAGAAGCTCTACTAAAATCAAGATATCAGCAGTATCAAACGCTGCACTGTGCGGTCCAATATCAACACTGTGGTTCTTCTAGTTTCCTGAGTACTGACAGCTTCCTCCTGTAAACACCCTTTCATACCAAAATTCTGCCAATACCCTATTATACATTTGGTGGTAGGAATATAATACAAAAACACTATTTGAATGCTTTGTCTACGTATGTTCGCTTTGTTTGCCCGTACAGTGAGCCTGATAAATCTATTTACTTTAGGTCTCTAAAGTGAATACATTTAGGTATACATTTAGGTCTCTAGACACCCAAATTGTGCGAAATGTTTTTGTTCAACTATTTGACCCATATAATGAAACTGAAGCATTTTGATGGCCACAAAAAACATTTATGAGGAAAGTATTTTTCCACTTTTTTTCACAATCAGTGTGTATAACAAAAACAGCTTCGAACTGTGTGCACTGATCCAGTCTCTGCAGTGTATAGTCATGGCCAAAAGTTTTGAGAATGATTCAAATGTTAATATTTACAAAGTCTACTGCTTCAGTTTTTTTAACGGCAATTTGTATATACTCCAGAATGTTATAAAGAGTGATCATCATAACAGCAATTAATTGCAAAGTCAATATTTGCCTAGAAAATGAACTTTATCCCCTAAAACACATTTCAATGTCATTGCAACCCTGCCCTAAAAGGACCAGCTAACATCGTTTCAGTGATTGCTGAAACGATGAACAATGACTTTTCCAGCATGGTGGAGCACCTTTCCATAAAGCAAAGGTGATATAACTGGCTCGGGAAACAAAACATAGAGATTTTGGGTCCATGGCCTGGAAACTCCCCTGATCTTAAAGGGATAGTTCGGGATTTTTGACATGAATCTGTATGGCATCCCCATCACCAGTGTCATGCAATCACACTGACTTACCCCTGGCAGCGTCCTGTGAGCAGAGTTCTCGTCCAGTTTTGGTCAAGCCGAAAGTAGTCCGGCAGGTTTGCTAGACCCAGCGAAATAAAACGTTTCTCTTCCCAAAACATTATGTGTTCAAAAGAGTGATATTTTTGCATCCCAAAAACATTGTAGTGGAAAAAGTCACATGTCGTTATCAATTGGTCCTATTTTCTCTCTGTTCGTATCAGTGCGCGCCGTCATTCAGACAGCTAGGGGCTACTAACCTGACAACAGCCAGATGCATGTCTCGCTCCGCCCAGCTAGGAGCTAGGCGGAGGGAGACATGCATCTGGCTGTTGTTGAGCTCGCTGTCTGAATGACGGCGCGCACTGATACGAACAGAGAGAAAATAGGACCAAGTGATAACGACGTGTGACTTTTTCCACTACAATGTTTTTGGGATGCAAAAATATCACTCTTTTGAACACATAATGTTTTGGGAAGAGAAACGTTTTATTTCCCTGGGTCTAGCAAACCTGCCGGACTACTTTCGGCTTGACCAAAACTGGACGAGAACTCTGCTCACAGGACGCTGCCAGGGGTAAGTCAGTGTGATTGCATGACACTGGTGATGGGGATGCCATACAGATTCATGTCAAAAATCCCGAACTATCCCTTTAATCCCATTGAAAACGTGTGGTCAATCATCAAGAGAAGTGTAGACAAACAAAAATCTAGGAATTCTGACAAAATGCAAGCATCGTTGTGCAAGAATGGACTGCTATCAGTCAGGATTTGGTCCAGAAGTGGATTGAGAGCATGCCAGGGCGAATTGCAGAGGTCCTGAAGAAGAGGGGTCAACACTGCAAATTTTGACTTGCTGCATTAACTCAAACTGTCATCCCAACTGTCATTAAAAGCTTTTGTTACTAATAATGGTTCCAATTGTATTTCTGTATGTGATGACAACATCTGACATACACACATAAAAACCAGAGGGCAGCAGATCATGTGAAAATATAATATTTGTGTCATTCTCAATGCCATGACTGTATTTCACTCTTACGCAAGCCGGTAACATGGCACTGCTTTATGCAACCTAGCCATGCCTACCCTTGTTTGAAACCTTATTTCATTGTCTACAAAGCCAAACAGCCCATTGGGTCTTAACCAATAACAGCAGGACTCTATCAGGCGTAATATCACTCTACTCTGTGCATCATTGGCTGACTTGCAAGACTTCATCGGCTGTCCCTGTGTGAGGGACCAAACTTAAATAAGGACAAAAGGTGTTCAAAATTTGAAAAAGTACTTTCATTTAATTGTGTAAAAAGGGTTAACAAAGGCTCAAAAGCAATACAAAATAACTTAAATACAGAATCTGGGCCCAACTTAACTGAGGTCAACTGAGGATTTAACTCAAACAAAAAACTGACCTGCAAACAAGGAACTAATTGCTGCTTAAAAAGGGATGGAGTAACCCAAGTCGACAAAATGAGGGAGGCATCACATAACAAAAGAACCAATAAATACAAAATGAACCATTCTATGAAACAAATAAAGCAAAACTAACTTACGTAACAGAAACAATAAATGAGTATTTAAGTGACAAACTAATTGAAAACTTCTTGAAACAAGTCTCCCCCGTCAGTCTTTCAAAGACGGTACGCTCCACATTTCCTTCTCCAGCTGGTTTGTATCAGCAGCACCTCAAACAAAAGAACAAGTGTAAATAAACCATTCAGACAGACATTAACTAAAGTGTGCACCCATTAGAAAATACCTGTCTAAAATAACCAACTTAAATATAAATTGTAATATAATATAAAGCAAGAAAAGAAAATACTAACACGATGTGGTGGTGGGGGGATCATCCACCACACCCTGAATCAAATCGAGTCATACAAAGATGAAAGTGATGAAAGACGATGCTCCATATCCTTTTCCAGCTAGCTAGATATCAGTGTTTCTCATCTGCTCCTGGAGTTCTGTTTTGGGCATATTTTGTTTTTTTTTTTTTTATTTGTGTTTGCAGATATTTCTTATTTGAGTAATTCTTTTATTCTAAATGTTTGGCAGTGATCAAGCCTGAGTGTTATCAAAGAAATGGAGGTGCAATGTGGTTACTGTTTTTTGTTTGTTTTTTTTTTTCTTTTCATGGAATGTTTTTCTTACAATATGCCTGGTTGGTTTGCATAGCTTTATTTTCACTTTAATGATTCAAGTACTAACTTTAAAACAATTTTTTTTTCTTTTTACCCAAACTAATTGTTTTGCAAAAATTAAAAGAAACACACGAAAACAGAACAGATCTCTAAGTAGATCGCATGAATTAAGATCAAGCACTAAATATAATATTAAAAAGAATTTAAAAAAAAGAGTTTAAGGAAAACTTACCTTTGCTTTCTTTCCTCTTAATGTTCTCTGGCTCACTTTTGTATTTTCTGTGTTAGCATCATTTACGTGTTTGCAGTGGGTTATGTATTTGCAAAACGTCTGTACTCTGCTGCTCTCAGTTTTCTGTGTTTACTTATTATGCTTTTTTGTTTTGTATTTGTTTTGTAAGTTAATCAAATTTTTGTATAATTTTGAGATTGCTGTCCTTTCTTAGTTTGCTGTGGATTCATTGCTTTGCATAACCTGTGTGACTCTACGCCTCCATAAAAAAGCAACATCTGTTTAAAAACAGATTCATTTTCCCTGCATAGCAAAATTACTCATATTGAAGTGACACACTCAACTTCTCTGTGTGTGGTATAACAGCTATAAGCAAGGACAGCATGTGACATCAAAGGCATCAGTTGTGCTTTGTAGTGTCTTTTGTCTCAACAATTGGTCAAAGTGCAATACGGTGGATTTATTGTACATTTTTACCTTGGACTGGGTCAGTTTACAGAGAACTAACATGCACTTTGGGCCACAGACAAACAGATGTTCCCAGTAATGAAAATGTCAGAATGGCTCAGGACAGAGGAGAAAATCTAAAAGGTCACCAGTGAAAGCAGACTGAACCACTTCCAGACCCCTCTGTTAGGACCAACTCTCAAATTATTTATATTGTTACTGGGGCAGAAACAGAAATGTTTAGGGGTTAGAAGGAGCATCAGATAGAAGGAAATAGTCTTTTCCTGTGTAGAAAATCAAGAAGTTTCTTAATTTCTTTGTTGCTTCATTTGAGCTTCTTTCCACCGTACTCATCATTTCATTTTGCAGCCTCTGTTCATTATCTTTTTAGCCTTTGGCTCTTCTCATCATACCCTATCTCAGTTTCTATATTCTCTGTCATTCGCTGTCTATTCAGCACAGATTAGCAGAGATCAATTTACCAGCCAATGCTGACTCATGCCACTGTGACTCTGTTGGTATGCAACGATCTCCAAGACGAGCTTTGAAGTGAATCTTCTTTCACATCTCTTTGTTAATCTGATATGCATTTCCTGTTTGTTTTTTGTTTTTTTTGTTTGTCTGTTTTTATAGCTTTTTTCCCCCACACATTTTCCCCACAATCCTGACCTGGACAAATGTATCATAACAAGTAAACGTTTAATTAAAAACACTGAAGGTTTGATTTGCTGCATTAAAGTTATCTAACAGCAAAATTTGACTTTATTTAAAAAAAATCTTACCTTTGAGTTCTTCTTGTTGGTGTTGGAAATTAATTGCTCTTTTTTCTGAGTGCATGTTCATCGCTATCAAAATTATGCTACACTTATACCAGTGAGTGACACAGGATTTGTCGTAGATGCATTAGACAGCATTACCAGCATTTGATGGACTTTGGCACTTATACTCTGTCCATATAAAATTAAGCATGCATCGTGCTTAGAATCACAATTATCACGAGAAACAAGCTTAAGAGCATGAAAATGAAAGACATGAATGCACAGAGATGGATTCACACACTCATTTTCAGGGCACTCACCCACGATGTGTTCATAAAGCCAGCCAACACAGCTCTCTCTGCACAGCAGTGGCACAGTGTTCAGCTTTGATACAGCAGGTAATAAGTCATCAAAGCAGTGAGAGCTGAAGAATCCAGGAAATGTTTATTATACCTGTCCTCACTGACAAGACTCTCATAAACAGGTTACAAATGTGCTGTAGGTGCCTTTTCTCTGAGGATCAGTTGTGTTATTTAAGCCCATGCTGGTCAAAATCTAGGATATTGTTTTCAGGACATTTTATTTGAAATGTGCTGTAATCGAAGTGTTGCGGTTCGATTTACTAGATTTAAATAAACGTCTTTTTTGCCATTTTCTTTTTTTTTGTCTGGTCTTGTGACCTAGTTATAATTTGACAGTTTTATATTTGTTCAAGTGAGTATTCAGGGTAAAGAAGCTAATAGTTACATCTAAAAATACCAGCTATTCAGAGATAAACAGAAGCTTCTCATAGCACGTCTCTTAGGTTCTTGGTAATAAGGTACTATTTACTCATTTGAGCAAATGTACTGTGACCAAAACTGTTGTTTTGTTGTCCAAAACTTGGATTTGGGAAAACCTATCTTTGGCAAAAGTTGTCCCTAAAAATATCCTGATTTTAGTCTGATGAAAGAGAGAAACATGTTGCCTATAAACTGTAATTATGGTAGGCATATAAAGGTGCAGAGTGAGCAGGTTGCTCATAACAGCTATTACAGCAGCTGTTTAGAAGAGCAGTTACGACACATTCAAAAAACAAAAGAATAAAGCAGGGCGTGAACTTATCTGGTATATGGGCAAACCAAAATATCTTGATTAAAACTAATCTGCATCCAGGACTAGCCCAATCATACACTACACTGATACTGAGATGGAGATAGAGCAGAAGGGAGTCCGAAAACCATGTGAAAAAAGATCTCTTCAATCAAATGCTGTCAGAAGTGTCAGTTTGAAAGCAAGGTTTGATTGGCCAGAGACTTGAGCTATAACGATTGAGAGTCATGGTGATGAGGGGACGATGAGCAGATGTGGCACAGTGAAAAAGTAACTATGGTAACCTGGGCCACTTTCAGAACATTTCAGCTATGAGTTGGCTAAGCAAATTCTTTGGTAAATCTATTGAAAAATCAGGAACACCATTTTGTCTGTGCTCAAGTTAATTTGTAGCCTATTGTAAATTAGAATGACCATATTCTGATTTGCAAAAAAGGAAGCCCTTGCTTATTAAGACTTTAGGTTAGCTTGAAGTCTTTTAATGATAACATATTTATCAACAAGTGTATGTCTCAGTTCATTAAAATATTTAAACAACACACTTTTGAGGGCCATTTAAAGTCTATTAGGTGTAAAGATCACTTTATTTCAATTTTTGTAATCAAAGAAAAATCTGTAATCATAACAACTCATATTTTGAGTCATGCTGGACAAAGGCACAACAATGCGAAATAAGATCCTAAAAATAAGAAATAAGATCCCTACTTTCTGATCCATTATTTCTATTTTTTCTCTGGTATTCCTTCTCTTTCTTCCTCCCTAGAACACATTGGCACAACCAAAAGGATGAATGCATCGCAAACACCTATTGCTATGATGGAGTGGTGCACATTTTTTTTGTATTAAAAAACATACACTTTTCAGAAGTACTTAATGTAGCAACTTGCTCTATTTTGAAGTCATTTGGTGGATTTATATGGCTTTAAAGAGTTGCTCATTTGGATTAAAGGTCCTACAGAAAGACCAAAAAGGAGTGTCATTGAATGTGGTGGTCTGGTCTGGTGTAAGATGCCAGAGCTGATTTTTTTTTTTCTTCCACCACAATCCACCCTGGATATGTTTAAAATCATTTTACTAGACTGATCTTTGCAGTGAAAACTTTGGTTTGCACTTGTAGACATAATAGTGTATTGTGTCCAGAAGAAAAAACAAGTCCTGTAAGGGGAGTTTTGGCCTAGTGGTTAGAGCAGTGCGCTTTTGCTCTGAGAAGGTTGCAAGTACGTGATTTTATCCCCTACAGCCTCCACTCTGGGTCTCTGAGCAAGACCCTTAACCCCACACTGCTCCCCTGGTGCCGCACAATTGCAGCCCACTGCTCCCCAAGGGGATGGGCTAAATGCAGAGAGTTATTGTCCCCATTGTGAAATCAGTAAAGTTCAATTTCTACTTCTATCTGGTTTCTCTTATTAAAGGAAATTACCAAATTGCCAAAGAAATACAAAGTTTTATTAATGAACTAAACAACAAAAGGCAGCACAGGGCTGCAGCATAAAGAGAGAGAGAGGAATATCAAGAAAAGACTCAAGATTTTATTTTGTATTTTCAGATATAGTCAGATATTTGGCCAGTTTTTTTTGTGACTTGGTAAAGTAGAATCTCTTAGGTTTTGTTCATATTGTCCTTTTCAAGCTTTTATTGTCATTACAATGTCACAAGTACAGAGCAACAAAATGAAATCTCTGCATTTAAACCATCCCCATAGGGAGCAGTGTGCTGTCATTGTGCAGCACCCAGGGAGTAGTATGGGGTTAAGGGGTCTTGCTCAGAGAGACAGAGAGGCAGTCTGTGGGAGTGGGGCTTGAACTCAGAACCTCAGGAATCCAAGCTCTATGCCCAAATCACCAGGCCGCCACTCCCCACACATGTCTACTCTGTTTGGAGATGTGAAAAAAAAAGGGGTTAACGACAGGAAATATGGATGTGGCAAGTATCCATGAATTGAAAAAAAATGAAGAGGAAGATACAGTCACCTGGGAATTTACATTGTTCCGCTTGTAGCTCATATTTTTTTTTGTTTGTGTTTTTTTTTAACAACTATAGCTTGTTTGGCCTTTCAGGAGGAATTTATTTAAAAAATAGAATTTATTTAAGATTGAACAAGAGCGACTCCAGGTCCTCATCTAAAGATACACAACTTCTAAAGAGTATCTGAAACAAAAACTGTGTTTTACAAAAGAACAAAAGTAGGCTGAATAAAACAAGAGAGTATGATAGAGTAAGACAGAAAGATTTTATCTTAGATTCAAATTCAGAAGTAGATGAACATAACAGTTTAGGACGCCTTGTGTACAAAATGAAAATGATAGTGATTTTGCTCAATGAATGCTCATGTATCTATTTTGAGTTTTTATAGGGCAGCTATTGTAGGTTTTGTGCTGTTTGTTGTATATGTAGTTTGTTGCTTCTCAGTCTGCAGGATAATGGTTTTATTTAGAGTTTTTGGTTCTTTTTAGCAATATTTACAGTAAGATGCTTATGTAGCCCACCCACAGTGATCAGAACGTTCCTGTCCCCAATGAATTTAAATGAATATATTTGATGAACTTGCTGTTTTGCTAAATTCCCCAATGTTGTTGCTCGAAGATGACATATCTGCAACTTGAGCGATTTAAATTGAGCTCATTTGGTTTGCTTTTTTTTTTGTAGCCATGCAGCTTTATTTCCTATTTATATCTGTATTTCTGGGTGCTTCCTAAGATTGTTTTATTGGACATTCAGAAAAAAATATGTTCTAATGACTTGAAACACCTACATATGTCTATCTTAAGTGAATTTTCAACTGAAATGTTCTGTCACATATCACTAGAACATTTCATTTGAATTTTATTTTAGGTAAACATTGTCTCCTCTTATAATTTTGATCTTGTATCGTTAGAATGTTGCGTTCACTGAGCCCTGCTGCACTGTTCTGTAACTATTCCACTACACTATTATCTCAACTAGACTTTGACGTGGCCAATCCAACACATTGATTCATTTTGACCATTTTGTTGTAGATTCAGTGCTATAATTAGAAGCACTATATTGCTGATCTAGTATAAACCAAACTTATTGACAGGTCTCATAGTTGAGTAACGAATACTTTGGTATAAAGATGAGTTTATTGTTCAATCGCTGATGTGTCCAAAAAAAATGAATATTTGTAGCATTTTACCACTGAATCTGAGAGTTAGTATTGGTTTTCTTTTCATTTTTTCTCTATGCACCCAGTGGTCAATGTACTGTGGTCCCATTCATTCTACTATTTTAGATATTATGGTTTAATATGAAGTTTTAAAAAAGAGAAAAGAAGTTAAACCTGTAAAGTTTTTTGGTAATGGTCCTGTCATGAATGCCATCAGTAGGAACACTAAGTCATTGCTAACTCTTAATAACAACAACAAAGCAACTGTGCTAGCTTCTAGGGCTGGACCATTAGTCACATTTATAATAAACTCTCAATTAACATTAACATTTTTGGTCATGATAAATTTATAGGAATAATGCTGAGAGTGGGGTTGTGGCCTCAGAGAAGAGAAGATAGAGTTGCATCTAGCAAAGTATATTCCTGCATATAAGCTTGGATTTAAACATTTTCAATGCAACAGTAAAGTTACTAAACACTGGATTCTGACCAAGATATATCTTTGCTGTTAAGACTGGACAGTAGGAACTGAGGCCTGGGTTTTTGAGATTTTTTTTTTCTTTCACTCTGATTGCAAAAAACAATATTTGAGAGAGCTTTTTTCTCCTTGGAAATCTTTTATCAGATGTCAGTTTATCTTTTATCAATTCTATAACAAAATACTTCCTCTGAAAAAGTTTTCTTCCGTATCAAATAGCACCAGTTTTTGCTATCAGTGTGAAACTGTGTTTTCTCCAACATATGTATTTTTTCTTTTACAGATTTCTTGAGTATAATAAAAACACAGAAATCACTACATATTTTTTATTACTTTATTGTCTTTTAAATAGGAAAAAGTAACTTACACAGGACAGCAATGACATGATAAACAAAGGCAAAGTCAGAAGTATTCACAAAGAAACTTTGTTCATATGCGGGACACAGCTTTTAATTTGAGTCCTCAGCAGATCGGCACCACCTTTCATTAACCTGCCCCGACCTGGCCATTAATTCACATTCCTGCTCTAATTGGGCAGTGGTGTGTGTAATGGATGCTGCATTCTCCTGCCCTACGTGTGGAAAAGAGAGACATTGTGACATTGGCAGAACTGTCATGGTCTCTCAGCTCAGTTTTCGTCAGTCAGGCAGCCTTGATCCACCCACATATGACGAGTGACAACTGCTTTCTTAAAAGATGAAACTGTAATAAATCTGAGGAAGTGGGTGTGGCTATCTTGTTACATCACTAGGAAAATAAGGACATACTAATGTTAAATTTAATATCTCCATTCTAATGGAAAATAAAGAAATGCTCATTAAAAATCTCTAATTTCTGCCAAAGATTTTAGTTTTATAAACAACCCTTCATTGTTGGGCTAAGAAAGAGTTCGAGGAAATATTTGCCTCAAATGGATCAAGGATAAAGAGCCTGAAGAGATGAATTTAGATTTCATATCATATTTAGCTTGTTTTGCTGAAGCTCGAGCTTAAGTACATTACAAAGCTCTTGATGCATCTATCTACTTACCTTCTGACTTTACCAATGACACAAAAGAAAAACAATAATGACCAAAAGATGTGGCAAGAAACGTTTTCTCCATGTAAAGCAAGAGAGTACAGTTGGTGCTATGGTATCTAGAAAGGACTTAAAAGGGATTTCTATTTGAATCTTTTCAAGAACCTAATTTACATTTTTGCCTGCAATTTATTTGGGTCTATCTACAAGAGCCTGTGTAAACATTTACATAGATGTGTACTTAAATATGGGGGAGAAACTTGTTTCCACATATTTAATGGTTTTGGTTTGTTAAGGCTTGGAAGAGCTTTACTAATGGGAAATCCAGTGATATACAACTACCAAGGAGTACAAATGGGCTTATTCCTAAGGTATGCAGTCTGGTCACTTAAGTACATAAACCTTCTCAGTCATAGACTGTAATCCATGATGTCCAAGTCTTGTTACACAATACCCTGAACGTGCTCTGATGAACACAGAACTGGCGGATGTGGTGGTTATTTTAGTGAAATTTACTTGATGTGAAAGGAAAAGGTTTTAGGTAAGCTGGGCTCCTTAACATGGCGCATTGCTTGTTATTACTGGAAATAGCAATCATAAGCTGGGTACATTGCAATGTACATTCTATTTGTGTACCAAGACACACACAAAAAAATACTCTGCACATCTAACACCTCTATCGCCATTCAGTTATTTTTTTGGACCATGTTATGTAAGTAAAGGTTGAGTAAAAATTTAAGCAGATAATTATAGTGTAAAATAAGTATGACTAAATGCACTGACATTGCTTTTCTTTCCATATAATTGAACGGATGTGCCTATCAATGTGGCTTCTGAGTGTCCATCCATTTCAGTCTGGGAACTCTGTGAGATCCACTATCAAAGGTTAGCTTTTCTGGAAAGATCCTAGAAAATATAATAAAACATACATTTTCTTTCATTGTAAATCCAGTGATTAAACAGGGAAGGTTTGTTTATTCATGTAGAACACACAGGAAATATGTGACACACAATCCTCTACATGGTCTTTGCAACCTAAACCAATAGTTGTGTGGGAGATTATTAGGCTGTGCTGGTGGGAGTTAAAGTTTCTCTTATACCTAATAACTGTGCAGCTTTAGTTTATAAATTATGTGTGTGACTTTAGTGTATTACCTGAAGTTGCCTGTGCCAACACACACAGTGACTGTGGCTTTAACCCAGTCAATAAGCATTATTTGCAAAGCAGTTTTATGAGTTGCTGTGAAGTAAAGGCTGCTGAATCGTCATCATTTTTAAGCCTCCATATGTCCTGTGGCTCCGCTCTGCTGAGCTGCTACTTTTACCTGCTTTAAATTCCCCCAAATTTGCAGAGGAAGAGATGGAACACCACTGTCACCAACAGCTGCATGCACCAACTCTGGGGATTTAAGTGCAGCCTTAATGAATGATTTAGCTTTTCTTTAAATGTAGTGAACTGAAGGGTGTAATTATGTGAATCTTTTAATGTTATGTTAATTTTCATAATAGCCAGGAGAGAGTTTTAAAACATAATCATAAAAATTAAAACCCACAGAATGCAAAATTCATGGACTTACATTGTTGCCATATTCGAACCTGCAAGCAGCCCCTGCTAGAGACGCTGAAAAATAAATTTCAATCTGAAAGCTCTCACGGAAAGAAAAAGACAATTTTATTGATACAATTATTTTATGACTTGGTGCTCAGAACTTGGCAGGGAACATTAGTGCTGAATTTGCTTTAACATGCATAAGCAGGTGTATGTGAACAGGGACGTTACCCCCCAGGCCTGAAACTGGTGGTGGGGTGGATAGATGAAGTTGGTTCAGTCCATTGATTGCTGGTTGGTGAGGTAATCGCTTGAGCTGAATTGGTGAGATCCAGTAGATTGTGTGAGCTGATATCACTGCATGAAAAGTGAGATTTTCGTCCCCGTAAACCCCCGTAAACTCCCGCAGATCTGCCTGATTTTCGTCAGTTTCCGACAATTTGCAACCCGTGCTTGTCCGCGTTTGTCGTGCCACAAATTGTCAGAAACGGACAGTGACGTAGGTGGAGAGCGATAAGCTGTACTAATGGCCCTAATTAGCATATGAATGCAGCAAACCCGCGCGGCTGACCAGGTCTGGCTTGAATAACCTTCTCAGTATTGGCTGAAACCACTATTCTCAAACAAATGAAATCGCTCGTGATTGGCAGCAAAACCACACGTGGCCACGCCAGGCTTTAATTTTCTTACTGAGTATTGGACGGAACCACTTCTTTTTAAACAAGTGAAGTCGCTCGTGATTGGTTGGCATAAGAGTCCGGGAGGATTTACAGTCTGATAGGGACAAGGTTGAAGAAGCATCATGGAATAGCCAGATAGAGCTTAGCTACAATGGTGGAGAATGGGATGGAGGTGGGTTGAATTGTGGTCATCTGAGTCATAATCAGACATAGTGCAACCACTGCTTGCCATTTGACTTGGTAGGAGGCTGTGTCGTGGATTTGAAGACCTTCTAAAATGAACTCTAGATGATGTTTTGGGTTCGTGGAGGTGTGGTTCAAAGCTGATTGGTTTGTGTCAGAGGCAGATGAGCCTCTGATGATGAGGGCAAGTCATATAGTTTCTTCTGCTGAACCTCCGCCTAGGCTTTGAGATTTGACCCAAGCCAAGATTTTTGGGGGAACTAAAATTTGATGTTTTTCATTTTTCTTTAGTCTGGTAGATTTTAAAGGTTTATAAATGTCAATTCAATACATTTCTTATCAGATAATTCCAAGATAAATAAAGTTATCCTTAAAACAAAAATTTAAAATTGTGAAAAAGTGTGTATATCTTCACTTGTTTCAGAAAGTAAAGCTATAGATTTATACCACATTAAGTAAAATATTTCAAGCCCAATTATTTATCCTAATTTTGATAATAATGAAAACCCCATGTAAAGTATAGAACAAATTTAGATCGAAAAAAGCTAGATAAAAAGATGTGTTTAAAATAGAAATTTCAGGCCTCTAAAAAAGTGTGTCCATTTATATGCACCCATTTCCAAAGTTTTAGGATTATTTAAATCTGCAATAATAGAAATTTAGGAAAAGTTTCTTCCTGGAAAGGCTTTAAGAATGCATGTCACTGCTCCTATTTTTATAAATGGTGCTGCTTCAACAAACCAGCCTTTGTTTAAATATTTAGTCATTGGCTTCTGTATAAAAAACAACAATCTATCGGGAAAACACATTGGTATACCCAGCACAAGCTAAACCTTACGAGAGGGCACAGAGAGTTTAAGCAACCATAGAGCTCAATGCAGCTTCCTGTGTGATGAATTTTTGGAGGAATTTTGCAGATGTGGTCTTCTGCTTCTATACCGAAAGCCGCGACTTTGCATAACGAAACAAAAGCTGTATTTGCTAATTGGGAAAATGTTAAAAAAAGATAATGGAGGACAGAGGGGAGATAATCAGGCATAAGCATTTTGTCTTTCAAATGCTGATTGCATCTTTTTGTTGTCTTCTTTCTTAGGTGATTAGAAAAATCCCAAGGACACTGTCAGGTATTCCAAATCAGCACACTGAGGTAAGTGAGAATGTGTCTTTTCCTTTGCTCTGTCATTATATCCATATTTTTACTGGCTGTTTTACAGAGCTTCTTGAAATGTTGAGAGAGCTGATAATGATGGGGGAACAGGCTAAGGTGAAACAATTAGGAATACTGCAATTTGAAAAGTTAAGTTTATTGAAACCTTAGGTTTGACAAATATAGGTATAATTCAGATTTTTTTGTACATTTCTCTTCTTGGTTGGCCCAAAAACTATGTGTTAACTAAAGCTAGTCTTTAGATCTTATCGTAGTGTCATCTCTATCTAGTGATTAGCTTGAAACTGTCGTTAACTAAGCAGAATCTAGTCCTAACAAGTCGGATCCAACAACCTACATGAGGTTTGCCCAAATAGCTGTTACCTGTAATGGCTGGCCACTGCTATTGGCTCTTATCTTTGGCTGTTAATTCTTGCAGGCTGTTATTCAGATAACATCCCCAACGTCATTAGTGGTTAATTGTAATGAGGCAATGAGTCTAGCTTAGTGCTAGTCCGAGTTAATTGTGTAATAACTAGGTTCTGTGTATAAGGCAGTTCTTTTTGTCTCTTTCTTTGCCAATTAAGTTGATAGAAAATGATTTTAGGCTGCTCTCTTTAAGGCTTACCAAAAACAACGGTATAACATGTAACATACCAATAGGACCTAGTTATAAACCTTCAAAAAGAAAAAAATGTCTTTGGGTAGCATAGCATGAGATGTGTGACTGCTGAATTCCTTATGGGCCAGTGAACCAATGGGCTGCTCAGTATGTGGGCTCAGTATGTACATTTCAGGGCCTGACAGAAGTAGAGGCCAGAACCAAATAAGGCACCACCCCCCGAGTAAACATCAACTCAGGGCTTTGTTTGGATTCGCCTGTTTTATGGTGGAATTTCGGAATTGTGAGATTTGCATAGAAAGGAGGTGTTGATGGGGTTTGAACTTCCCTATACGTCAATTTCACCAACTGAACTATGGTTATACATCTACGACAATTTCAACTCTGTTTTGCATTCTATGACCCCTTTAAGATACTATCTGTTGCTTTCATCTTGAACGTTTATATTCAGATTAGATTTTCTTGAAGGAACCTCTGTGAGTTAAAGCTAGCATGAAATAATCACCAGCATGGTTTTGTCAATGTCCAGTAAAAAAAATCAGCTGCTAGATTTGCAGATAATAGTTTTTTTTCCTACTAAAAATATTCAATCAACTTAGAGAGAAAACTGGGGTTTAGTCAGCATTTTTTGTGACTGCTTTTTCTTGTTTGTTATTAAACCATTATATGTTTTTCTCGAAATCTCCTGTTAAGGCTATTTCCCCAATAACCCCCTTTGTTTTAAAGATAAATGGTATATTGTTCTGTATCTTTGGATACAGATGGTTATACACTTCTCAAAAGATGAATTTGTTTATCATTAAGAAACTGTAAATGCAGTATTTCATTAAAGAAAATGTAATCCCAGTAGGTTAAAAAATAATATATCCAAACCCAAAGAAGATTTTTTGCTAGAAATTAACAAAGAACAAAAAAAAAAAAAACAGCAAAAACAGACCAAAGACAGAAACAGAAATGTTCAGGGCCAGAAACATAATAACATGAAAAACATGAAAGTGAATATTACATCCTAGAGAGACTTGTTAGTCTTTACATCC
Organism: Cyprinodon tularosa; assembly: GCF_016077235.1. Classification (NCBI taxonomy): domain Eukaryota; kingdom Metazoa; phylum Chordata; class Actinopteri; order Cyprinodontiformes; family Cyprinodontidae; genus Cyprinodon; species Cyprinodon tularosa. The sequence goes on from NW_024039074.1 coordinate 983,576, forward strand.
TTAAGGAGGAAAGAAGTATCTTGACTTTTGAAAGAGATGTACTTCAGATTAATTATAATTTAATATTTATTGGATTTTTAAATCTCAACTTCAATCATGTTTACTTTATTATCTTGGTGGAAAAGGTAGTTCCAACTGATAGACTTTTTGGTCTGTAAGAGAAAAATGTTCTTTACCTCATACATCACCCGTGCTTTCTGCACAGAGTTTTGTTTTTCCATCCTTGCAAGCAATATTTCTTTGATTTCAATTTAATTCAATGTACAGACACATTGCAAATTTCAATTTGGTGAAAGATAATTATATTTTCCTGTCTTAAATGTGTAAATATACAGGGCTTTTGCAAAGGAAGACAGGATTGAATTAAAGCAAGAATGCATGTATATTGTTGATTCCCAGCAGACTCTTTGTGCACTTAGTCTTTATCAGAGATGCAGTGTTAAGGAAGTAGCCTCTGATGTGGCTAGTTTTTGCAAACAGCATTCTTTTGCACATGTATAGACTTTGTGGGCAAGTACTGGTTAAGGAGAGAAGCTTAGCTCTGCTGATCCATTCTAAACCCTAATTGTTCACTGCAGTTTGTTGTCATTGAACCATACTACAACATAATGTAATGATGATGATTATAATGATGTAATTTGACCTTTGAATAATGGTAAAGGAAGTCTTGGTTTTTGAAGAATCAGAAGGGATCCTCTGTATTTTAGGTGTTTATAAGGATGATGAGAGAAATTGATTTGTGAATAAAGTAGGAATAAAAGTTTTATAGACAGAAAAACATCATGTTTTACCTCCATTTTTTTTAAACTATGTAAACTCAATGTTCAAATTGAATGCTATCCTAACATGAGAACCTCTTTCCAGTCCATGTCTAAACAGCCCATATACCGGTACATATGGATGAAAGGTTCAAATACAACAGAAATTATTCGTTGCAACAGTGCAGCCTAAGAGCTAAGACCAAAAGTATATAAAGCTCACACAAGGGAGGTGTCCATTTCTTTATATCTATGCAATACATACCCTTAACAGAGTACTATAAAACCAAATATGCTACACAATCTTCCCAAGGAGTCAAGACTTTCTTTTTTAAACATGACTTTCCTGCTTCAGATGGTTCTGTTTGAGTTTTCTGGCAGTAAAGTAAGTTGGCTCTACGAGGTGACACATCTAGTAACAGAGCAGCATTTGTTTTTGCTCCCAGCATCGCCTCTCTCTGCGGTTCTGTTTGATTTCATAAAGCCACTTCTGTTTTCTTGTTGTAGGAAACAACTGTGAAATCAGCCTAACCGCTCTGGATACATGACAAGATTTGGCACAATAAGGCTGACTGCTCCGTTCCTTTGTGCTGTACAGGAACAGGCACCTGGATCCCATCTCACCCCAAAGCATATGCTGCACGGGCCTGGATTCAGGAAAGGCACATGTGCCTTTCTGCTCTAACTAAACTGAAAAGTAAAACAGCCGGATCCTGCCCGATTGAAAGCAAATTAAATACTCTATAACCTAGTGTTAGGAAATAATACATTCAGTTTAATGTGTTTGGATTTACATGACAAATTATTTTAAGTAAGAAGCTAATTAGTCTCAGTCTAAATCCTCTAAAAATCAATGAATTCATTCAAAATCAAAATCTGGTTCCATCCATGTACTTTCAAATTATTCAGTTTCCATTTAGGACAAACATGCATGCATAGATAATTACTCTAAACACTTGAAGCTGATTAAATCCAAAGTTGAAGTTATTTTCTATGTCACTGGAAAAATGTAGAATAACAGAAACCTAATTGAGGGCTTATTAAATACGTCCTGCATTTTCTTGGAGCTTTTATTAATTCAAGGGTTTTGCATTAATACAATGTTGATTTCAAATTTACTTAACAAGTTGTAGACAAACTGCTCACTTTACAAATGTAGACAAGTTTATTGTTTCCATCAAGGTATTTTGTTTTTTCAGTAACTCGCGTGTGATTCTTTTCCGTATAGTTGCTGTTTTTATGGCATGTACGTGAGTTGCCTGACCATGCCTGATATTTTATGTCAAAAAGCATTTTGTGCAATACCCCATTGCCGCAAGAAGTGAAACAACTCAACAGCATGATGCTGCCATTAATTTGCTTGAAGAAGTTGTTAAGTTGGAAACGTCTTACCTTTACCGCTTCATATATCATATATATTTTTTGTCACTACATCTGAAGCGATCAATCTTTGTCTTATTTGAGCATAAAGGTTGTTTTTTGTCAGACAGTATTTGGTCAGTCCGTGTAGCAACCTGCTAATTTTATAGTAGCTAAATTATCCTAATTTGAACTATAGGTTTTTCTCTTTTGGTTGATACCCTATTGGTCTATGTTGATGTAAAGTCAATCTGGCGAGTTTCAAGGTCATTGAAGGTTAAGCCTTAGTGAATTACTGTTACTTAGCCATCTTTTAGTTGCAAAGATGATCTTATTGACCTCTACTTGTGTGGCTTTGTTTAAACTGAGATTTGAGAAATTACTTTACTAACTTGTTTAAAATAGTCTCTCAAAGTATGCCTGAAATCCTATAATTTGCCCAGAGTTTAGACTATTGGCCTATCAAATGGTCCCTGACAAGTTGTCACCAGTGCTAAATGCTTCTTTTGAGTACCCAGAAGTTATGGACTAGTTCAGTTGAAAAAAAAAGAAAAAGAGGCCGGAGGAGTTGGGCTTTAGATTCGAACAGGGCCAGCCTGTTACAACTGTCACCACCCCTCATTTAATCTAAGCTCTGTCGCCTAGCAACCGTGACAGGTGATGCTTCAAAGCAGGCAAAGAATGAATTTTGCACTTCTCACCACTACTTTGTGAGCCAACGTCATATTTGACGATCTTCAGCAGCAGTACTGTTGTTATGGATATCAGATTTATAGTTCAAAGGTGGTGGAATCTGAGCTTACATGTCAGGCAAACCCATTTGGACAAGGACAGATAAAAAAAAATTCCATAAACCAAAAATTACCCACAACATATCTGACTTACTGATCATTTAACTACTATCATTACTTTAAGACGAACCTATCAAAATACTATTACTGTATCACATTAAACTGTACTTAAAATTTTCACCACTATTAGCACGGAGTAGCCAGCTTGCTTAGAGCCGCAATGAATCATGGGATACGAAGCATACACCCAACCTATCCTTCGTAGCAGAGGAAAGAAGGCTGCATTTGTCGGCCGCATTGGAAGGAGTCTTTGGATTTGAACAGTCCACAGCTCTGCACAATGACTTAACTGGCCGATGAATCTGGCTTTTGGAGGACAGTGCCGCTGGATTTAACCACAACGATCTTCTGCCTCCTCCAGCCGACTAGCAGTTTTCCTGTCTGTATTTAAGAATGTTCTACAAACTGCTTTCAGTTAAGCTTTCAAGAAGTCCTGTCATATCTGGCTGAATCACTTTTCTTATGTTAAAAATAAATAATAAAAAAAATTCGGGGGAAAAAATCCAAAATCAATATAATTCTTAAGCACATAATGAACAACATTGACAATGAAACAACATTCTCAACAATGACAACCACAATGAAAAACATTCTCCTTTACTGCTGTATAAACTGAAAATACTGTAGCAAAGTAAGCTTATTTCTGCCTAAACTAATAACATATCAAACATTCACTATGATAGAAAACAAGTACATCTGCAAGATGTGAATCTATTAAACAGAGAGAAATCTCTTTGAAAAAATCAATAAGAAAAACTTTTAGAGTAATAGCTTTCAGAGCAGCTTGCAAATATCTATAAAACTTCAGTTTTGTGAAGACCTAATTTTGTTTTTCTGGCTATATAATGTTCAGGGAGGTTTGGGTGATGATTTTACTGCTGATTATTCTGAGTGAATTTAATGAAAGAGGTGGAGAGGAAAGAGGGGGGAGCAGAAGAGTAGACTTTAGATGGAGTATTGTGCAGGGGAGAGGAAAAAGGCAGAATTGTTGGAGGTAAAAAGAGATTAAAATGTGTAGACATGTGGAAGCAAAGGTGAGCAGCCGGATGGGGATAAAGTGGAGAGGACCATGTGATGGCCTGACAGGTCTCCAAAGGCTCCCGGCGGCGATCCAGCTGCTTCTAAAAGAACCACCTGAAAGAGGCCCGTTAGTGATGCCAACAATACCGGGAGGAGAATAGCAGTGGGAGAACAGGAGTCAGAAATGGAGAAAGAGAGCTTGGAAAATGTAACATCATGGGAGGTTGAGTGCAGGCATAAAAGGAAAGGCTCAGGCAGGCAGGACTCCAGGGGGGAGGCAGACTCTGAAACGAAAAGAAGTAAATGCAGCAGAAACTCTCTGTTCTGCTGTGACTGTGATAAACACAGAGAATACAACACAATCAAAAAACAAACATCCGAACAGCTGAGTCTCTGGGACATAGGAGCTGTTTGCCTGATTTTCACTCTGGGTCTGGATTGAGCAGAATTAGTCTACGTCCCTGCTGTGACAGACAAACTCTTCAACACAGTCTCCAGTATCAGTCGTACAAAGGACATTTTTCTATTTTAGTCTAAACAACTTTACTGTCTTCTACCCGATATGTACAGTGTAAAAACCTTGGTTCTATGGCAGAGAGCATAGATAAGACATTGGATCTCAACACTGTTTCCAACATAAAGTCAATGTAATGTCTGTACACAGTTACATATGAAATCAGATATTTAATTGATATTTAATAATTATTATTATATTTAATTTCATTGGTCCATTGTGCTAAAGGGATTTACATTCTTTTGATTGATTTTTAATGTATTTTACATTACATTATACATTCTAAATTATATATATATATATATATATATATATATATATATATATATATATATATTTGTGCTGTCAATCGATTAAATTTTTTTAATCGCGATTAATCGCATCAATGCCTGAGTTAACTCGCGATTAATCGCATTTTAATCGCAAATTTCTTTTCTGATTGAAAATCATTTAAATACTCTCGATGACATACAAAAAATACATACAGGCTAGGTTTGTGCCAATGTTCTTTTTTTTAAATGAAAACAGGTCACAGACACTGATTTATGCCATAGAAACATATGGCAAGAAGATGGGGAGGCATGTAGCAAAAAATAACAAATATGTAGCCAAAAAAAAGGCCCTGAAAACAGGCTGATGTAAAAGACAGTCTTTACAGTTAATACAGTCTTTTGAACAAAGACAAGCATTTTACCCTACTGCTATAAAATGTAGTACAGTTAACATTAGATGTTAATTAACCAAGATAATAATGAACAATTTTCAATCAATACATCAAAATCAATAGACCGACATCACTAGATGGAGGTAGTCTATGCTCTAGAAAGTTACTTTTCAGCCTCTTAACAAAAATTAGAACACACACACACCCACCCACCCACACACAGACACACCCACCGACACACACACGATACCGACCTGTGGCGTACACAGACAGCAAGAGTGCCGTAGCAGATTCCATTTCACCTCAGTAATCTGTTTTCTCAGCGTATTTCAGGTTGCTACTAGTTACCAGACACTCAACTTGTTTGTTGGTGGTGGGGCTTAAAGAAAAAGCACTAGCGCTACCCAGTGTATGAGCGTCTTTTTTCCTTGAGGAGCTCCGCTCTAGAAGCCTATGAGAAATGCATACACTGGGGGAAAATAGCCCTGCCCCCGCCTTCTCGCAGGCTGCAGCGGGATGTACTTGGAAAATTGTACCATAAAACCACATAGCGTTCATCTCACGTTAAAAAAATTATCGCTGTTACAATGGCCTCGCGTTAATGCGATAATAACGCGATAATTTTGACAGCACTAATATATATATATATATATATATATATATATATATATATATATATATATATATATATATATATATATATATATAAAAACTCTTCCTCACCCACCTTGGGTGGTTGCCCCCTTTTTTCCTCCAAGCTGTGGTCCTCTGGGACCTCTGGGCTCAGGAGCTTGAGGGTTCTGCTGCTGTTCTTAGAACTGTTCTTAGAACTGCACTTTAAGGACGGGTGTGTGTGTGGGGGAGGTGGTGTATTTCTCACAAAGCGGGGAACTTTTCCATAAATCATAGCATATTGTGGGGACTTAGTGCTCTAGATGTACACAACTTTTATTGTCATGTTGTATACACGGAGTGTATAAAAAACTAAAATTTTCAGAACATTTCCATTTAATAAAGTGCAGCAGTGATCAAATGTAAACAGTGTGGGTTTGAGGGACCGAGGTAAGAAGCATGAGGAGTCACAGGAATTAATACGAAATCTGGGGTTTTGTTTTTAACCCAAAAAATACATATGTTCAAGTCATAAAAGAGGTCAACCAAAACAGAGAAAATTTAACTCAAGCAAACTGTGCCTAAACTAACTGACTACATAAACAAACATAACTGATCTAACAACAGCAGCTGATGGAACAGTCCAATTTCCCCTCCTGCCTTTAGCAGACCTGAGCCCTGGCTGCTATCTTTTGTCTGGCGAAACTCCTAGGCACCATAGAAGGTAAGAAACAGAGTAGTGACAAAAACAGAATGAAGTATGAATGAGTGCAAACAAATACAGTGAAATAAATGTGTGGGCTTACAAATAGAACACATGTATTTGAACTAAGAAAAAAGTTTTGCAAACTAAAGTAAGTGTATGGATTAAATAAATAAAGATGCATGTATAGTACAGACTTGAGGTGTGGCCATGGATTTGACCATCACAGTGGGAGAAGATTCATGGTGAAAAAACGCATCGATATGTGCAGACAACTTTGTCGTGCTTCTGTTTTAAGTGATTATCTTAGTGGTAAAGTTGGGTTCATTTATGAATTAGAAAAGGCCTTCTCATATAAAAATACTTTTCAGTAAGCAGCTGTTCTTGATATCAGGATGCTCTTACCTGTTAGGATTTTGTTTGTTTGTGTCAAGGAATCTTTTTAACTTAATAATAAATGAATTTGTGACATTGGAGAAATTTACCTCTGCATTTAACCCATCCCCTTGGGGAGCAGTGAGCTTCCATCATGGCGCACCCCAGGAGCAGTGTGAGGTTAAGGGTCTTGCACAGAGACCCAGAGTGGCAGTCTGGCCACTTAATGCTAATGTTCTTTTCTGGCATTGATTTTAGTTGAGATTTAAAGGTAAGACAGTCTTATTATTTAACCAGCTCTTTTCCTTTATTATAATGGGTATTTACCAACAAACTTCTAATGTGAGATGCAATAATCCAACTATTTAAGAACCATGTCTATATCATTGACTCTAGAAATGCTCTCTTCTATATTGGCTCTACTTTCTACACTCATTCACTTTACAATCATTGAAAAATGGGGGATTTTTCAAGTTGGGGGATGTAACCTAACTACTGAGACATATTTGATGTTGCACGGCTACAATTCTGGCTCAAAGAGGGTTTTCTACAGTAGGTAAATTGATCAAATCGGAAATAAAAGAAGTGACATCAAATATGAAGACAGCATTTCCACTGAACTTGCAAAATTGGAAGGCTTTTATTTTGAACAAAAGTAATCTCTGGCGATTTCATATCACAGCTGGTGAGCTGATTTCCCAGATGAGTGAAATCAACAACTTTTCCCCTAGGTAATAATTATCCCTGTGTCACTTGTTGGGATTGTTCTCAACTGGGCTTTTAACTGTTGCTCAAAAAACTTGTACTGTTAATGTATAATTCAGATCAAAAGTGGATTACCAAAATTATATAATGGCCCTGAATGGGCCATAGAATGTTAGATTACATGTTTTTAACTAGCAAGGGTGCTGTTGAAAATACACGGGCTGATGAAGTGCAAAGCTTCTTTTACTTATTATCCTTTGATTTTAGACTTTAAAATGAGTTAATGAAAACAACTTTCAACTATTTTCTAAAAACCTTGCTACAAAAATAGGATGTTATAGTTTGTTATTTTTGGCTAGCTGTTGGTTGATTGCCTTACATCAGACTCTAGAAAATGTAGTTGTAAGAAGTCATCAACGGATAATTATGAATTTAAGGTACCCATACAAGCCTAAATCAAGAGCTGTTCATTATAGTGCTTGGTCTGAAATGCTGTGATTTTCCCTTTCCACTAAAAATGTTGCCATCATGTTGATATAAGTCCAAAGAACACTAAAAGTATGGCTGGCCGATAAAATGATAACAATATGTAGTGTGAAATACCTTTTTCTCGATTGAAGTATGAAACTTCCGCGTTAGGTTGACTTGTTTACCTACAGCAAAGCGGCACAGGTGTGTAGGGTTGGGCTGCAGCAGCCACCTCAACATAAAAAAAGAATGGTGTTCCTTCTGGAGAGAAACCAACAGAGAACTTGAGTAACGTTATGGAAAAGGAGGAGATGGTTAAAAGGAAGGACCCAAAACGTTTGGCAGTTTGGAGGTATTTTGGGTATTTAAAATCAGACGTAAAACAGAGTAGTGTGCACTGTAAATTGTGCGGAAGGCATATTCCAACAACCTTTTTTACCACCTGAAGCACCAGAGACAACCAGGGGAAGGCCTGCACAGCAGCAACAGTCCATAGTCGGCTTTCTCCGGGTTTATAACCTACACCAAAAAAACAAATACACATAGGGACATAACCTCTGCTATAGCATTGTTTCTTGCTAAAGGCGTGCAACCAGTTAACATGGTTGAAAATGAGGGATTAAAGCGGCTAATTAAGGTACTTGACCCTCGTTACCAACTCTCTGGGCGTAAAGTTTTCTCTCAGACAGCACTTCCAAAGCTTTATTCAGAGTCCTGAAAGATTGTTTAGGGAACAGGTTTTAAATTGTGATATATATTGATATTGCCTAAAATGAAAAGCAATGTCGTGATATGTAAAAATTCTATATCCTCCACCCCTAATTAAAAGGTATTCTATCAGATTATGCAGCAGCATTCCTGTTCGAGAGGATTTATCAGCTTTCAACTTTCTTAATCAATTTTTATCACTTTAGATAAAGAGAGGTGTACTTCTTTTAACCTGTGACTAAGCAGAGAATGTTGTAGGTATAATACATCAAAAATAACAACTATGTTCCTAAAAGTGGGTAAATGGTAAGAATAACATCTGATATCCATCAGTTAAGCTCCTGTAAGACTACAGTGGTGGCTGAAAAAAAGTCAAGTTTGTTGGCATTTTAAAATGTTCCATATGACTTCCCACAGCAGGCTATTCCTCCTGTGAGGCCCTATGATAATAGGCCCATATGTGCCGGCCACAGTGACAGTAATTAATTGCTACACAAAACTTACGAGGTTGCCCAGCGGAGAACAGTGACCTCTATACATGAGTGCAATGACACAGTGGGGTTTTTTACAGCAGCATTGAGGGAAAGACTGGGAGGAGGTTTGATGGGTGGTAAATTAGTTAGCGAACCGACCTTCCCCCATAAGGCAGCGATGGCGAATCCTCGTCTCAATTGTTTTGGGCCCGGATTAGAGAAGTGAAATGGTGTGAGGGTCAACTGGGAATTTATTGCACACTGCTGTTGACAAGACACCCACTCCCTGAGGTTAGTTTATTATGTATGAGATATGCAGAGACTAAGCAAAAGAAAAAGGGAATAACATTATAGAATAGATTGAATAGAGAAGATTCAAAGATGTGAAGCAAATCAGCCGGACGAGACGGGGAGGAGAGAAGACAGCAGTACTTCAGGATGAATGCAGAGTGAGTGGCAGCCACTTTCAGATGAAGGACGGGAGTAATGAGAAGATACACAGCTTCATTGGGAAGTGATTGCTTAGGTTGGATCAGAAAATAAAGTGGGGGAAAAAAACACAAATAGAAGCAAGTGGGGGTTATTGTGACTCAACAAAAACAAACTAATGAACTTGCTACAAGCTTTAAAGATAAATTATAAAATAATTGATCTCAGTGCATCAGAGATTCATTTCAGCTCCATGTTTTTACCTTTGGGGCACGCAATGATCCTCAAATATCAAGTAGCCAGAAAAAGGAGAAATTTGCATCATTAGGCAAGTCCTTCTTGAGAGATTTAGAAAGATAGAAGAAACTATTGGGATTAAACCAAGACAAAATAGAAAATGACTTCCACAGGTGTTGTCTTTTTTTTTTTAGCATAGGCACATACCATAACATGCTAATGGACAATCTGAGATCCAAATGCTTCTGGTAGCCCTTGGAAATGTTGGCCTTTATATGGTTTAAATAAATCCAAAGTAGAAATTTAAACCAATATTTTTCTCTTGCCATAGCCCTTTAATAATAAATTTTTAAGAACCCAGAGAGCATGATCAATAAGTCCTTAAAAAAAGGGTAAAACCAATTACTAAGGGATTAACAGGGTGCTAAATTGGTGGCTCAGTTTATATGCCTTGATAAGACCTGTTGAACAGCCTAATTGACTATAGTTGCATTTCAGTGTAGACACCTACTCCCCGCTCCTTGGCTGTGAGATGTTTGAGGGGTTTAATTCATCTACAACCTGTTACAGTGGAATAAGGTTGAGATTTTGGCTTTGGCTTGCCCAGGGCTTTCCATTTCTTATAGTGCATTCACATTGAATGCTGTCTGGTTTAATTTCTGCCCAAAGAGGAGAGTGAAACCAGACAGAGTATGACACTCTTTGAATGTTTGTCCTCAACTCTACTGGGACATATGTCTCCTGCCTTTATTATTGGACTTCAAAGAAGTATAAGGAGGGTTCAGTAGTTTACAACATCCAAAGAGGGGTGCAGGTTTATTGCGGGTGTTGATCAGTCACCTGTAACCACACAGCTGGATAAGACACAACATTTCCCTATCTGGGAGAACCATTTGTTTTCTCCGTTTGAAGATGAAACAACAGAACATTCCTTCAAGCCAAAACAGTCCAAATGACTGGAACTTAATACAAATAAATAAATGATATTTACATTTTTCTAACGGGAGCATTGCTATTCTATTACTCTATTACTATTACTCTTGGACTAGAGATTTGGTCATTTATAACTTCTTTGACATCTTTTCTGGAAGGCCGACCAGAGAGAGAAGGAACCTCCACATTTAAACCAAGCTTGATGTGCAAAGTTTGGGTAAAACCTAAAGCTGTGAGCTGGTGATCTCGCAGCGAGCACATTTCTGACAGAAGGGCCTTCAGGTTGAATGATACAAGCCTGGGTAAAGCATCAACCTCTGGCCCGGTCAGCTTGAACACAGCTTTCAAAAATTTTAGCGATTTAAACTGATCAGTTGGAGGCTTCTTCTAGTTTGAGCGGTTGAATTTTAGGGCTTCTTTGGAAGGCCTTGGCATAATACTAGTTGTTATGAATGTTCTTCCCTTTTAAAATATTTTTCATACATGTTGAATAGCTCGTTTTAAATTATTTTGAGCCTGCTTTATATCCCTCATCAGGCTCACGAACTACTACAATCTCCTTCCTGTAACTTTTGATCTCACCATGGAGGTTACTCTTGCTTAAACAGTATGGAACTCTGCTAAATTAAATGTCAGAGATTTCAACAAGGCCAACCACCTTAAAAATGCTGTTTAATGATTTCTGTCTGATCTGATGTAACTAAATGTGCTTTTATTGATTTTATATCGATTGAATGTGTTTATTTCGCGACGGTTCCTAGCTTTTACTGTATTTTTCTTTTTTGTAAGGATTTTTATTTTTATATTACTTCAACATTTCATCATTATTAAAACTGACATTAGATATGCATATGGACAAAACAACACACTGATTCAGAATGTCTCTGTTGTGGATCTAAACACATATAGGCCTGATCCAAATTCCTAAATAAGGTTTCATGTCTAAGCCCCATCAGCCCCTGTCAGTTTTTTTTCTTTTTGTTATTTAAAGGTATAAACAGATGACTCTAATGCAATTTTCATAACTTAAATTATCACAGATGGAGGCAGACTGCAGTTTCTGTGTAACCGCTGTTGGAGCCTTAAATTCTGTCTGATACACATAGCCTATCAGTCATCTCTGAAGACTGCAAAACACCTTTAAGTGGTTGCTTGACAAGCTTTGATCAACAGACTCTCTGCCAAAGCTTTTATTTGGCTGATAAATGGGGTTGAAACCAATGGAAGCTTTTACAGCAGCTACAAGGTCTCGAATTACAGGTAAAGCAAATTGTTCTCAACAACTGGACACAGTCTGAGATCGTTGGTTATTAAACTCGCTTGCTCGCTCCCTTGCTTGCTCACTCACTCACTCACTCACTCACTCACTCACTCACTCACTCACTCACTCACTCACTCACTCACCCACTCACTCACTCACTCACTCTTCCTCTGGCCTAATCCTAAAGTCAATATTTACAGAGTGGGGGCTGTTATGAAAAGGTCACCTGTGAAACAAAAGGCCAACAGAGAGCCATGCATGCACAGTTATTCCTCTGAGCAATCTAATGCCCCTCGATTTTTCTTCCAAGAATTTGTGTGTCCATATGGAGGAGGCTTCCATTTCTTTCATTAAAGCTGGACTTTACTGAGCTCAGGCAGCCGAGGCTGAACCACAGGGCCCCAGGGCCTTGTTGCAGGAGAGTGCAAAGTGTGTCTGTTCACAGTTAGGGTACCCCATTTGTTGTTGTCTGCCTTCCTTAGGTGAATTTTAATTATATGGGAGTCCAATACCTATAGTTTCTTCAAATGCAGTAATGGCTGACATTACTGGATATAATATCCCATATTTACTACTGCAGCTAGTGATGTGTGTACCTAAGAAACCATTGCTTTGCACTCTATCATATCAACTGTGTTATAATGGGAAATTAGCATGAATATGTTACAAAATCAGTTGTATTACCCTCATTTCATAGCTTTAGTCTGAGCCACATGTTATAAAAGTTGGATTAGAAAATAATTGATGTTATGATGCATTAAAATATGTAATCTCTCTAAATATAAATCAATAACAGAGAATAAATTGTGCATGTTAATAAGTTTAGCTTATGCACTATAAAGATGCTGCTAGTTGGTGTTAACAGCTAAAGTTGCCTTGTTATGATTAGTGTATCAAAGTTTTTTGGCTTCCGTCCTCAGTGCTGAAATTTCCAAACTACATGGCAGGACTGGCCTTGGGGCTCAGCTATCTTGGGGGGGCAAGTTTCTGCTCCTGTTTTAGTATCTAAAGTAAAAATCTATGCAGTTTGTACCACCCACCCACTGTCAGTCACAGCAGTGTGGAGGCACAGGTAGTGATGTGAATGGCTGTTCTTTTGAGCGAAGGGCATCACTAGAATCAGTTAATTAAAATAATTAGTCTAAAAGATTCTTCACTTGAATCATTTAATTAGTGAAACTGTATTATTTGTTATTCTACTGTTAAAGCTTTGGTCACATTAAATAGGCTGTTAACAGAGAGTTTTACTGTATTTTCTATTTGTTTACATTCAAAATACAAAAAGCAGGTTTTCAGTCACATAAAGAGCTTTTCACATAAACGCATTTTATTTTATCATTTGAAATACGTAATAAAGATACTTTCAGAATCTCATTTTACTCTGTTTAGAAGGTATGGCTTCAACTGGAAATGAGTCTGATAGAAAAAGGAAAAATATGACTCTAAAGCAAAATGATTACATTGTAGAAACAATGCTACATAAATCAGTTATATTTATTCTGGATCATATCATATCTACCTCAGTTCAATTTAATTGAGTTTATTTAAGTATCACCACTTCACAACACATGTCATCTGAACGCACTTTACGGAGACAATTCAAGCAGATCATACATATTTGTTCAGTTTTCTATAAGGAAAACAAACTGATTGCATTGACTCAACAGCAATCCCTCACACCAAACATGCTTGCTTTTAAAAGTAGAGAGGAAAATTTCCTTTCAACAGGCAGAAACCTCCAGCAGAATCAGGCTCAGTGTGAACAACCATCCATTGAGGCTGACTGGGGTTCAAGGAGACATAAGCAGACATAGAGAAAGAAGTAGAGATACAAAAGGCAACTGTCAACCAGCTCCAAAGGAAACAGACAGCAAGGCAGACAAGCTACAAACTATCTCCCATCTCAGAGGATGAAAGAGTTAGTCCTAGTCAGAGAAACAGGATGACACTGAAAAACAGTTCAAATACATGTTATGAGTGAGCGACACAGTGCTACTCTTGGGATAATTCATGAACAGCAGGATCAGTAACAGATTTGTAGATTAGGCAAGAAAGGGAATACGTGACACAATTCCTTTAGTGAGTGAAAGATTGAGCAAACCAGCTATTGTTAAATCAGCAGCATACAAATCACTAACTAATAAAACACTACAAGAGTCACTAAAAGACTTCCTGATTAATCCTGATATTTTTTCACTTTGGGAAGTCTTATAGCTGAGGGTTTTATGTTTAACTTTTGTCTAAATTAGGTTACATTCAAAGTTGTTATCTTAGAGATAAAGCACAATACATTTTAAAATATTTCGCAAAAATGTTTTACTAAGAGCTACTTTTAATCTTAGGATTTTTTTAAATACTACCTGTGGTCTCTTTACATATTTTGGAAACTTGGGAAATTTCAGCTGTCCACAACAACTACTCTTCAAAGTTTACTGGGGTGCCTGGGGATGCATCAACAATTATCCAAGAGAGAAATGCTCAGTAGTCTACACAATCAGAAAATGGCAATAACTAGAGCGCCTTTTTCAAAGTTATCAACTCCAAAATATGAACAAAACTTGGAAAACTTAAAATTGGAATGTAATGTAAATATGGATGCATCAAATCCAAGATCAATAGTTTTACAACTTTACTATCAGGTAGTACCCAGTTAAAAACTATGGGTCGATCCTAATACCCCAAAGTGTAGCTCCTACATCCTGTTCCCAGCTACTATCCCTTCACCTTTCATAGGGTCAACAGTAATATCAGGGTAGGAAAGGATTTCTAGAATGCTGAATCCAGACAGCCTTCAGCCTTACAGACGTCATTACGAACAAACACACTTGAACAACACTGACCAAATGGGCAATATAGCCTTCCAGAAAAGAACTACACAAAATAAATTTACACAAATGTGACAAACCGACCGAAGCTCTCAAATATAAAACCAAAAACATATAAGGAGGAGGATATCTACATGTGTCACGCAGTGTACAAAATGTCACAGAAATAATTTATTTTTGTAAAACTCCTGTACAGCCTGTACTGCAGAGGATTATGGACAACCGTATAGCTCCCAGTGGCAACTAGTTAGCTAGGCATTGCTAACTTCACTAGTGCTAAGAAGATACCTGCTGGTCTTTTCTCCTTCTTTACTGCCAGCACTATTCAAAAAGCACTTATATCAACTGTGGCCGCATTGCCTTAGTGACTCAAGTGTCCATGACAATGTGTGTTTTTCTTTTAAAAAAGTCAAGCTTACTTTACCTTGGTATTTTCTAATGTGCCAAAAAATAATAATAATAATTCTTAGTCATCATAATCACAAGTGAGTTATTTTTTTTAATAAAACCTAATAGAAACCAGAAAAAGAAGGAAAAGTGAGCTGTGCAAGAAATTTAATAAGGAGTATTTGAAGTGTGAACCTGGGTGCCTTGATGACTCACTTTATTCTTACACTGTGGGGAGAAAGAAGTTTGCCATAGTAGCTTTAATTAGCACTTTGCTAAAGATAAAATTTGGATTCTTTCAACTTCATCCTTAAACAGTAGTTCCTTGGATTTACAGAACTGCATCTATTTCAACTCACGCTAAAATAAACAATAAAAGATGATTAAAGTGTTTGACTTTTAAATTTACTGAAAGACTAATACATTTATTAAATTATAAAGTCATTCATGCAATCACACAAGGTTTTAAAACTGGAGAGAGCTAGTCCACAACTGTCATCAGTAACTGCAAGTTACAAAGAACCATTAGAAAAAAATGGTTATCTCTATGATATAGGATTGTTTTCCAAATCGGAGGGGTTACCTTAGGAAGCAGGCTGTTGAAATTAAACGTTTTTTTCACAGTCCAACTTCAAAACATGAGCTTAAGACATAGATATGTAACATGTTATGCAGCATTAAGAAAATGTCTTTACAACTGTATCAGAAGAACTGTGAGATAAATGGCAAAATAATAAATATTTTAATCTTTTAAGAGTGGCGAGAGACATATCAATTCAGAATGTGAGATATGCAGTTAAAATGTTATATTTACAGTATGGTATTTTGAAATAAGAAAACAAATATTTTGTCATACATTTTTTACTGCTCCATAAAAGAAGATAGAATGATAAAGACAAATGCTTCCAGGACACGTAGTTATCTTTGACTTTAATCTGATTAGCTTTTAGCCTGAGCAACTTAAAGAATTACTCTTGAGTAGTTCTTGCTTTGACCCTTAGTCAGTGTTGCCAGATAGAGTTGAGGTTTTCCAGCCCATCACTTCAAATCACTTCAAAAACATTAGAATGTGCAACAGGAAAACATAATATCTCATCTGATTAAACAACTAAAATGCTCATTATTATTTATTTTGTATAATATATGGAGCTAGAAGCAAAAACAACCCATTAAATCAACATTAGATAGATAGTTGTCTCTTACTCCATCATTTTCAGATTATCCAGATCAGGTCCTATTTTTCATGTTAATGTTCTTATCCAAACTAAGTAGTAGAAAAGCACACCTAAGCCTGAGAATCTATGCTCATAAATCACAATCATAAATCAGAAAAACAACTTATAATAACCAGCCTTCTTAAAAATAAGCTAAAGGTCACCAATCGGTTCTAAAACATCTTTAAATTAACCCTTGTTGATCCCTGTAGAACCACCACACCAGATTTGATTCATACCAGCAATAAAACGTGGCTTGTCTTACTTCTTTTTAGTGATTATTTTTTTAAACTGGACATGACGCAAACATTTATTACAGGATCAGCTCAATAAAAAACAAAAAAAACAACAAATTGATTAACACACTCACCATAACACAGGGCAGCTCCCCATCATTTGTGTCGGGATGTGATAACGTACTTCCGCTTTTACTTCTTCGTCTGTTAAAAAAGTGGTCTTTTTCTTCAGAAATGATCTCTGGTAAACTTAGTCATAGATCACTGCTGCTGTGAATTACTGTATGAAAACAAAGTTCTATGTCTAAAACATTTCAGGGGATTAAGAGAACAGGAACAAAAATCAGTAGCTGGATCATGCGTATGTAACCTGGTTGTATATCTCCTTTGTTATAATTACACAAAATGTTTTTATTGGTTTATTTGTATTGTTACTTACCTGACTGAAAAACCTCTAGAAAATGTCATTGTTTTAACTGTGCTGCTACTTTAAGAGTGGAAGCCCCTCTTTTTGAGTTCTTCTGTGGTATTGTCTTTAAATTGTCTGCACCCCTTAGACCCTCCCCTTTTGTCATGTTGTTCTGCGGGAGAGGTGTGTGCCATTTATTTTTCATCTGAATTTATTCAGTTTATTTATAGATCTATTAAGTTAATTTTGTTATGTGTTTTGTGTAGGACTTGGAGCGGGCAGCCAATAACACAGTTGTTTTTTATGTTGTTCTCGTCAGGTATGTTGTATAAAAAAGGTTTATTTGGTTTACTGTGAGACATACTTTTGCCGTGCCGCGCGTGTGGTGGCCTTTTGTCGTGTTGTCCTGCTTGAGAGGACTTGGAGCGGGCAGCCAATAACAAAGTTGTTTTGTATGTTGTTCTCGTCAGGCACAATAAATCGGGAAACTGTCCTGTTGTAGACGAACTGTGTCACGGCCTGATCACTTAATAAACCAGCTCAACGCAGAAAGGATCCGGTTACACGTAATCACGCAGCATAAACAAGTCCTATGTGCGTAAAGCTCATCTGCTGATGGAAAAAACCCTGACCACTTGAGGTGTGATGAGACTCGGCTCCAAATAATGATCTAAAAGTTACAATGTGGGGTTTGAGGCTCTAAGACATCTTAGGCGATATGGCATAGTATTTTTTATGTCTTTTTAAAGCTGTTAACTTTAAAAGAGAGTCTTTTCTCTCCTCTTCTCTTCTGTTTGCATCTTCTCTACATATAGATCATATCTGCCACATTGTTACAAATTGTGTCTGCCTATAAAATGCGCATAATTCTATGAGATAAGTAATGAATGCACTTGCTGCTTAATTGGATCACTGAACTTATCTCATTAACATATTTGCATTCTTTCCTCCTTCAACTGGACCTTGGACTAAAACATGAAATGTTTCACAGAAACACTAACTGGACAGCAGCAGGTGTTATTTTACAGCACAGTCCCCCACAAATGGATGCATCTGGTCAGCATTCATACCTGGCTGTCAAGATTTTATTCAAATCCCTCACTAATGAGAAATAACAATCTTTTTATAGCTTATCCTACGCCTTAAATCAAATTAGATCCAACTATCCCTGTCTGTTCCAAAAGGTTTACTATAGGAAGATTATGTTTTAGAATTTTGGGTGCACCCATATGCTGTGGCCAAAATGAAGTACATTGTGAGAACAAGTTTGGGCACTAATTAGTTTTCCAAAAGAACAAATTTAGTATTTTGTGGGCAGAGATTGGTATTAATTACGCAGGAAGAAGTATTTTGTGTCCACAAAATAATACTTTGAGCAACCTTATTAATATCTTGTGTGAACGAATTAGTATTTTGTGCATAAACATTTATATTTTGAGGCAAAGAATAGGTATTTTGGTGTGCAGGTTGTAAATATATGTATTTATTCTCATGTCAGTTCCAGACTTCCCAGGTTCCGCTGCAACAATTGGATGACAGGTGGTAGGAAATGTACCAATAAATACTTTCTTAGATATTTCATTATATATTTATTTGAAGTTTTAAACATAAAAACACACTTAAACACACATGTTTTTACTCATAGTTTGTCTTGTCAACCTTCATATTCCTCTCTTCCACAACATGATCATAGCATGAGCAAACTTACAAATTACCTGATGATGCGATCTAGGTTCTCTAGCTTCTTTTAGGATTGGAAATAGCAACCTTCCTTGTTTTGGAGCAGGTAACAGTACTGATAGCTTTACTCCTGGTTTACTCGATGCCTGTGTCTGAGTAGCCAGAGGTATTAGTCAAAGTAGTTGTTAGCAAGACTGGGTTAACTTCAAATGGCTGTTAAGTTGATTGAAGTCCTGAAATATTGTTGACCTAGTGTTGAGGGCACTGCACTCTGAGTTTAAGCCCCACTGCCACTCTGGGTCCCTGAGCAAGACCTTTTAACCCCCCCCCCCCCCCCCCCCCCCCCCCCCAGCGCTGCACAATGGCTGCCCACTGCTTTCGATGGGACTGCCAAAGCAATTTCTTTGCTTTGCACTTGTGACAGTGTA
Source organism: Cyprinodon tularosa (assembly GCF_016077235.1). Classification (NCBI taxonomy): domain Eukaryota; kingdom Metazoa; phylum Chordata; class Actinopteri; order Cyprinodontiformes; family Cyprinodontidae; genus Cyprinodon; species Cyprinodon tularosa. Next base: position 1,002,825 of record NW_024039074.1, read on the forward strand.
ATGAGAATAAAGTTGAATTCTGTTATTCTATTCTAAGATTTTATAGTAGCTTAAATTGCTTTAGCTCGACCTATCAATAAAAAATTATCCTTCATTCACAAAATTAAGAGCATTTTGACTGCTATCTCCTGCAGATAGTACACAAATATTTTAGGACTGCTCCTCTACATTCTTTAATAGTGGTTCTGATACCAGGTCCAGTTGTCCAAGGCTAAATACATTAAACATGCGCTGTATGTGAATATGAGCCTGGAGAATACTTATATTGGAATCCAACAGAGCAGAGCATGATGCTCTATAATTAAAATGTTATTTAGTTGCTTATGTGGATCCTATAGGTTTCTTTTAGTGCAAAACTATGTTTGCTGACTAAAACAAAAAAAACACTATCTAAATCACAGTCAGGGAGATGAATACAAAAACACCCAGAGCATATTAACAGAGATGTTTTAATTTTCCCAGAATGATATTGGCTGTAGTGCAGATGGTAAATCTAATTAATTGCCTTGGGGAGACTCTACTGGGTCTTTTATTGCTTTGTTTTTTACTTTTGTCTTACTTAATCATCTCTTCTCATATGAATTCCTCCTCACACAAGTAAAAACAGCACATGCAGGAAAACAACAATATGTTGATTATGAAACACAATAGTCAGCACAATCTGGCCTTTCAAGGCCATCTGACGGTACTAAAGCTGTTGGAACTTAGATTTTAAATATAGAAACACTAGTTTAGATGTCTATAGAAGAACACCATGTGTTTAGTATTTGGAGCAATTTTAAAAGATATACACTATATTGCCAAAAGTATTTGCTCACCCATCCAAATTATTGGAATCAGGTGTTCCAATCACTTCCATGGCCACAGGTGTATAAATTCAAGCACCTAGGCATGCAGACTGTTTTTACAAACATTTGTGAAAGAATGGGTCGCTCTCAGGAGCTCAGTGAATTCCAGCGTGGAACTGTGATAGGATGCCACCTGTGCAACAAATCCAGTCGTGAAATTTCCTCGCTCCTAAATATTCCACAGTCAACTGTCAGCTGTATTATAAGAAAATGGAAGTGTTTGGGAACGACAGCAACTCAGCCACGAAGTGGTAGGCCACGTAAACTGACGGAGCGGGGTCAGCGGATGCTGACGCGCATAGTGCGAAGAGGTCGCCAACTTTCTGCAGAGTCAATCACTACAGACCTCCAAACTTCATGTGGCCTTCAGATTAGCTCAAGAACAGTGCGCAGAGAGCTTCACGGAATGGGTTTCCATGGTCGAGCAGCTGCATCCAAGCCATACATCACCAAGTGCAATGCAAAGCGTCGGATGCGGTGGTGTAAAGCACGCCGCCACTGGACTCTAGAGCAGTGGAGACGCGTTCTCTGGAGTGACGAATCGCGCTTCTCCATCTGGCAATCTGATGGACGGGTCTGGGTTTGGCGGTTGCCAGGAGAACGGTACTTGTCTGACTGCATTGTGCCAAGTGTAAAGTTTGGTGGAGGGGGGATTATGGTGTGAGGTTGTTTTTCAGGAGCTGGGCTTGGCCCCTTAGTTCCAGTGAAAGGAACTCTGAATGCTTCAGCATACCAAGACATTTTGGACAATTCCATGCTCCCAACTTTGTGGGAACAGTTTGGAGCTGGCCCCTTCCTCTTCCAACATGACTGTGCACCAGTGCACAAAGCAAGGTCCATAAAGACATGGATGACAGAGTCTGGTGTGGATGAACTTGACTGGCCTGCACAGAGTCCTGACCTCAACCCGATAGAACACCTTTGGGATGAATTAGAGCGGAGACTGAGAGCCAGGCCTTCTCGTCCAACATCAGTGTGCGACCTCACAAATGCGCTTCTGGAAGAATGGTCAAAAATTCCCATAAACACACTCCTAAACCTTGTGGACAGCCTTCCCAGAAGAGTTGAAGCTGTTCTAGCTGCAAAGGGTGGACCGACGTCATATTGAACCCTATGGATTAGGAACGGGATGTCACTTAAGCTCATATGTGAGTCAAGGCAGGTGAGCAAATACTTTTGGCAATATAGTGTATATGTGGACTTCTCTGCACAACCTTACCAATGAACAGTAAATAATACTTCCACTTTTGTACTTCTAGATAAGATACATAAAAGGTTGACTGGATCTATAATAAAAAAAGAGTGAGTTTACTTTACAATAAACCACATTTTCCCATACCTGTGAAGATCCCCAGTCATCCAGATCGTGCTCAAGTTTGAATAATTCAGTCTAGGCTGGAAGTGAGGTTCTCTAGAAGAAGTTGTGCCTCACATTCAAGAGGCCTCTTCAACCAGTTTCTCTTCTAGAACTTTCTTTGTCATCTTGTGCTCCATCTGGCTTCATTTTACACATCCCCAGTGACACAGTAAATGACTTACTGTGTCTTCCTTGGGTAAAAATGTCCCTTGGAAAAGGCAGTGCAATTTTAGTTTTCAACATCCAGTTCACTGGACCAGGACAATTGTCGATGCATCTTCCTTTTAAAATTGCTGTACTGAAATTTTTGCAGCAATAAAGACCATCTCACCTGCTTTCAGATGAACTAAGTGGTACCTGAAATTCTATTATTTTTTTTTTTATACAATGCTCCACTCAGCCCAAATCTGCATTTTCCCTGACTCATCACTTCAGGTCTTTCATATTTTTGATGGCATTAGAGGGTTTCTTTGGGCCCTGAAATGTTGATTTCTCCATCCTATCATCCAACAGCTGTGCTGTCTTCCTCTCTAGCCATGCTGAATAATTTTAGATATTTACATTCTTTTCAGTGGTAGGTGTTTTTATCTGGATTTCTTACTTAATCGAAAACAGTATTCTGGTTCCTAAAAAAAAAAGGGAAAAAAAGTGTTCTTAAAACTTTTTTCTAATTAATAAGAGAGCAGAAACTGTTCTAATTTTTAAAAGGGGTGTTTTGATGGTGCAAATGTGGAAACCCAACTGAATAATTAAAAAATAGCCCTTTATACATTGAAAATTCAAGGACTGAGCCCTAGATGAGTTTTTAATTTTGATTCACTTTGAGCTGATGAGTCTCTAATACATTAAAATAAATATAAATAGGGTTAGTTGAAAAAAAGTTAAAGCTAAAATAATGGAACCGCTTTTGGCATTTACTTACAGTAATCATATTTAGTTACTTTAACACAATTGTTTTATGTCCTTCCCTGCTAAGATGAAACAACTGTGTTAAAGTAACTAAATATGATTATATCGGCAGCCGAATATCACGATATATATCGCCAAAACGATTATTTCCCACACCCCTACAAAATATGGTTGTATGCTTGTTTTCAGTGTATAACTGCTCTTAAGCTAAACACACATGGTGAAGTTTGTCATTTCAAAAATAGATTTGACCTGTTTGCTGCAACTAGGGGCATTTTTATTGCATTTAAATATTGGGGGGTTTAGCCCAGGCCTAAGTAGTTACACAATGGCACAGTTTTTAAGTATTTTAACGGTAAGATGATCCAATCTAAAGTTATACTCATTCCATAAAAAACAGTTATTCAACTCTAATGATATTTTCCCTACAGTGAATATATTAATATTACACTGACGTGTGTATAAAATTTTACTTCTTTATTGCATTTTCCAAAAGGGCTAAAATTATAGTAAAGCTTCCTTGCACTAGTTTAGTTCTACACAAAAATGCCCAGACAATTTCAGTTAAAGAGTAATAAACATGTTAGAACTGATTTCTATTTGTCCAACGGTCTGTCCAAAGGCAATGCCTGATGTATTCATCTCATAACCCAGCTCAATTATTCTCTCACACACAGAGGAGTTGCATTCTCCACTCAGTATTAACAGCATCCTGCAGACTTGCCTTCAGCAACTGCAGTCATAAGGGGTAGCGAAGCAGCCTGAATTATTGAACAAATCAAGGTCCCAGGCTATGTATTTATATGATTTTAGTAATGAGGCCGCTGGAGATCACACTGAGAGTTGTAAAGAGGAAATATAATGCCTTCATTTGATCTGCAGAGTGTTTGTGTGTCGAGGGGTGTGTGTTCCTGTCTGATCTATACTGAGCACCAAGAGAGATTAAAACTTAACTGACCAAACCATTTTCTCATTTAACCTCCCGTTTTGTTTCAATATCTGTACTTGGCAGGGACCTGTTTGAGATTCAAATGGTCTAGTATACTTGAATATAAATATGGTTTTAACTTAAAACAACTATTTACAACAAAAACTATTTATTGTGAACTGATTCCAGATACAGTTAAAACCAGATGTTCATAGACAGACGGTAAGAAAAATAAAGATAGTTTTCTTCTGAAGTGAGATAAAATCACTTTCCTGATAATGTGTCAATTAATGCCAAAATTATTCTAATTTTCCAAATGGCAGAATAATTGGTAGTGCTTTGTAAAAAATTGTCTCAATGTATAGCTCCTCCAACATATAAACAAACCAATAGTCAAACTTACCAACTATTTTTAGTCACTACCTATTTTGAAATAAATTTGTTTGCTGAGTTGTCTTGATGGTTGATATGAGGTATTGCACTTTTTCTTTAAAAACAATACAAGCATACCTGTGACATTTTGGACATTTTACCTCAGGTGTACCTTACAGTGTACCTTACTGTAGGTCCAATACCAATAACCATCAATGCTTCATCTGTAAAGGTGCAGGCATTGCCATGATTGAACTGATTAACTTCAGCTGTGGAGTTGGTGATCGGCTGCAGAAAGATAATGAGGGCCCGTCCCTATACTCACATTTCCACCCTTGTGAACTTAAATTGTGCATTCCCACTGGTGGGTACAAGTCTGTAGTGTGCTCTCTTGATCCACACTTGAGGTAAGCACATTTATGCAGATTTGGGTGTGTATCACCCACAATTCATTGCCGTCTATGAGTAAAAAGGCAGTAAGTGGTTATGATCCATCACCTGTTGCTTGCATTGTGATTTTGTTGAACACATAATTTTCTTCAAATTGTCCAAATTCCCCAAAGTCATCCCTATATTCCCTGAAATATTGTCCACATACCCATACACATTCCATGTTATGGAGCAACCAGGTAAACATTTACAAGGAAGAGTGTATTTTCACTAAGGCTTGGTATGATAACAAAGTAGTTTTTTTTTAAAGGTATGAGATTTTAAAGGTAATCTTTTGGACATTTAGACAACTATACTATACTATTTATTATATAACAACATAGTAAATTGTACCAAGCCTTGCCTCAACCCAGAGTTACTTTAATCAGGACACAATTCTAGCCCCTTTTACCTGGGAATTAATTATCATGGATTGCATTTCCTTGGTAATAGGAATAACTGGTAATTAAACAGTTTGTTTTCCGATTAGCCAGCCCACTCAGCATGAGAGAAACTACACTACACGTTAAGTCCAGTGGATGGTGATAGTACATGTACCAACACACAACTGTTTTTGTTTTGGTTTTTTACGTCCATTGCTGACCAGCCATCAGAAAATCCCTTAAAAAAATGTATTTCACATTTTTATTTACCTGCAACTGGCCACAGTTGCTCTATAAATGCATCTTTCATTAAAAAAAAAAAACTACCTTTCACCTATTCACAAGTGAATTTATCCATTGTGAGATTAATAAAGTTCCTTTCTATTGCATTTAAAAGCTGATTAACTGTTATTTTCTTTTATCACAGTATTAAACCATTTATATCTCATAAATCTACAGCAAAAACAGAAAACATTTTAGCAAAAAGTGTATTTATTAAATTTAGTCCATATGTGCCAGGAATTGATATTTTAACTTTATCATCACAAGCATATATTTATAACAAGAAGAAGCTGTAGACAACAGAGTGATGATATTGTAAATTTTACCAGGTAGACGTAAGACATGGGGGCTTCAAAATGGATGCAGAGGTTACATTATTTATTTTTCGAGTTATGTTAGAAGCAGGGCAATCTAGTCTAGCAACTGCTCTATCCTCCCGACAACGATGGCTAATTTGTATGTTAGCCTACACTAACAGTAATCAGTTGCTGTTATCCTTAACATACAGGCATACTACTGTTATGGCTTCTTTCAGCTATATTGTCCAAGACATTTTGCATGTGTTTTATATATTTCAGCTAATTTGTCAAGGGTGAGGGGGTTGGTGTGTTCCCCCTAGTCAGAAAGAATAGACCAAAGTAATACAAGTTTCTCATTGTGATATAATAACTAGATCCACAAGCATCCTTACTTAAAATTCTATCCAATACTAACTGTGTCAAAAAAAAAAAAAAAAAAAAACGAAGCGAGAAAAATCAGCTGAAATAAAGTAAATAAAAATAATAATACAACATCTCTCAGCAAATGGTTAGCTATACAGGAAATATTAATACATGTTTACATGCTATTGTTGTTAAAAGCACAGGCTGTACAAAATTGCGGTTGTGGAGTGTCTACTGCTACTCTATGGTGGGAACAATGTCCCAAGAGACACTTGAACTCTTAGGATGTTGTCATTGTAACATTTATGATTTGCTATGGCTTCTGTAGTAGTTATTATATGCTTAACAAAGAGGCACAAAAACACGCTCGTCAGTCATTTGTAGGTAATTTAATACACCTCTAGATGGTTGTGATTATTAGACACTAGGGCTTAAAATGATTTATGTCTGTGTTTACTGTACAATTTTCTTGCAATAGATACTGCCTAGTATTGTTTTGCTTTCTGCTCCTGAACTATTCCTTTGCACTAAGCCATAGTTTTCCTCTGAAACATAAAGAATGCAAATGAACAAATGCATGAAAAGTCAGCCTTAGGTTGATTACATTTACTTTACTGGATGCTAAGTGTGAATTTATTGCAGAGCTGCTCTCAAAACGTGTTTCAATTGGTTCAATCTTGTTCTACTTACACTCTAAGACTGTATTTAGTAAATAGTTGTTTTGAAAGATTGATGTTTTCCCATGAAACCACCTGAGTATGCATTCACATTGGCAGTTTTCTTAGATTTTGATGTAAAATGAGTCAGTACTGGTATTTTTCACACAAGATTAAATTTCTTAGATCAAGAGCTTTTCAGAAGAGCTCTCCTCTCACTGCAGATCAGACACTGAAATCATCTATGCAAAGACTGACACTACAGAGAATAACTGGGATATTTTCCTTTCCCTATTTCCCTCCATAAGACTCAACCACGGAGACACCAAATGCATATTTAAAGTTACTCCAACAGTCATCTCTACAGTGGAATTAATGTGACTCTGCTGTATCCAATGTTTCACTTTCATTTTTCATATTCTTTTTTATCTCTAATGGTGTTCTGCCCTCTCATCATAGCTGATCCATCTCCAAAGCACAGTCTACATCCCTCTAACCTCTCCAAGTAAATCTCTTAATTAAACTGTGGTTGAGAAATGTTAAAGTAGGAGATCTTTTGTCATTTGAAAGCTGTAGGACAGTAATTCCTTTCCAGCATTTAAGGAAGTGTTAATGTTTTATTGTTTCTATGGTGTTAAGCAAACAGAGGTGTAGGACAATGTCTGAGACATTACATTTAAAGGATAAGATGTAACTGGGAAAGGGCTTGTGTTGTTCTGCTATCTTTTTTTAGATCTTTTTTTGCCATGTAAAAAAGATTTAAATAAAAACTACGAGCAGTGGTGTAGTCCAGGGTATACGTGGTTATATGGCAAATACTCACTTTTCAATCAACATTGTGTATACCGAGTTCTAAATCCCCCATGATCCGCACATGTAGACATATTGTCATTGAGAATAGCTTTAAAAACGTCTGTCTCTCCTGTAGCTGAAGGATTTAAATAGAGTTGTGATCTTAAAGTATTACCCAACAGCTGATTATTGTATTTTATAGTGTAATACAAAACAAGCTCATTTAAAGGAAAGTCCGGTCAACAAGGAATGGATCTTTATCTTTACCTAAAACGTATACATTTGCAGTGATTTAATGAATTGAGCGTTATTTTTTTTTTTTTACTGATTAATCCGATCACTAAGTCTCGGACCAGCCATTTTTGCCCAAAAAGTAACACCTCACTCCTGACATCTTGCGGCAGTGACGTCACAGTGCGGTAAGCCTAGTAATATTCTCCCCACTTTACAATCAAAATCAGTGGGAACTAATAGACACATCTGAAATTAACAACAATTATTTAAGATTTTTAGAGGACTTCACCATTGAAATTCCCTAGAGCTATTGTTAAACTTTAAAAATGCCCATGTGCATGGCAGTTGGATGCTGAAATACAGCGGGAAAAGTAAAAAACAAATCAGTTATTTCACCCTTCCGAATTATGAGCCACCACAGACTGGTTGGATTGCCAATTTAAAAAGGGAGATTTGCCATCAAACTTCTGGCCAGAGAAAAAATAAGTAATATGTGCCATAATTTGAAGAAGAATGTTTTCAACATGACTTGGATGATAGCACGTTTTGACAAACACCAGATACAGCACTGGGACTTGCTCAACAGCCGATACCGCACCTTGACATCACAAACCGGTAGGTGGCAGTAGTATTCTTTTACAAACACTTAGCATTTATTGAACAGTATGTAATAATTTCAAATTTAAAGTAATTCCAGAAGATTGAATTCTGAATATGATCTGACTTTTCCTTTAATGTCACTGTGCCCCTTTCTCCTGTCAGTTTTAGTGTCCTTTCAGGGACACAAAGACTTAGACATGGAAGCACACCAATGACAGCTCAGCTGGATGGCTTCCCATGCTGACACTTTCTAGGTCTACATCTTGCCATCAGTGCAATGTATCATGGTGTCCTACACACAGCAGCAACAGACCCTACAACACTGATCAAACAGCTGATATGGAGCTTACAGGAACACAGAGAGGTCTTCTTATCAGCAGCCAGCAGCACAGGTCTGTGCTCACTGTGTTAACTTCATTTGGAAAGTTTATTTAGAGGCACTTCAGTTCACTGCAGCCTCGCTCAATTTGACTCACCGTTCATGCAAGTTTAATGCTCTCTTTAAGTTTCTATTATGATAAAAATTTGCTTTTTGTAAAGGTTTATTTATGTGTGGCCAATACATCACTAATCATCTGATCTAACCATGCTTAACACTGGGATGTAATTTGAGCAAAATATTAAACTCGATACAGATGCTTAATAAATATATATATTTTTTTATAGATGGGAGCTTCACTGATATTTTAAAATCGCTCTCAAGCTTCATCATTCCTGTCCTTGGTGTAGCGAAGCTAGCATATTTCACTACTTCAAAATGAACAAGCTTCAACATTAACAAGCTACTTTAGAGTATAATGTACATAGGTTGCAGAAGTTGGAGTGGATTTCTCTGCTTGAGGCCACGTCGAAATTTTCAAGGATGAGCTAGAATCAAACTACAATCAAACTTTAATCAAACAAACTTCCAGTTTCCAGATGACAACTCTTTTATCAACCCACACCACCTGTCCTTTTTTGTGTGTTGTCCTGTAGTTGCTTCTGTTTAAAAAAACTAAAAGCAAAAAAAAAGCAATATTCCTCATAGCAGCAGAAGAAATCATTATAGTACTAAATTCCTGCAGAGTTTCTATTTTCTAATATGTAAGAAGTTATGAAAAACGACCAACAACAACCTGTGACTCAGCAGGCTATGGTTTCATGGGAAGGGAGGGAATACGAAAGGCCAACTGGTGCCTCTGCAGGTTTTTCCCTAAAATAGTAAAAATCACCTTATTAAATGTTATATCCTTAGACAAACAAATATATAAACAAAACAAAAACATATGTGGCTACATAAATCAAAAGCTTTTCTCAAAGCAAACGTCTATCTAAGGTTCAAGGCCATTCTCAGGTCCCATGGTCTGAAACCTCTAGCTGTTCATGTATGATGTTCCCTCTCATTATTTCAGCTGCAAGAGAAAACCTGCCAAAATTAAGGTTGAATTGACATTGTTATAATAATAATAATGAAAACTGATGCAACTGAGTCCAACCAACAAATTTGAAATAATTCTCTTAAAAATTAAATAACTAACACAATCAATTCACAAGGCTGCCAAATTCACTACAACAAACTGCAAATAATGATGGCAACTTTGATGGGGTTGTCTTTGTATGGTACAGGTCTGCTCTCTATGTTTGCAAAGGTTTTTGTATTAAGATTCCTCTCCTAACCTGGCAAGCTAGATTAATAATGTGTAGCATTCATGTTTAGGTCTACACATTATTAATTAGGGACCTCTCCCATTGAATTTGGTCAGGAAAAGATTTAACATTCAGCAGATCCTCCTGAGCTGAGTTTGAGATGCAACAACCGTTGCCCATCTACAGAAGTTTGGTTTTAGTCATTCACAGTAACAAAATGAATAGCAGCAGATGCCATAAGAAACCCCACCCACTTTTACTTTGGTGCTCCTGCTATTCTTCCTTTAAAAAAAGTGGATTCTAAGTCAACAGATATGATAGTAATAACTATGTGCATGTCCTCCCTCGTAGCCATGTTTCTTTTGTTTGAGTGGGCTCCATAGCCCTTTTTTCATCACAGCTATATGTCCCGCCTTAGACAATAATACTGCAATGTCACTGACTGACCCGTTTTGGTTCAGTCTTGAATGTTTGAAGAAGAAACAGGATAAGATGCATTCTTTGTAGAGAATGAATTCCATTTGCAGGCCAATTTACAATGGAAGTGTAAAGCTCCTGTCATATCTTGATGAAATCTGGTAAAACGCTGGCAGACATTGAATAAGTTATAGGAATGTTTTGTATACGTTTTGAGCATGCTGAAGCATGCTGGCACACATCGACATATGACAAGTATGCCATACATTGGGCATTAGTTAAAGGTAGGTTATCTGATCATTGACATACATGGTGTCTAGCTTCTCCAAAACCTATGAGTAACTTGTGAGTAAGTGATGCGTAACTTATCAAGAACTTATCTCTAACACATATTTGACCTCGATATATGTTGATATGTGTTGACCGCTGAACGTGTTTCTAATGTACAGCTACTGTATAATGGCCTATTGGTAGCGTTTCGATATAAAAGGGGGTTCAGAGGAGGAAACCCCCTGAGGGGAGCACGTTTAACTAATGCTTCGTAATGCCCATGAAACAATGCACAAGTATCATTTAATGGGCATTACACTGACGTGCTTTATGCATACGTTAGGCTGTCGTTGGACATAAGTTCTGGACTCGTTATGAATACTTACAAAACTTGAAAAACCACATAGAAAGTTCAGTGTATGCCACACGTTTTAGGAGATTCTGGAATGTCAGGCGTACGTTGTCTAAATTAGCAAGGTGTCACTGGAGCCTAAGAACAAATCTGAACATTTGGGCTGAATGCAGTTATTTCCTCCAGCAGGAGTTCTAGCTGTTAACTAATCTTGTAAGCAATTTCAAAGATTAGCAAGTATTGTGAGATTGCAATTATCAACCTGTAGTACTTCATACATTTATTGTTCTATCACAAATACTAATTTTATCCATATTGCAAGTACAATACAGGACTAATAAAGCAGAGCAGAAAAGAATCGGCCTGAGTCACTGTGAAGTGGCATTTGGGTTTATGTTTTAACGGATATTTGCCTTGGAGCATTGGCCACTGACCAGAAGCTGTCAGGGTGAGTTGCTTTATAGATGCCTGCAGGACTATATCTCTTTTACCTGTGGCTCATTACATTTTATGGTCCAAATGGATTTCAGAAAAAGTCACCATGTCTCAGTCAATTTTTTTTTTTATTCTTGTTTAAGTGTAAATCTTTATTTTTGTTGTAGATCTCAAAACATTAGTGAGAAAAGTCATTCTGTAGATAAATAAAAGGTTTATGCTAAAAATGTAAGCCAGAAAACAAAGCCTAATACATTAAAAGATAAAAACAATAATGAATGCATTAATTAAAGCAGCACAAACCTCGCGGTCATTGCTCAATGTGCATAGATTCCTAAGAGTGAAAACAATATTTATGAGGTGCCAAAATATTTCTTTATGGGAAAATATTAAACATCAAATCTGATCAAGCTTCTTATTTTGGGTGATGACTACTGGGGTGTGGAACCTGATTGTTCTGGATATTTATATGCAAGCATGGCTGTTAATAGTTTAAAAGTATATAAGGCTGAGTTTTGTCCCTTCACAGGAGTTGTATAAATTACCTCAGGCCCATGTTCAAGATTTTTTCTAGATTGTTGAAATTATTAAGAAAAACAATTTACCCTTTTAAATGTACCAGCTTATCATTGAACATTTATCTCATCTCACTTTTTTATCTATCAAAATGGTTAATTAATGAAATGTATTTGGGTCTTTGCTTTAATTTACTCACAAATGCAATCAGCCCACTACTCCTTTTCTTTTAATACATTGAACAGAGATAGCAATTTGGGTCAGTTTAAGAACATAATAATCTGCACATCTCGCTTGCTAAGGGATCAGGGATCTCTTGGAACACTTCGTACAAAAGAAAAACCATGTAGTTTTCAGTAATTAAAATATGAAACCACTTACCCGCCATAAGTTTTTCTAATTTGTGAATTAAAAAATACGACTAAGTGAAACACTGCCACAGCATGAGGTTTCCATTCTAAACACCATGTTTAGGTTAGAAAGGTCACTTTTAGCTGAACACTGGTGTTAATAACATTTCTTCCTTATAGCAACTGATTGGGAATTTTCCTGCTTAGCAACCCCAAACTATCTATTAAACACTTAATTCCTGGTTCATGGCAGGCTTAAGTCTTGGTGGGAGTTTAAAGGAATAGTACACCCAAAACATGATTAGCCTTCATTTTCTACTCACCCCCATGCTGAACAACACTCTGGAGTACTTTTTTGATATCTCAAATGCATCTGGAGATCTGGGAGGCTTCTTGCTGTCAGCTGACATTCAAATAATGGAGGTCTATGGTGACCGAGACAGAAAGGTCCATAAAAGTCCACAAAAAACGTGTCAATATTCCTCCATACTGCTCGTCCAATGTATTCCAAGTGTCCTGAGTGGGTAGCATCCAGAATTTACTCGAAACGAAGTCATTTAGAATGTTTTTAGAGCATAAACAGTAGTGTATAGGATTTCCTGAAAGCGCGCACATGCGTGCTCACGACGCTACGGAAGCCGTTTTGGGTGTACTATTCCTTTAAGCTAAGATGTCTTACTAATTGCCTTTGACCTCAGTTACACTGTTTGGGTCAAATGGTGGACATTTAGACACTTCTGGTTGTCTAGCAGAATTTGAATCACAAACAAGTATCTTGGCTGTGCTAAACAAGATATAGCAGAGACTTGCATAACTTTTTAAAACTTTGTGATGGAAATGTGTGGATTTTGAAATTACCCCTAGAGATTTTTTTAGGTATGAAAAGTTGACATGTCCAGGAAAAAGAGGACGTCTAGTCACCCTACCATAACAACAATTTGATGTTTCAGTGAGTGAGTGCTTGTTGCTATGATGCATCTTTGCTCAGCAGCTTCGCTTGTTGTAAACCAACTAATCAGCGCACAGCTCATCTAAATTTTCATGAGCATACCATAAAAGGAACAAAAACATTTCGTTTTATTCTAGGGCTTATAACCAGGCTGGCATTAGGGCTCATAGAACAGCAAATATGGAATTTTCAGCCCAACCAGTGTTACACACCCTATTCAGAGACCTTAAATACCCTATATAATCATTCTATGACCCCTTAAAGTCGAATAAGATGCTCCAGTAAAGAACAAAATGTGCTACAGGGAGAGACAGGAAAAGATGAAGACTAACAGGTCTTTGCCACAACACATAACTAAAATCCTAAAATGTCCCAGTAAAAGATTTAAACTTTTGTAACCATCAGAAAGCTTCTATTATATTAAGCTAGTGTAGTACTTACATTAAGGAATGCACTAGCATTGGGCCTTGCTAAATAATTTCAGAAGAGCTTGATCTGTCCTAACAAAAATTACCGTAATGTGTAAAGAATCAATAGCCATGTTTCCATGGATATAAATAATCTGATAAAACAGCAGATCTTAGAAAAATAATGTCTTATCTAAACATATTAACAGCAATATTCTGATCAGATTAGGAGGATACAAATAAAATTATCATAATTCAACTGGTAGGTATGTAAACATTTGTTTGGATAAAGTTACTCAGAGCAGACACGCAAACTGTGGTCAGCTTGCATCATTTAGTGTCAACAGGACATGATTGGCCTGTTAACATGACACATTAACATAACATTTTTAATCCAATCTGCTGCTTTGTTCCACAACGACCAACACATAGCGAGTTATAGGTTATTAAATGTTTCTTTTGTTTTTCCCTCTATCACCTGCACCTGGCTTCCTCAAATAATGAACAGGTGAAGGAGAAAGCATTAAAAAACTTTTGAAACTTTCCTTCTCTGAAGTCAGAATAACAGTGTAGAAGATGACACAGTCACTTGTTTACCTGGAGACCAAGAAGATTGCATTGCGACAGAGGACAGCTTGTTCACTTAGCTGAGCCGTAGGCAGATGAGGCTGAGCCATGTATAATTTCCGTGATTCTAAACATTGAACCAATGAATTTAACCAAAAATGGTTTGATCACCCAATTTGGCTTTACTAAACCTAGTCTGGTAAGCATTTTTTCTACTATTGATCTTTTGTGGGTAAGAGAAGATAATACAAAACACAACCAAAATGTTTTAGATTAAGGCAGGCCCAATACAGACTCTTTACTTGGACCTTATGTTTCAAGCTTGTAGGTTATTTTCTGGATGTTGGTATGTTTAAGCTGTACACGCACAAAGATCACATGAGAGCTTGGAAGAAAAGTACTTTGACCGATGTCTTATAATATGATTAATAACCGTGTCAAGTTTTCTAACCAAAGGGCAAACTTAACATTTTGAGTCATACAAATTTGATGTTAGCTACACAGCTTAATTACTTTGCCTTTGGGCCATAATGTGTAGGTCAGAAAAATACATACATGTACCTTCATATGTTATCCCTTCTATTAATCATATATTGTATTACATCTTTTCACAGAGATATTTATATATTTACTCATCTCTAATCATTTATTTTAGCTTGTGTTTAGAATTGTTATTTTCAACTTGAACAGAAAACTCTTAGTTGTTTGTCTTGTTTGTCTTTTAGTTTCATGGTTGTTTTCTCAAAAGAATGTTTCCTCTGTTCTTGTTGCTTTAACTTATGATGCCTGCTATTTGTATTTACTTTGTGAAAATCTAGACTTTTATCTTGGCAATTTAAAATAAAATGTTTAAAAACTTTTTTTTCCAAATGACTTCATTTTAGCTGATTATCAGATCTTAAAGCTTTTAATTTAAGCAGCACCCCAAATTTGTAGTGCCTTCTCTGCACTACGAAAGGTTACAAAAAGTTCTTGTCCACTTAGTCAGTTCCAGACTCCTGAGATGTTGTGGCGGATCAACTCTATTGTATTAGTTTCATGTTCAATATGAGCCTCAAGCTGGAGGGCTGCCAATTAGATGAGGCGGGTGCCGCCCGGGCGAGACCAAATGCTGTAGTCCCAGAGGGCAAGCAGGAGTCCAAACAAGAACAGGGAAACTGATATGAACAGGAGGGCTAAGAGGTCCAGGAGTCCGAAGCCCAGTCAGGGATACCGATGAGAACAGTAACAGGCTGGTTCAGGATTCCAGGAGTCCAACAGAGAGTTCAGGCAGAATGTTCATATGGGAACAGGTAAGCTCAGTGGTTGAGAGGCAGAACAAGGCAGGGTACCAGGAATACTACGGTTTACTAAAAACTCGCTCCCTCCACTGAGCCAAGACAGGAAAAGGGCAACCTCAGTGGATAAGAGACAGGACATGATCAGGAAAACAGGAACACTACGAAACGCTAAAAACCTCTCACCACTGGCCTCTATGAACAAGAAAATGAACTATGGAATCAGCAATGATCTCCAACTCAATCTGGCCCAGATAGCAGGGATTGAACCATATTTAAAGAAGCAGGAGCAGATGCATGAGTGGTAATTAGTAACCGGGCAGAGTTAGGTAGGTGAAAGAAATGAGCAATTAGACCAGCTCTCGTAGCCATGATCATGACAGCTCACAGTAAACACATATATATACGTATCCCAGCAGGAAGGTCTAGCATTGCCTGAATATCAACCCTGCACAATTTGCATAAATCTAAAGCAGTACCAGCTGCGGCTCTCTGAAACAGGGGAGGCTAAATGGTATTGATTAAATCCAAACATTACATATTCTATTAACAAATGTTGAAATACATAAACCACATTATTATAATGGATGGAATTAGCCTTTGTAAAATGCTCTGAAATAACAAATTCTAGGAACCACAGCAAAAGTTCAGGACTAGCACAGCACAACATGACTGAACTGAATGATCACTTTTCCCTCTAGACTCATTGAGGAAAACCTGCTCATTGTCTAGCTACTGTCAGTCAAAAA
Organism: Cyprinodon tularosa; assembly: GCF_016077235.1. NCBI lineage: Eukaryota > Metazoa > Chordata > Actinopteri > Cyprinodontiformes > Cyprinodontidae > Cyprinodon > Cyprinodon tularosa. Next base: position 1,019,192 of record NW_024039074.1, read on the forward strand.
TATTGAAAAGTTACTTAGGGCCGGATCTATCAAAGGTTTGCATGTATTAAAACGTGAGCTATTTCACTGCGCACGCTAAAAAATGTACAAACTGATCTATCAACAGCGTGCTAAAAGGATTTGGTCTTTAAAACGTGCTAAATAGCGCCTCTTATCTATTTAGTACTTTTTCTGCTATGAATATGCAATATGGGGCGTTTACACGCAAAAGTGCGTCTTGTGGTAGGAGAACATGTAAATATATTAATTTAGCACTCGCAAAGTGATTTATCAAACCTGAAAGCAATTTTGCTAATGGTATCTGACTCTATATTTAACACGTTTCAAAAGAAGGTGCAAATGGTCTGTATGCGTAATTGCGCACACATGGCAGCGGTTATTGTCGCAAGAAGGAGACAGGGAAATGAAGCAAGGAGACGCAGAGAACGCATTTTTTCACTCCGTGTGAATATTTTTTTGGAATGAAGGAGGAAACGATCATCAAAACATATCGTTTATCCAGCATTGCCATTTTGGAGCTGCAATTCCAGTGATTTGCTCCTCACAGAGCGTCAGCTGTACTTGTTCCTCAATGCTGGTCAGAGGCATCTCATCTACTGTGCCCCCTCCTGTTTTGTTCGCAGATGTTTTGTTATATGCCAGTTTTTCTTTGGTTCGCCTTCTAATATCCTGGTATCTTCTTTTTACTTCATCCACTGTTTGCAAGGTTTCACCGACAGCGTTTACTTTATTACAGATTTGTTCACATATAGCGTTCCTTTGTGTGACAGTCACACTTCTTTGCTGTAGCTCACTTAAATGTTTGTTGCATTCATCCACCAATACCTCCATTTCCATGGGGTCGAATTTCCTTTTGCGCTTTCTGCTGTCCAAACTCACCGAGATAAAACGGGAGAAAATTGTCAGAAATGGCATGTCCCTAAACACAGGAGCCTCTAGATGTTGGAGAGCTAATGCATATTATCTTCCACATATTACGTTTAAGCAAACTGCTAAACTGCTCATCGGTTCTTGTTTTGTTCAAATTAGAATGCGGCAACAAAGGCAACTTTTTTTTTTTTACACATTTTCACAGTCACTCAATAGTTAATCTCAATAAAATTTTAGCCACAGATAACTGATATGAAATAGTGATATACAATGACTTTGGTTTTCTTCAACTATAATTTAATTAAAACAGTGCTTTGCAGACGAAAAGGATTCAAAAAGTATTGGTATTGATTATTGATTGCCCCCCCCCCACGTTCGGTTGCCATCTTGTCATAAATCCTCATGGTGTATTAAAGACAGAAATCCCCAGAACTGAATTTTTTTGAAAGGGCAATGATTGAGTTGGTGTCACATTTTTAATAAAAAAAAATATCTTTTCATGTACTTTAAGGTTTCCAGGCAACATTTGAAGCACAGATGATAATCAAATTCACTGCTGCTTTAATAAATAAAGGATATGCTTTATTTTTAATACTTTTTAGGATTTCCTCCTTGATTGAAAGTGTCTTCTTGTGAATATACTTTATGCTGTTATTTTATGGGAAGCTTTAGGGACAAAAATTATTAAATTCAGCTACATTTCTGCTATTTTTCATATTAGGCTATAAGGTTTTTAACTACTGTGCTTTTATAATAAGTTATTGTTAGATGGAGACAGGGAATGTGTAATTCAGTTGGTTAAGATTTAATATTTACTGTTATGTCCTTCTTGCCTCTGTGAGCAATAGAATGCATTTTTACATGTTAAAGTCATGTTAATAATAAAAATTAAATTCTCTATCAAATTCCGCACATTCATTGACTCTGCCATTCTAAATCTTCCTATTTGGCAGCAGGAACAGTATTGCCCTTTAGTGAAACTTTCTATCTCCTATGCCGTCTTATATATCTTAAGTTCAATTGACGAGAAGGGCACTCTTTGCAGCTTCTTATTTTTCCCGGTTGCCACTGTGGATAGGGTTTTCTGCGTTCAGTTGAAGAGTGCTTCTTGTTATGCTCAAGCTGACCCTGGACATTGACTTAACGTAGAGCTAAGATGACTTGCTGATATCACTTGTTCTGAAACCGAAAATCTTGAAAATCAGAGAGCCAAAACAGTTGACTCTCATAATTGATTAATCACACTTTCTAGTTGATATTACACAGATCATTTGTTACAAACAAGGGTAATACAATAGTTAACCTTTGAGTTTAATAATGCTTTCATTTCTGTACCTTTTTATACTTTACATCAACACTTCATAACTGATTTACAAGTTTAGCTTAAACTAGAGGGTGTTCCCTACAACTACAGCAATCAGGAACTTAGAAGGTTTTACAACTGCTTTTGGCAGAAAATTCAATTGCTATTAACATCTTATCAAAGGGCTTTCTCAGGGATAATTTTATTACCAAAAAATAGAACAAAAATAAAATACAAGCACATGTGCAAGTACTGTTTTCCGCCCTTTCATTCGCAGTTTGCTCCTAAATAAGTCAGGCTTGATTTAAGTAAGATATCTATTCTCATTTTCTTGAAAAATATGAAAGGGGAGACATTTCCAAAAAGTCAAATGGTAAACTTGTATTGGGAATATACTTAAGGAACAAGTAACGATTCACCGTTTTCAGACAGATTCCCAGCAGGAACACCTAATACGGCACAATAGTGTGGCCACATTTACCTAGTTGCACAAAAATGTAGAAAAAAACAGTGTGAGAACATGAACCCACACTAGTAAGATTTCCAAAAGCAGGTGAACGAGCTGTAGCCCAGACAGCAGAGAGCAAGCTTCAGAAAAAGCATCCCTTTGATGCTAGTTACAATAAAACTTTTATAGCTCTAATAGAAATTGTCTATTGGTGACGAACAGAGCTGAATAATGTAAGTGCTGTTTAATATCATACAACTGTGTGAATAATTTAATCTTAAATTAATGAAAATGGTTCATTTAAATGGTTAGTAAGTCAGATATATAACGTAATGTAATGTAGATTCCTTTGTTGTCCCACAATGGGGAAATCCACTCTCTGCATTTGACCCATCCCCTTGGGTAGCAATGGGCTGCCATTGTTTGGCAAGCAGGGAGCAGTGTGGGTTTAAGGGTTTTGCTTAGGAACCCAGAATTGAGCACAAGTACACTGCTCTAACACACTAGACCAAGACTCCCCTTGTATATGTAGTGGATAATGTTTGATTTATTGAAAGGTTTTATCTGCAAATCGGTTTAGCTGACATTTATGCATAGATTCCAATATCTTAGCTGAATTTTTAACTAAATTGTTTAACTATCAGTGCAGCAACACACATATTTAAGGTTTTAACTCTAACATGTGTGA